>NC_088310.1:18270020-18870020 GCF_910592395.1 Lineus longissimus | reverse complement strand
ATTTTGACCTCGTGTAATTTTTTCAGTGAGATTCTATTTTCAGGGATAGTGTACAGTCATCCGTGATCTTTTCTTGTTGTTTTCCATTTGAATATAAAGGATGACGTGACAATCAGAAACTAAAAACTCAGAAATATTCATGGCCATTTTATTCCATTTACCATCGGTCAACCCTCTATTTCCACCTTGCATTAAATACCTTATGCTTGGTATGGGTATCAACTTGCAGTTAATTTGTGTGCACAGATCACAATCATAAATAAGTTTTGTCTAAATAATTTTAACAGGGTTTTTGGAAGTTTCAAGTTACTTGACTCTTTCAATAAGAGAACACTTTTTACTAAAAAAGTGGAACTGCTCGTAAAAGTGGAACAAATTTTTAACCCAAGGATGACCACCGATATTGTTACATGTATTAAGTAGTTTCGTATTGATCTTGATTTTTTGTGAAATTCCGAGATTCATTTGAAACCTTGGCCAGTCATAAAACAGTTTGTCTCACTCATGGTTTACTGTTGTGAGAATTGGTGCAGAAAATCAACCTCGAATACATGTATCTTTTTTCTGATTCAGTTGAAGTGGGGCGTATTCAATGACGATACATGTAGTGTAGCACTGTATAAACATTTGAAATGTCATTGTAATCCCTGGTGCAACAACTCGTCTCCGAAGAAATATTCTGATATGGATGTGTCTAATATGGGCAAATGAAATGAAACAATTTTACCTAGCAAACTATAATGTGCTGGGTTAGTGTGATTTTAAACTCAATCAACATGAAAGGTTATGTATCTTTTTTTCCAACTCACAATGAATGTATGAATTTATCCTAATGATTACTATTTCTATGATAGGTGAAATCCCAAAATGAAAATATCCTATCCTTAGCGGGCCTGAAATGATGGATCGGAGATCATTAGTTGCCAGATTGGATCCCTCGAAATGCTGTTTTATACTTGTTCTGTGTCACTACGATCAGTTATTGTGTCCTTCATGTTCCTATGAGGAGTAATCTTAAGTTGATTCCGGCATCAAACCTTGGTTTTCATTGTCTATATAAGTCACCAGGATCTGTATTTTTTATGTACATTATGTAGTTTTTGGTGAACTTTGCTGTACAGTCATCAGTCATGCTAGTTTTTAACCACCATCTAACTGGTAGACGTATGAAAATAAAATGTTTAGTTCGAACCAAGTCTTTCTTGTTATGTTTTTGTCCTGGTAATAGCCTCTGACTGGATCCTTAACCACACAGTCACAGCCCACATACTGGAGACCTTCTGTTTCATTCCACCTAAGGCTGTGTTGGTCGCATCAAGGAGTGACCAGGTGGTGTGGTCATAAATTTACTAGTGATGGACCTGGTATTGCAAAATAACCCTTGCCAGGGGAGCTTGGCTGAATATCAAGAATGTTGAAGAATATCAAACCTGTTGGTGGTTCTCGGTGATAACAGTCTTGGACAATGCTCGAACCCGCAACGCATTGTTTGTGGATTGGTGGGGAAATGTGGTTAGAGCAAGACTAGCTATATTTAGAACATGGCATCCAGCTGGTTTTTCTCTGGTACGACGTATCAACAGATGCGTACCTGGCACGATTCGGTCTGGCTGTGACGGTGGATACGTGTGGGCCTGACTTGATGTCTTTAGTGTCACAACTAGGCAGTTCCATTCTTGATTGTCACAACCAGATCAATGAATATTGAGGGACTGCAACAACACTGTATTGATTGTCACAACAAGCCAACTAATTTAGTACATTCGAGTTGAAAACTTTCTTCAATGTTACAACAAGGGAATTTTGCATCAATGTGTCCTGAGCACCTGGGTTGTCAAAACCAGAGTGCTGATCATTCCCGAAGGACTACCAGTTCACTCTGTGTGTTTCAGGCAAGCACTTTCACCTGTAAATATCAACACTGGGACACAAGCACAGGGGGTCCTCTGCTTTATAGCCTTAGAAGACATGGGTCAGTCCAAGCAAAGGAACTCACAAAGACAATGAAATCATCTCAATTATTCAATCAACTCTGATATATTTATAATTGATTTGTTTATGTGTCACAACACTGGGACACAAGCACAGGGGGTCCTCTGCTTTGTAGCCTTAGAAGACAAGGGTCAGTCCAAGCAGAGGAATTCACGAAGACAATCAACTCATCTCAATTATTCAATCAACTCTGATATATTCATAATTGATTTGTTTATGTGTCATAACACTGGGGCACAAGCACAGGGGGGGGGGGTCCTCTGCTTTGTAGCCTTAGAAGACATGGGTCAGTCCAAGCAAAGGAACTCACAAGGACAATGAAATCATCTCAATTATTCAATCAACTCTGATATATTTATAATTGATTTGTTTATGTGTCACAACACTGGGACACAAGCACAGGGGGTCCTCTGCTTTATAGCCTTAGAAGACATGGGTCAGTCCAAGCAAAGGAACTCAAAAAGACAATGAAATCATCTCAATTATTCAATCAACTCTGATATATTTATAATTGATTTGTTTATGTGTCACAACACTGGGACACAAGCACAGGGGGTCCTCTGCTTTGTAGCCTTAGAAGACAAGGGTCAGTCCAAGCAGAGGAACTCACGAAGACAATCAACTCATCTCAATTATTCAATCAACTCTGATATATTCATAATTGATTTGTTTATGTGTCATAACACTGGGGCACAAGCACAGGGGGGGGGGTCCTCTGCTTTGTAGCCTTTGAAGACATGGGTCAGTCCAAGCAAAGGAACTCACAAGGACAATGAAATCATCTCAATTATTCAATCAACTCTGATATATTTATAATTGATTTGTTTATGTGTCACAACACTGGGACACAAGCACAGGGGGTCCTCTGCTTTATAGCCTTAGAAGACATGGGTCAGTCCAAGCAAAGGAACTCACAAAGACAATCAACTCATCTCAATTATTCAATCAACTCTGATATATTTATAATTGATTTGTTTATGTGTAACAACACTGAGACACAAGTACAGGGAGTCCTCCGCTTTATAGCCTTAGAAGACATAGGTCAGTCCAAGCAAAGTCTTTCTTGTTATGTTTTTGTTCTGGTAATATCCTCCGACTGGATCCTGAACTACACAGTCACAGCACATACTGGAGACCTTCCGTTTCATTCCACCTAAGGCTGTGTTGGTCGCTTAAAGGAGTGACCAGGTGGTGTGGTCATAAATTTACTAGTGATGGACCTGGTGATGGACACTGGGACACAAGCACAGGGTCCTCTGCTTTATAGCCTTAGAAGACATGGGTCAGTCCAAGCAAAGGAACTCAAAAAGACAATCAAATCAAGTCAATTATTCAATCAACTCTGATATATTTATAATTGATTTGTTTATGTGTCACAACACTGGGACACAAGCACAGGGGGTCCTCTGCTTTATAGCCTTAGAAGACATGGGTCAGTCCAAGCAAAGGAACTCAAAAAGACAATCAACTCATGTCAATTATTCAATCAACTCTGATATATTTATAATTGATTTGTTTATGTGTGTGAATCACAACACTGGGACACAAGCACAGGGGGTCCTCTGCTTTATAGCCTTAGAAGACATGGGTCAGTCCAAGCAAAGGAACTCAAAAATACAATCAACTCATCTCAATTATTCAATCAACTCTGATATATTTATAATTGATTTGTTTATGTGTCACAACACTGGGACACAAGCACAGGGAGTCCTCTGCTTTATAACCTTAGAAGACATGGGTCAGTCGAAGCAAAGGAACTCAAAAAGACAATCAACTCATGTCAATTATTCAATCAACTCTGATATATTTATAATTGATTTGTTTATGTGTCACAACACTGGGACAAAAGCACAGGGGGTCCTCTGCTTTATAGCCTTAGAAGACATGGGTCAGTCCAAGCAAAGTCTTTCTTGTTATGTTTTTGTCCTGGTAATACCCTCCGACTGGATCCTCAACCACACAGTCACAGCACATACTGGAGACCTTCCGTTTCATTCCACCTTAGGCTGTGTTGGTCGCATAAAGGAGTGACCAGGTGGTGTGGTCATAAATTTACTAGTGATGGACCTGGTGATGGACACTGGGACACAAGCACAGGGTCCTCTGCTTTATAGCCTTAGAAGACATGGGTCAGTCCAAGCAAAGGAACTCAAAAAGACAATCAACTCATCTCAATTATTCAATCAACTCTGATATATTTATAATTGATTTGTTTATGTGTCACAACACTGGGACACAAGCACAGGGAGTCCTCCGCTTTAGAGCCTTAGAAGACATGGGTCAGTCCAAGCAAAGGAACTCAAAAAGACAATCAACTCATCTCAATTATTCAATCAACTCTGATATATTTATAATTGATTTGTTTATGTGTCACAACACTGGGACACAAGCACAGGGGGTCCTCTGCTTTATCGCCTTAGAAGACATGGGTCAGTCCAAGCAAAGGAACTCAAAAAGACAATCAACTCATGTCAATTATTCAATCAACTCTGATATATTTATAATTGATTTGTTGATGTGTCACAACACTGGGACACAAGCACAGGGGGTCCTCTGCTTTATCGCCTTAGAAGACATGGGTCAGTCCAAGCAAAGGAACTCACAAAGACAATCAACTCATCTCAATTATTCAATCAACTCTGATATATTTATAATTGATTTGTTGATGTGTCACAACACTGGGACACAAGCACAGGGGGTCCTCTGCTTTATAGCCTTAGAAGATATGGGTCAGTCCAAGCAAAGGAACTCAAAAAACCAATCAAATCATCTCAATTATTCAATCAACTCTGATATATTTTTAATTGATTTGTTTATGTGTCACAACACTGGGACACAAGCACAGGGCGGTCCTCTGCTTTATAGCCCTAGAAGACATGGGTCAGTCCAAGCAAAGGAACTCAATAAGACAATCAAATCATCTCAATTATTCAATCAACTCTGATATATTTATAATTGATTTGTTTATGTGTCACAACACTGGGACACGAGCACAGGGGGTCCTCTGCTTTATAGCCTTAGAAGACGTAGGTCAGTCCAAGCAAAGGAACTCACAAGGACAATCAACTCATCTCAATTATTCAATTAACTCTGATATATTTATACTTGATTTGTTTGTGTGTCACAACACTGAGACACAAGCACAGGGAGTCCTCTGCTTTATAGCCTTAGAAGACATGGGTCAGTCCAAGCAAAGGAACTCAAAAAGACAATGAAATCAAGTCAATTATTCAATCAAACTCTGATATATTTATAATTGATTTGTTTATGGGTCACAACACTGGGACACAGGCACAGGGGGTCCTCTGCTTTATAGCCTTAGAAGACATGGGTCAGTCCAAGCAAAGGAACTCACAAAGACAATCAACTCATGTGAATTATTCAATCAACTCTGATATATTTATAATTGATTTGTTGATGTGTCACAACACTGGGGCACAAGCACAGGGGGTCCTCTGCTTTATAGCCTTAGAAGACATGGGTCAGTCCAAGCAAAGTCTTTCTTGTTATGTTTTTGTCCTGGTAATACCCTTCGACTGGATCCTCAACCACACAGTCACAGCACATACTGGAGACCTTCCGTTTCATTCCACCTAAGGCTGTGTTGGTCGCAGAAAGGAGTGACCAGGTGGTGTGGTCATAAATTTACTAGTGATGGACCTGGTGATGGACACTGGGACACAAGCACAGGGTCCTCTGCTTTATAGCCTTAGAAGACATGGGTCAGTCCAAGCAAAGGAACTCAAAAAAACAATCAACTCATCTCAATTATTCAATGAACTCTGATATATTTGTAATTGATTTGTTTATGTGTCACAACACTGGGACACAAGCACAGGGGGTCCTCTGCTTTATAGCCTTAGAAGATATGGGTCAGTCCAAGCAAAGGAACTCACAAAGACAATGAAATCATCTCAATTATTCAATCAACTCTGATATATTTATAATTGATTTGTTTATGGGTCACAACACTGGGACACAAGCACATGGGGTCCTCTGCTTTATAGCCTTAGAAGACATGGGTCAGTCCAAGCAAAGGAACTCAAAAAGACAATCAACTCATCTCAATTATTCAATCAACTCTGATATATTTATAATTGATTTGTTGATGTGTCACAACACTGGGGCACAAGCACAGGGGGTCCTCTGCTTTATAGCCTTAGAAGACATGGGTCATTCGAAGCAAAGGAACTCACAAAGCCTTAGAAGACATGGGTCAGTCCAAGCAAAGTATTTCTTGTGATGCTTTTGTCCTGGTAATACCCTCCGACTGGATCCTCAACCACACAGTCACAGCACATGCTGGAGACCTTCCGTTTAATTCCACCTAAGGCTGTGTTGGTCGCATAAAGGAGTGACCAGGTGGTGTGGTCATAAATTTACTAGTGATGGACCTGGTGATGGACACTGGGACACAAGCACAGGGTCCTCTGCTTTATAGCCTTAGAAGACATGGGTCAGTCCAAGCAAAGGAACTCACAAAGACAATCAACTCATCTCAATTATTCAATCAACTCTGATATATTTATAATTGATTTGTTTATGTGTCACAACACTGGGGCACAAGCACAGGGGGTCCTCTGCTTTATAGCCTTAGAAGACATGGGTCAGTCCAAGCAAAGGAACTCAAAAAGACAATCAACTCATCTCAATTATTCAATCAACTCTGATATATTTATAATTGATTTGTTTATGTGTCACAACACTGGGACACAAGCACAGGGGGTCCTCTGCTTTGTAGCCTTAGAAGACATGGGTCAGTCCAAGCAAAGTCTTTCTTGTTATGTTTTTGTCCTGGTAATACCCTTCGACTGGATCCTCAACCACACAGTCACAGCACATACTGGATACCTTCCGTTTCATTCCACCTGAGGCTGTGTTGGTCTCATAAAGGAGTGACCAGGTGGTGTGGTCATAAATTTACTAGTGATGGACCTGGTGATGGACACTGGGACACAAGCACAGGGTCCTCTGCTTTATAACCTCAGAAGACATGGGTCAGTCCAAGCAAAGGAACTCAAAAAGACAATCAACTCATCTCAATTATTTAATCAACTCTGATATATTTATAATTGATTTGTTTATGTGTCACAACACTGGGACACAAGCACAGGGGGTCCTCTGCTTTGTAGCCTTAGAAGACATGGGTCAGTCCAAGCAAAGTCTTTCTTGTTATGTTTTTGTCCTGGTAATACCCTTCGACTGGATCCTCAACCACACAGTCACAGCACATACTGGAGACCTTCCGTTTCATTCCACCTAAGGCTGTGTTGGTCGCATAAAGGAGTGACCAGGTGGTGTGGTCATTAATTTACTAGTGATGGACCTGGTGATGGACACTGGGACACAAGC
Source organism: Lineus longissimus (assembly GCF_910592395.1). NCBI lineage: Eukaryota > Metazoa > Nemertea > Pilidiophora > Heteronemertea > Lineidae > Lineus > Lineus longissimus. Next base: position 18,862,676 of record NC_088310.1, on the reverse strand, counting down.
ACAGGGTCCTCTGCTTTATAACCTTAGAAGACATGGGTCAGTCGAAGCAAAGGAACTCAAAAAGACAATCAACTCATGTCAATTATTCAATCAACTCGGATATATTTATAATTGATTTGTTTATGTGTCACAACACTGGGACACAAGCACAGGGGGTCCTCTGCTTTATAGCCTTAGAAGACATGGGTCAGTCCAAGCAAAGGAACTCAAAAAGACAATCAACTCATCTCAATTATTCAATCAACTCTGATATATTTATAATTGATTTGTTGATGTGTCACAACACTGGGGCACAAGCACAGGGGGTCCTCTGCTTTATAGCCTTAGAAGACATGGGTCATTCGAAGCAAAGGAACTCACAAAGCCTTAGAAGACATGGGTCAGTCCAAGCAAAGTATTTCTTGTGATGCTTTTGTCCTGGTAATACCCTCCGACTGGATCCTCAACCACACAGTCACAGCACATGCTGGAGACCTTCCGTTTAATTCCACCCAAGGCTGTGTTGGTCGCATAAAGGAGTGACCAGGTGGTGTGGTCATAAATTTACTAGTGATGGACCTGGTGATGGACACTGGGACACAAGCACAGGGTCCTCTGCTTTATAGCCTTAGAAGACATGGGTCAGTCCAAGCAAAGGAACTCACAAAGACAATGAAATCATCTCAATTATTCAATCAACTCTGATATATTTATAATTGATTTGTTTATGTGTCACAACACTGGGGCACAAGCACAGGGGGTCCTCTGCTTTATAACCTTAGAAGACATGGGTCAGTCCAAGCAAAGGAACTCACAAAGACAATCAACTCATCTCAAATATTCAATCAACTCTGATATATTTATAATTGATTTGTTTATGTGTCACAACACTGGGGCACAAGCACAGGGGGTCCTCTGCTTTATAGCCTTAGAAGACATGGGTCAGTCCAAGCAAAGGAACTCACAAAGACAATCAAATCATCTCAATTATTCAATCAACTCTGATATATTTATAATTGATTTGTTTATGTGTGTGAATCACAACACTGGGACACAAGCACAGCGGGTCCTCTGCTTTATAGCCTTAGAAGACATGGGTCAGTCTAAGCAAAGAAACTCAAAAAGACAATCAACTCATCTCAATTATTCAATCAACTCTGATATATTTATATTTTGATTTGTTTATGTGTGTCAGGCAAGCACTTTCACTTGTAAATTACAACACTGGGACACAAGCACAGGGGGTCCTCTGCTTTATAGCCTTAGAAGACATGGGTCAGTCTAAGCAAAGAAACTCAAAAAGACAATCAACTCATCTCAATTATTCAATCAACTCTGATATATTTATAATTGATTTGTTTATGTGTGTGAATCACAACACTGGGGCACGAGCACAGGGGGTCCTCTGCTTTATAGCCTTAGAAGACATGGGTCAGTCCAAGCAAAGGAACTCACAAAGACAATCGATTCATGTCAATTATTCAATCAACTCTGATATATTTATAATTGATTTATTCAGTTGAAACTTCATCTCACATCATGCAAGTCTCCTTCTTCAAAAATATACCACTTGCATGACTAAGTCATTCACACTTACATAGACAAAGTACATTTTTTAAAGAGACAGTCACAAAATACCATGCTCAGCCAAATGGGGCTACTACTGTAAAATGTCAACCTTTTGCAAGTGTTTTCCTTTCACGACCAGGGTTTCAAACACAAAATTTAAACTTGCAACTTGCATCAAGGTATTTGTTCAAATCGACCGTTTCCAACTTAACTAAATTTCCTCAGTAACATATATATAAGACAAATCAACAATACCAACACATCCATTGAATACACAATTTACAAGTATTTTACAGTAGGATATAGTTAATGTTGAAAGTGTAAGCCCTATTCTCATGATTTCCGAGTTGTATTTTACAGTAGGATATAGTTAATGTTGAAAGTGTAAGCCCTATTCTCATGATTCCCGGGTTGTATTTTACAGTAGGATATAGTTAATGTTGAAAGTGTAAGCCCTATTCTCATGATTCCCGGGTTGTATTTTACAGTAGGATATAGTTAATGTTGAAAGTGTAACCCCCATTCTCATGATTCCCGGGTTGTATTTTACAGTAGGATAAAGTTAATGTTGAAAGTGTAAGCCCTATTCTCATGATTCCCGGGTTGTATTTTACAGTAGGATATAGTTAATGTTAAAGTGTAAGCCCTATTCTCATGATTCCCGGGTTGTATTTTACAGTAGGATATAGTTAATGCTGAAAGTGTAAGCCCTATTCTCATAATTCCCGGGTTGTTTTTTTCAGTAGGATATAGTTAATGCTGGAAGTGTAAGCCCTATTCTCACAATTCTCATATCTTAACCCAACCCTCAGGAGTCCCACACAAAACTACCTAAGGAAAGAGTGTAAATCAGCAACAGAAAGTAAAATTCACTGGTTTCTGATGATTTTAGAATAATTTCTTCAACCTTTCTCCTTGAGTCGGAGTGTAACTGACAATGTGTAAAATTTCCTCCAAGTGTGCAAGGGTAGGCAGCCCTGCGCTTGTGGCCTGAACATAAGGTGTCTAAAAGTTTTTTTTACCCCACTTGTATAAACACTGACACTGCAGAATTCTCACTTCGACAGCGAAAAAAGTCATACTGCCCTCAACAAAGGGCTATGTTTGAAGACATCAACAAGTCACCATAATTATATAATACATGTAACTGACTGAATTATAAAGTAATATGAAAAGAAAATACATGTAAGCACACTGTGGAACACACGAAAATGTACATCCAGGGATAATTATCCAGGGATAATGTCTGCGACGTACAAGTCTCGTAATTATTATAAAGTCAAAACCACCCAAACTACAACAAAAGTAACAACAAATTTTGATATACCAACCCCCTATTCCCTGACCTGAAGCCTTTTTGAACCTTAAAATACTGTCATTTTATCCAAACTGGTATTGTGTGAGGAGTTAACATTTCAGGGCTAAATGCATGTAATTGAAAGCCCCCAGATAAAACTCCCTCACATCCAAAATGCAGAAATTTGATGACTAAAGATGCAAAATGTGATTTTCAAGTGTTCAAATCCCTCCAAACATGACTTACAATTAAATACATATCAGATACCAAATTCAAATTTCGATAAGATTCTCCTTCGTGTGAACATTCAAAAGAAATCCTGAGTAAAAAACGTCTGAAACTGTCCTCCTGGTGGTAAGATGAGAAACCAAACCACCCATACGCATTTCCTTTTCAATAACAATCCACAACATACGATATTTTCTGATTAATCCTTAACATATTTTTGATCACATTAAAATAGTTAGACATCTGTTAGGTCGGGAAAAACATTTCCAAGTTCAACCTAGTTGATAACAAGAAGCACATCTATAATTCTTTGAAATAGCGTTAGTTGAACTTCGAAATGATTTTCTTGCCCATTGTCATGATATATACAACTGACTTTCATGATAATAAATAATCAATGTCTGTTTATAGCTGTGATTGATTCTCCCCTCGGGCTGTCGAAATCACGCCAGATTCACCATTCCGCTTCCCCATTCGCTCGCTGAAACACGTAATCTTTTCCCCGGAGATTCATAATGCCGTCTTTTAAATGAAACTTCCACTTATTTTTGCATCTGTTTATCTGAAAGAATAATTGAACGTCTCATGAATTAAATAGGATCATGTCAGAATATGAATTAGACAATCACTTTCCACTCGTTTTGCAAGCAAATAATTGGCTCAGAAAATGTTTCTTGGTCTTGAAAAGCTCATTATTTTTCACTTCCTGAGATTGGTACAAGTACACGTATCTTAATATCACAATCTTATCAGTAAGAGTTGTTTAGAAGACATTGTTGTCTTCGGCCCATCACGGCCAATATAGAAGTGTTTTTAAGAGTTTAGAATAGAGAACATCAACGTATTGTGAAAGCCGCCTTTTCCGTTTATTTGTACGACAATATCATCAAATTAAGCATCTTCAACGGAAATGAATGAAGACAGTGAAGACACTCAAGAACAGGTATCCTTGTAGCCTGTCGACAGTAGCTGAGCATATTCTTACTATAAGGCCTGGTATTCACAGACTTAATTCAGAAAGAGTATGGATAAGTGTTTTATTGCAATTCATGCCAAACAACTAGTATAGTGCAATATTTGGCGGTAATGCTTAATGCTAATACAGTAGAACCTCTCTATTGAGGATACCCATGGGATTGACAAGTGGTGTCCTTAATAGAGAGGTGTCCTGTTTAGAGAGGTCAAATTGAATGGAAACAACCAATTTTGGACCAAAACTAGTGTCCTTAATAGAGAGAGGTGGTCCTTAATAGAGAGAGGTGGTCCTTAATAGAGAGAGGTGGTCCTTAATAGAGAGAGGTGGTCCTTAATAGAGAGAGGTGGTCCTTAATAGAGAGGTGGTCCTTAATAGAGAGGTTGTCCTTAATAGAGAGGTGTCCGCTATGGGAGGTTACACTGTACTTACTTTATCATACTGGCATACCACTACGTTATCAGTATCGAACAGGTCGGCAGGATTGTCTTCACTAATATCATCATCGGAATTCAAGGGTTCCTGAAAATAAGACAATTGACAATATGATCAAAGATTCAAAACCACAAAGACATGCAAAACAGCAATGAGATATGACAATGCTGATTACACAACATCCCCAAATCAGAGGCAAAGATTTCCTTTTTTGTCTAACCCATCATTTAACACCTTCAGCGCCGGTGTTTCACCCCAAAACACCCCATTTTCAGACCCCCAGAAGAAAAAAAGTATAAGAGGTGGCTGCATAAGGTCTTTTGCAGTAACTTCTCCAACACAGTCTTCTTGAATCAATATTTTTTGGTTGAAAAATGACCAAAATGACCCCTTTTCCAACATCCCCGACCCCCCAAAAAATTCCCCTTCCTACCTTGTCCTGAAGATGGCGATGACGTAGTTCTTTCATGGACTTCGTGAAGAACTAAGCCATCGCCATGACGTTATCTTTCATGGACTTAATGGAAGAACTAAGCCATCGCCATCGCCATGGCGATGGCGTAGTTCTTACATGAAGACCATGAAACTCCGATAACCAGCTTAAAGAGGGGGGATTTGGACCACGTAGATCTGCGTGGTTCGGCGCTGAAGGTGTTAATATCACCATCGAGGCTTTGCTCTGGACTAAATTAGTAGATTTTAGACATTGACAAGGCAAGTCCTCATCTGAAACAGGAAAACAGTTGGAAAAACGAATGTTGAAAACAACTTCCGACCTCAATTCTTAAGTCAGGACCAGCCCTGACCATTGAAGAAGACCTTTCTGTAGCAATGAGTATTACCTCTTCTTCTCCTTGGCCATCATTTTCTTCGTCATTCTGTTCATCATCGTCATCATCCTTGTCATCTTCTTCAAAGTCATCCTCCTCGGAACTGGTGTCATTGGCCCCATCCAATTGGATAATTCCTTGGGTCGTCGGGACCTAAAAAAGAAACATTGGTTGTGACAATGTGACTGTGAGCTGCCAGGGCAAAGTGATAAAAGAATGAAGTGAAATTCTGTTTGAAAAGCCAGATTTGCTGGTTTTTGTTTACAGTAAGGTCCGGGTTAGGAAACATCCTCACACAATAAACTACTTAGGAAACGAAAGACTCAAGTTGAAATTTGCTGGTTTTTGTTTACAGTAAGGTCCGGGTTAGGAAACATCCTCACACAATAAACTACTTAGGAAACGAAAGACTCAAGTTGAAATTTGCTGGTTTTTGTTTACAGTAAGGTCCGGGTTAGGAAACATCCTCACACAATAAACTACTCAGGTAACGAAATACTCAAGTTGAAATTTGCTGGTTTTTGTTTACAGTAAGGTCCGGGTTAGGAAACATCCTCACACAATAAACTACTTAGGTAACGAAAGACTCAAGTTGAAATTGGTTCTCACCCCCTTGATAGGTATAGTTTTCATCTGTCCCGCTTGGATTGGAGTGCCCATTTGTATCGTCTGTAACGGAGTGTTCGAGGCGACCATGTTGGCTTGGTGTGTGCCAGATGGCGCTTGGTGGAGAATGAACGTGCCTTGGTCTGAATGGGAATGGAGAACTCAGGTGACGAGGAAATACAAGGTACGGAAAAAAAGAGCTTGCCATACAGATTGTGATGATACGTTGAGTTGGTTGAGGGGTGACAAGGAAATACAAGGTACGGAAAAAAAGAGCTTGCCATACAAATTGTGATGATGCATTGTGTTGGTTGAGGTGTGTCTGTTACTCTTTACATAGGCTGATTACAGGCAAAATCGGCATTGTATTGTACATGTACTGGCCCCCTTCAACTGGCTTAAACATGTCATCACAGTGTTTCGGATGCGATGTCAACTGGCAGGTCAAAGTTTCAAGTAAAACGAGGGTGGTTTAATATCCCATAATCAATTCTTAAATCAGCTATTCCATTGATTTTGTGGTATTCACGCCAAAACGTCAAGCACGTTTTTAAAATTGACGTAACTTTTGAATTTTTGATCGTATTGGACTTTGAGTTTATCGAATAATCTGACAAAATTTACTTTCACTTTCAACTACCTCACCCTTACGTGTTGGTATTGCATCAAATAGCTTTTACATTTTTGAATTTAAATGTACGGGACTTGGAGTTTATATAAAAAGACCAATACAAAATCCACTTTCACTTTCGTCTCGCACACCCTTACCTGTTGGTTGAAGTGTAATGCTACCGGCAGGAAACTGCTGTTGATAAACAGGAGGTAATGCAACTGCTGCAGCGGCAGCGGCATTGCTCTGAAAAATGAAGTCAGCAGTGAGGTCACAGCAACAAAAGGATAACAAGGTCGAGGTCACAGCAACAAAAGGATATCAAGGTCGAGGTCAAAGAGTGGACAAATGCATTTAGCATATATTCCTCGTGTCATAATCTTTAATTCAGTATAAATCATATCAAGAATTCCATTATTATTCTTGATCAACGTCGTAATCTTGCCAAGCCTAATTGTTACAGCCTCAGCCCTGGTCCCCTGTGGCAATACGTGTATAATCTATGTAATCAAAACGTGCATACTTTTAAGTAATTCAACATTATTCAAAACACTCCCATGATTATCCCTGTAGTACAGGTGATGGAGGAAAGATTTTTTTTCATTGGATTAAAAGCCCTTATACGACCGAGATTAGCTGTATTCGTTGAAAAAGGTTATTCTTCTTATACTTTTTAATCAAATGAGGTCTTCACTAAATGTCTGTACATATTGATAACACATTCGACTAGCTTCGTAAGCACCATTGGCTATCAATTCATTTAAGTATAACATCAGTCTGATGACAATAGTCACAGCACACCCACCCAACCATACACTACATAGCATTCTAACCATCAGGATAAATCAATTACAGATCTACAATCTCCAACTTGCAGAAAAATATGAAACCTAGGAACCCAATAAAACATGGCGAAATATTTGCAACTTCAAGCAAAATGCAAAACTAAAATAGCCATTCCACTTCCAGCTAAGAACCCCAGACTAAACCTAAAAATAAAACAGACCACCACCCGAGGTGAAATAAAATCTGATACACTAAGCGTAGGGAAAGGAAAATCTCGTCCCCCACCACCTTGCAAATTATTCAATGGAAGTTTAACCGGAGGCATTCCGTAAATACCGGTATCTGGTTTGAAGTAATAAACTATCTTTGTCTTTTAAGTCTTGCACAAACAAGTGACTTTCATGACTTCTCTCGCTACAACCTGCGACTAAAATTGCAGAGTACGTGCGATAAAGCAGACATTTTGTTTTGTGTCAGTGTGTCGTCTCAAGACCTCAATGCCATTGACAGCAACAAAACAAGACATGATCTTCAAGACATAGCACCGTGAACTCCCACCCTCACAGGCAGCAAATGTCAAGGCCACAACCAGTACAAACCACCAGAAGGCAGACCGTGACCTCTGAACTTACAACGTGGTGGTGCTGGTGCTGTGGGGGCATCATATGGCGATTGTAGAGGTGATTCATGCGATTGCGATCACTGTATGATCTACTCGCACCATATCCACCCTAGATGCAAGGAGGGAAACATCATTTACAAAAGAGAGAGTTTTGCGATGGTCACAGGCTAGTAGTTATTTTTCAATACCCTGGTACTATCTCCTTCACTCAGTAAACACCAAGTTAGGAACGACTGTCTTGAACAACGGGGCATTACCATAGCACAATGCACCGACAAAAAAACTCATATTCAAGAACTTTTACAAATACAACGCTACAATTTGATGATTTCCAAAAGTTGACTTTTACTGGAACTAAACCCAAATAGAGCATCCAGTTTCTTGCAAATGAGCCAAGCAATGGGATGCAGACTTTGGCCTTTTTTGAATTGAGGGCAATCCTCCATCAGTCATCACTACCAGGTAAAAAATTATTGCTTTCGGAAGGCTGTGAATGTTTTTTCAATCAGAAGACTGAAGTGATCTTAGTGGCTTGTTATTGGACAGAATGTATTAAATAAGGTAGAACCTCACTCTTAAGGACACCCTTGGGACAGACAATTGCTGTCCTTAATAGAGAGGTGACTAGTGAGGGCACACTGAATGGAAACAATCATATCTGGACCAAAACTAGTGTCCTTGATAGAGAGGCTGTCCTCAATAGAGTGGTGTCCGCTAAGGGAGGTTCAACTGTACTTGTACAAGCGGTGGGAGGGGCTCATTCTGTTGGATTAGCCAACAACTGCTGCTATAGGATAATCCACTACTACCATGCTATTGCCAGTAGAAAAAGTGGACTTGCCACCTAAACTTGGGAGAATCTCACTCTTCATACCACAACCAATGTTAGAAAGCTGGGTATTTAATGGTTTGTTGCTTATTTTTGTAGATCTACTTGAATATAAAAAAGATTCTTTCTGAACATCATTCAAAACCTACCATATCAATACGACCAGGAAAATTGGACATCATCTGTACCGCACCTTGTTGGTTAACGTTCTGTAAGGTGACTGAAATGATAGAAAGAGAAGAAAATATTTAATGTTTTATATGATAATGTTAATTACAGTTTAAAAACAGTAAACATCCTCTGAAAGGAATCAGACACTAAACCAGTCTTACAAAGTCCCACTGGTGGTCTACCTAGCCATGCAAAAACTTGGTTGATTATTCCAAGGCCAGACCCGGGAATATTTACCCGGAATGTTTCAGGGTACAAAAGAACTCAACGAGTTGCATCCACGAAAGTCTATATACATTATGTCAATGAGTTTCGTTTACCGAATACCTTAGGTTTTTACTTAGCCTTCTAGTGTTTGCATTTATACTTAAGTCTGTAGATGTCAGTGAGATACGTTTACGGAATGCTTTGGTGTGTTAACTTTTACTAATAACAATACGATTTTATTTCACAAATTTCTATAAATTTTACAACAACTGGTATAATTGCACTACATTTTTAATGAAACAATTGATTGGCTGGCATCCCTGGACCCAGCGCAAGAAGAATCACAAAATATTCACCAAGACTACAATACAAATAACACTAATATCTTACAAGAAGGCATCCGCGATACTGTACCTTGCGCTGGTCTTGGCTGGGCATGGACTGGCATTTGCATTGGCTGTTTTGATTGTTGTAACTTCTGTTGCTGCTGAAGGGCGTTGTACTGTCCGAGTAGGACTTGGTCCTGTTCAGTGGGCATGGCGTCAACAGCTTTTGATTGCATCAATTTGCTCTCCCATATCTGAAAGTGGATTCGTAAGACTGATTGACACAGCAACTTCTACTTCTAGGTTTGCCTATCCAGGGGGAGTTTTACTCGTGTCGCCTGATGCTACGGAAAACGGGATAAGCTCCAGCTGGATGAACCGTTCTTGGTTTTGGCAATTGAACTGGCTATTCGAACCGCCACGGTGCATGAGGCCATTGTTTTCGGTTTTATTCGCACCGTCAGAAACACTGTTACGGTGAAAGGTACCGTATCGTGATGGTGCGAATAATACGGAGTGAATAAATAGATCGCACCGTGGTGACATGGGTGATGGTGGGTAAGGAAAGTAGGCCTAATTCATGATTGAGGTGGTGTTTGTTTGTGACGAGTGTTGGAAGTGCTTTTACTCCTGGCTCCGGGTGTGGGTAGGGTACTTGACTTCCAGCCAGGCCAGCCGGCCCTGTCACGGTACGAATAGCCACAGCCTTTGGCAATAGCCCAGCTGACTTCAACTCAACATACCTGTTTCAACTCTAGAAGAACTTGGTCATCGAGGCCCTCATCGAGGAATGCTTCACGCACATTGTTGATCACATCCTCAACAACGGAGCGATACAACTTTTGCTGAAAAAAACAATCGACAATCAGTGTTCCCAAGAGATTTGCCTATGAATGAAGTATCAGAATGTCATGACGTTTAAAATTCCCAGATAAAATGGCGATATCAATCAATCAATCAATCAATGTTGGCATTGTAAAGCGCTCCAATTACTCAGCGAGTGGGTATTCTGGAGCGCTTCTTTCCCCAATCATGCACAACCATGATAAGCCCTATCATACGTCGACGACGAGGTCTATCAGTATAGTATGCATGACATTGTTCATTGTTGTCCCGTCGGAACGTTATAGGCCTACATACGTATCATTACACTGCCAACGCGGCTTTAACTTATTTTCATAATCATTGACATCATTAGCGGCCAAAATGATAACTGCGTCAAAAAAACAAACAACACCGAAAAGAGTAGGCATCTCCTTGGCACACCCTGTAGACTACAATGCGAATGCACTACACTATGCTACACTAAACACACAGCAGGTAATCATGCTGAGCAAGCAAGAAAATGAATCGAGAAAAAGTTTACAAACCATCTCGAAAAAACTATTCCTACAACTTTTATTCAAATGATATATTAATGATATTGGCCTGCAGTCATTGATGCATGGTTCAAGGCTTTTGGATGTGAAAGTACTGACATTTCAACCCCTCAAAACCGGGGAAATCGACGGTCGCGAAGTGCGCTGTGGTTTTACACAGGCAAATTTCCACATCGCCATTCTTTGCCACGTTTGTCTAAATTTGGACCAGACAAACGTCAACAAATTCTCCATTTCATCTTCAAGGAGGGACAGCCATACAAACTGAAAGACTTACCACTTGCGATGTATTTGCCATTGTTGAACTTGAACGGGTTTTTTCGCAAATGACAAGGTTTATCCTCACAAGTGGGCTTCACCGAAGCCGACGAAGACTGCCACTGCTCAGGCTTTTATACTCGCTAATAAATCCTGAATGTAGAGGGGGGTCGACGAATTGAAAACCAATTGCATTGCCCGTGAAAATGTGCGTCACATACCACGTGATGCCCATATTTTGTCTCGTTATCACACTACTTATGAAAGAGGGCAGCACTATTATATAAACAAACCCACGTGCATTAATAAAGACACATTCGGCCTGGTTGTGACTGTCTCATGGCTAGCTGGTTGTTACATTTAGACACTGCTGACTGTGTCTACCTGGACAACCATGCTGTCATGGTTAAGGAAGTGTCTCAGCAGACTTTTAGAAGAGTGCATGACGAACAGAACAACCTGGTTATGATAGCCAAGTTAGCGTTGTGGCTGTGATTCAGACATGTTCATTACGACCTGGTGGGGGGGGGGGGGGGGCAGCGTAACCACTACCAAACATGTTCATTACGACCTGGTGGGGGGGGGCAGCGTAACCACTACCAAACAACCCACTAACTGTACATGCCCGAGATGTCCTCAAATAGAATGTCCGGGGAACAATGGATTCCATGAAGAGCTTTGATCTCTGAGCTTTTGACGGCCATGGACTTCATTGAACCAGAGCCTTTCAAGGATTGATAAAACCATAGATGTATCAAGGATTCTGATAAAACCATAGATGTACAATAATCCGTAAAAATACAATAGAACCAGACACATTTCCAGGGAGACAATTTCTACCACTACACCGGCATTAACAGACTCTCCCTGCGCACACATTTGCGAGGTTGTGGACCTATCGACGACGAACATGCCTGATCTACTCCTGACGTTAAATATGACGGGCACCTCCTTCGTCCAGGGCCTCTTGTGCTCCCTTCTGTAGGGGTGGTGATGGTGGTGGTGGTGGTGGCGGGGGGGGTGTGCAGTTCTTTTTCCACTGCCCTAATAAGTTAACAAATATATTCGATACCTTTGACATTACAGAATTTATTTCCTTTATAGCTATGATCAAACTGTGTACCCCTGGTGTGCTGCTGTAGTTTTTCAGAAAGGTCAGTCACCCGGTTCGTACCACAAGGTGCGACGACCGGTGATAGAGGGGCGATCCTATCACCATGCTGATGCGTCTCATATCTGTGAACAGTGCCGCTCAGTAGAGAATCCCCTAACCAGGCTAATTTGTGCAAGAGCCGCAAGTGGTAATTTCAAATGGGGTTAGTTGTGGCAACTATGCTTTACCTGGGTTATATTAGAAATTGTCTCTTTACTACGGCATCGGAACCACTACCACAGAACCCACTTATCATACATGGCTATGCCCAGATGGCTGAATTCATAGTTCGATTCGGGGACTCTGAGGACAACGCACTGGGCACTCATCAGGTTGTCAAGTCCTAGGGACAATGTCTCATACCACCTCTTCTTACGCATGTGGAGACAGTCGATCATAGGAACGGGTTTACCCCATTTATTGTTTCGTCCACCGACTAAGTACGCGCGGTGACCTGAAATAGAAATTTTGACTGAATATATTCGTGTAGTTACGATTCACATTTCAATGGCAAACTGTACATCTTTATTTTCAATTACAGGTGTCACGCGATTCCATTTGAGAAAAAAGACAGTCACAATCAGAAATATGTCTTCGGACGATTGGTTCAATGATCTGAGGATAGATGTAGACTCTGTGCAACTAGGTGAAACGTGCCAATATGTTCTAAAGAATAGAATGTCCGGGGAACAAGGGGGTCCATGAAGAACTCTTGACAGCCATGGCCTCCATAGAACCTTAGAGTCTTTCAAATATTCCGATAAAACCATATAGATGTACAACAATCCGTCAAAATACAATATGGCCGGACACTTTTTCCAGGGGGACCATTTCTACCACAGCACCGGCATTAACAGACTCTCCCCGCGCACACATTTACAAGGTTGTGGACATACCGATGACGAACATGCCTGCTCGACTCCTGACGTGAAACATGACGGGCACCTCCATCGTCCAGGGCCTCTTGTGCTCCCTTCTGTGGTGGTGGTGGTGGTGGTAGTGGCTGGGGGGGGGGGGGGGATGCAATGCATTTTCCACTGCCCTAATAAGTTAACAAATATATTCGATACATTTGACATTACAGAATTTTATTTCTTTTATAGCAATGATCAAACTGTGTACCCCTGGTATGCTGCTATAGTTTTTTCAGAAAGGTAAGTCACCCGGTTCGTACCACAAGGTGCGACCGGTGCCCGTGACCACTACCACAGAACCCACTTATCATACATGGCTATGCCCAGATGGCTGAATTCATAGTTCGATTCGGGGACTCTGTGGACAACGCACTGGGCACTCATCAGGTTGTCAAGTCCTAGGGACAATGTCTCATACCACCTCTTCTTACGCATGTGGAGACAGTCGATCATAGGAACAGGTTTACCCCATTTATTGTTTCGTCCACCGACTAAGTACGCGCGGTGACCTGAAATAGAAATTTTGACTTAATATACATTCGTGTAGTTACGATTCATATTTTATTTGCAAACTGTACATCTTTATTTTCAATTACAGGTGTCACGCGATTCCAATCGATAGTAAAAACAGTCACAATCAGAAAGATGTCTTCGGACGATTGGTTCAATGATCTGAGGATAGATGTAGACTCTGCAACTAGGTGAAACGTGCCGAGATGTTCTAAAGAATAGAATGTCCGGGGAACGAAGGGGTCCATGAAGAACTCTTGACAGCCATGGCCTCCATAGAACCTTAGAGTCTTTCAAATATTCCGATAAAACCATATACATGTACAATAATCCGTCAAAATACAATATGGCCGGACACTTTTTCCAGGGGGACAATTTCTACCACTACACCGGCATTAGACTCTCCCCGCGCAGGCATTTACGAGGTTGTGGACATACCGATGACGAACATGCCTGCTCTACTCCTGACATTCAACATGACGGGCACCTCCTTCGTCCAGGGCCTCTTGTGCTCCCTTCTTTGGTGGTGGTGGTGGTGGTGGTGGTGGTGGTGGTTGGGGGGGGGGGGGGATGCAATGCATTTTCCACTGCCCTAATAAGTTAACAAATATATTCGATGGCTTTGACATTACAGAATTTTATTTCTTTTATAGCAATGATCAAACTGTGTACCCCTGGTGTGCTGCTGTAGTTTTTCAGAAAGGTCAGTCACCCGGTTCGTACCACAAGGTGCGACCGGTGAGAGAGGGTCGTTCCTATCACCATGCTGATACGTCTCATATCTGTGAACAGTGCTGCTCAGTAGAGAATCCCCTAACCAGGCTAATTTGTGCAAGAGCCGCAAGTGGTAATTTCAAATGGGGTTAGTTGTGGCCAGTATGCTTTGGTTGTGTTAGAAATTGTCTCTTTAGTACGGCATCGTGACCACTACCACAGAACACACTTATCATACATGGCTATGCCCAGATGGCTGAATTCATAGTTCGATTCGGGGACTCTGAGGACAACGCACTGGGCACTCATCAGGTTGTCAAGTCCTAGGGACAATGTCTCATACCACCTCTTCTTACGCATGTGGAGACAGTCGATCATAGGAACGGGTTTACCCCATTTATTGTTTCGTCCACCGACAAAGTACGCGCGGTAACCTGAAATAGAAATTTTGACTGAATATATTCGTGTAGTTACGATTCACATTTCATTTGCAAACTGTACATCTTTATTTCCAATTACAGGTGTCACGCGATTCCAATCGATAGTAACGACAGTCACAATCAGAAAGATGTCTTCGGACGATTGGTTCAATGATCTGAGGATAGATGTAGACTCTGTGCAACTAGGTGAAACGTGCCGAGATGTTCTAAAGAATAGAATGTCCGGGGAACAAGGGGTCCATGAAGAACTCTTGACAGCCATGGCCTCCATAGAACCTTAGAGTCTTTCAAATATTCCGATAAAACCATATACATGTACAATAATCCGTCAAAATACAATATGGCCGGACACTTTTTCCAGGGGGACAATTTCTACCACTACACCGGCATTAGACTCTCCCCGCGCACGCATTTACGAGGTTGTGGACATACCGATGACGAACATGCCTGCTCTACTCCTGACATCAAACATGACGGGCACCTCCTTCGTCCAGGGCCTCTTGTGCTCCCTTCTTTGGTGGTGGTGGTGGTGGTGGTGGTGGTGGTGGTTGGGGGGGGGGGGGGGGGGGGGGATGCAATGCATTTTCCACTGCCCTAATAAGTTAACAAATATATTCGATGCCTTTGACATTACAGAATTTTATTTCTTTTATAGCAATGATCAAACTGTGTACCCCTGGTGTGCTGATGTAGTTTTTCAGAAAGGTCAGTCACCCGGTTCGTACCACAAGGTGCGACCGGTGAGAGAGGGTCGTTCCTATCACCATGCTGATACGTCTCATATCTGTGAACAGTGCTGCTCAGTAGAGAATCCCCTAACCAGGCTAATTTGTGCATGAGCCGCAAGTGATAATTTCAAATGGGGTTAGTTGTGGCCAGTATGCTTTGGTTGTGTTAGAAATTGTCTCTTTACTACGGCATCGTGACCACTACCACAGAACCCACTTATCATACATGGCTATGCCCAGATGGCTGAATTCATAGTTCGATTCGGGGACTCTGAGGACAACGCACTGGGCACTCATCAGGTTGTCAAGTCCTAGGGACAATGTCTCATACCACCTCTTCTTACGCATGTGGAGACAGTCGATCATAGGAACGGGTTTACCCCATTTATTGTTTCGTCCACCGACTAAGTACGCGCGGTGACCTGAAATAGAAATTTTGACTTAATATACTATTCGTGTAGTTACGATTCACATTTCATTTGCAAACTGTACATCTTTATTTTCGATTACAGGTGTCACGCGATTCCAATCGATAGTAAAGACAGTCACAATCAGAAAGATGTCTTCGGACGATTGGTTCAATGATCTGAGGATAGATGTAGACTCTGTGCAACTAGGTGAAACGTGCCAATATGTTCTAAAGAATAGAATGTCCGGGGAACAAGGGGTCCATGAAGAACTCTTGACAGCCATGGCCTCCATGGAACCTTAGAGTCTTTCAAATATTCCGATAAAACCATATACATGTACAATAATCCGTCAAAATACAATATGGCCGGACACTTTTTCCAGGGGGACCATTTCTACCACTACACCGGCATTAACAGACTCTCCCCGCGCACACATTTACAAGGATGTGGACCTACCGATGACGAACATGCCTGCTCTACTCCTGACGTTAAACATGACGGGCACCTCCTTCGTCCAGGGCCTCTTGTGCTCCCTTCTATGGTTGATGTTGAAGACATGAGGTACCGGGTCGTCCATAGACTCTTCCTTCGATTTGCCTTTGGTTGTAACTCCTGTAAGAGAAAGAGACTGACAATTCCCTCACCACCGAACCGCTTCTTTCTCATTAATTTCTCGTTGACGTTTTTCAACATGAGACAGGCTTATAGTATAAGAGGAGACACCTCACACATGTTGTTATGAAGACCTGTTATAGTTATCTGCATTTACGGTGCATTGCCAAAGGAATGGAAGAGACGGTTGCCGGATACAGCAACACAAACAGTTGAGGTGGTGAGGAGAGATGGACTGTGAGGCCGATAGATTTTGTTCTGTTGGCAAATCACTGACCCGTAATCTATATCTATATCAATATAGATATTCGTTGCTTTGATGTTGTACACAACACACATTCCTGTGTAGTTGTTTCTGTCTTTGATGATGCAGGTTGTGATCTACGAAAGACGTATATAAGTAAAAAGTAAGAATTGATGCACATGGGACAGGCTGGTGGCTGTGATCTACGAGAGACATGTACATGTACACTTGTAAGAGGAAATGGTACACAGTGCACAACCTGGTTGTTCCAAACAGCTTAAAGTGCTGTCGGGACAATCAGGCTCTGTCACGTAGCAGGCACGACTTTTAAAGGTACAAACCATTCACTTTGTCGTTTAGCAGAAGGGTTGGGTGAGACAAGGGTGCTGAGAAACCAAACGATTGCAGGGGGAAACCAGGTTAAGGACACGTATTAGTATCTGAAATGAGGGAAATAATCAGTGTGGGAAATATTTATGGGATGATTAACGAAATCATTAGTCATATCAATGAACAATGTAATTTGCACGCGCATAATCGCGTTAGGTTGTGACTCTGATAGCCTCACCATTGCATCTACTTTCGAATTTGTATAAAGAGGTTTCTCCTCTTGGTGTTTACCATTGCGTTTGGTCTTCACCATGGCGTTTGGTCTTCACCAATGCGTTTGGTCTTCACCAATGCGTTTGGTCTTCACCAATGCGTTTGGTCTTCACCAATGCGTTTGGTCTTCACCATTGCGTTTGGTCTTCACCAATGCGTTTGGTCTTCACCATTGCGTTTGGTCTTCACCAATGCATTTGGTCTTCACCATTGCATTTGGTCTTCACCAATGCGTTTAGTCTTCACCAATGCGTTTGGTCTTCACCAATGCGTTTGGTCTTCACCAATGCGTTTGGTCTTCACCAATGCATTTGGTCTTCACCATTGCGTTTGGCAAATACATTTTCTGACAGTAAAACAAGGTTTATCCTTCGATCAGGGACGTGAAACGTTCGATTTCCAGGTCCTAGTTTTGACCTGGGTTTCTCCTTCACCATCTACACGAAACTATGTAGTTTATCAGGGACATGAGATATGCCGTTTGATACTTTCTCATCCTACTATTTACTTTCAAGCAATTTTATAAAATCTCCACGTGTAATTACCCGAAAATATGAAGAGCTGGTCCCTGTATGAGGCCATGAGGTGTCTTTCCTTGGGACATGGTAGGCCCCAGAGATGTGGGAGGACGTCACTCCATTGGTCCGTCTTCGTGTTATATTGCCTGAAATGGAGTTTGAGGAGCTAAAGTGCTTTCGGTGAAGCGGAGATATGGCCATATCTCAACGGTTGACCATAGGCACCACCACTTTTGCTAGAAACTTTTAATCTAAACGCAATTAAAACTCTTTCAAAAACGAAGTGAATGATAATTTCAAGTGAGGGAATCAGACAGCCACTCTTGAAATTGGCATTCACTTCATTCTGAAGGAGTTCTAGTTGCTTTAGGATTTCACTTTCTAGCGAAAATGTTGGTGCCTATAATATGGTCAACCCTTGAGTAAAACGGAGAAATTGTCATGGCTTAATTTGAACCAGACCCTCCCAGGCCACGTCATACCCTTTTTCTTTTTCCTCTGGAAAGAATAGGTTGTTCCTAAGCTTACGCGGCCAAGGAGACTGTAATGTACTTGGAATATGACATCCTTGGCTTTTTCTTGGTGAGCTGAACACTTCCTCACAACCAGTGGTATTTTCATCTTGCTAGTTTTTGAGCTGGACTTGAGGTAATGTGTCCCAGACTTACCCTCACCAGCAAAAGGAACAACAAAAAGTGTTCTGACACACCCGATATAAAGAAAGACGAAATTAGAAGCTTACCAAAACACGTCCGACATTTGTTTTGTGACATTTCCGAAGCCGCCAGAAACGAAAAGAGTGTCTCTGTTGAAAACACAACTGGCGTGGTCAGCTCTTGGTTTAGGCAGCGGGCGCTTCTCGGTCCATTTGTTGGCCACTGGGTCGTACGCCTCAACTGAATTCGTCACTTTCCCATGTTTGACTTCTCCGCCTTAAAAAGACATAGGTTACGAAAAGTGTCCTTCAGTAGAAGAAGAATCTATTGATACATTCTGTGACCTCAAGCTCGTCAAAGCGCTAACAAATTCAGGTTGTAAAGACACAACCAAAAGGCCAAGACAAGATGAGCTCTTAGACGGTTCCAGGTTGGTAGTCAACGTCACAACCAGAAGGCCAGGACAAGATGAGCTCCAAGGCGGTTCCAAGTTGGTCGTCAAAGTCACAACCAGAAGGCCGGGACAAAATCAGCTCCCAGGCTGGTCGCCAAAGTCACAACCAGAAGGCTGGGACAAAATCAGCTCCCAGGCTGGTTGTCAAAGTCACAACCAGAAGGCCGGGACAAAATCAGCTCCCAGGCTGGTCGTCAAAGTCACAACCAGAAGGCCGGAACAAAATCAGCTCCCGGGCTGGTCGCCAAAGTCACAGCCAGGAGGACAGGGCCTCGAGCACGACAAGAGCAATACGTCGGAGTGAGTCCTGTTTATATGGTAGCGGAAAAGGCAAATGCCTTCATTTTAAGTAAAAGACACAAGATCCATGGATTCTGTTGTTTGCTTGAAGAATGTCGGTGCAAACAAGGAAAGGAGATGAAGACAAGAATAATGGTAGTGAAGACCAGCCTTACCCGTGACGTATATACATCCGCCTAAAATATTGACAGTGAACCTGGCCCTTCGGGTGGACATCTTTGCCACGGCCACCCAGTTGCACGTAGTTGGGTTGTACCTGCTCATGGTTGTCAGGTATTCATTGCTCGACCAATCTTTACCACCTTCAAGAGAAGAAGATTAAAGTATCATTTTTCCGCCTTGTTAATTTTTCTAAAAAGTCAATTTTTGCGAACTGTAAAATGCAGCCTCCCTCCTAATTTCTTTTACTTCATAATAGGTCTGGATGAATCCATGTAGCGAGTCATTTTATTGAAATGGAAAGGCATAATAAATCATCCTAATTATTGGCGAGAGACATTCCGTGATGTTATTATCATCTTAGATCATTCACCACAAAGTGGTCTTATGAGGACAAAGTCACAACCGAAATACTGCTTTAATCGGAACCTTAGTCCAAACTAAATTGCGATAGTTCTAAAAGCTTTTAGTAATCTTTGAAGAGGAGGAGGGGGAATTTGTTTACAAATCATATCATCCTGTCGTCGCGGTGGCGTCTTTCTCAAGCGTCTCTATCTCTGATTTCTACAGTTCGCGTAAAATAAGGACCAGAGGACTGTCACAACATCTTTACCTGTTTCAAAAAGGAGGCTAGGCTATTATGTAATAGTCATTCCCAGGGTTGAGACAGTCACAACCTTGAGACGGTCTGAGCCGTCTGTCCCAACCTGGAGGAGACACCACACAAATTATAACCCAACCAATTTTAAATCGATTCACACCTAAAACAATTGAGGTGACTCTTTTGAGGACAGAACGGCCATTGAAGAAACTTACCGATGATATAAAGGTATCCATGATGCACCGCCACTCTGTAATCAACGAGGTTCCGTAACCTCTCCATATTCATTGTGTTTACGATCGGGAAGAACTTGGTGGGGTGGAGGGGGTTAATCATCATGTAGTGGACCTTCGGGTTGCCCAGCATCGTGTCGAAGATTAGGACGTAATCGAACCAGCGCACCCCCGTGGGAGGACGCGTTATCAGATCTAGTCCTTCCAGGTCCATCCTGGTTTTCTCCAGTGACCTGAAATAAAGATTTGATGACATCAGGATCCCTTTCTAGATCAGCGTTTTTACTAATGCTCAAGCTGGTTTTGTTAATTATTAATTAATTAGTAATGGTATTTTAAAACTAAATGCGCTATGGTACGGCGCAGGCTGAATAAACGATATCTCTCTAATCTAGAAATCGTTGTATTTTTTTTGTCTCAAAAATAAATGCGTTCAGTAAATGAAACCAGACTGTTCACACTATGAACCCGCGGGATACTAATTAAGGGACCTTCATCGCTTTTGAACTGACTTCGCAATCATCTCGCGGCCAGTCCGTATCAAAGTCAAGGCAATCAAGACCATCTTCTCTCGTCACTGTCTCATGTGATGGCCCTTGATGGCAAGGAGAGTTTTGATGTCCAATCTCTCACCAGCCTACTTAACCTGCTCATGTTTGTGCACGAATCAGCAAAAATCGCCTCTTTGTGCCTGTTAATCTTTCAAAATTAACCCAAGTGTATTATCTGTGAATCTGGGATTATGACTAATGTCATTGTCTTCATCGCTCCTGACTCATCAGCCGCGGTGACAAGCGACACTGTCACATTGTTCGCGATACCTCGCCGTCTGTGGCCTGACAATGCCCAGGACATTCTACCCCTGATAAGGCCATTCTGTCAACATCTCGCACTCCCTTTGAGACAAAACGCACCCTTCATTAATCCCCAAAAGAAAGACAATTACTCTTTGTGTTGGACAAAGATTGTATCAAAATTCGCTTATAGGTTAAGATATCATTACCCGTGCGACAAAGCGGGGTGTCCTCGATTTTCAGCAGAGTGTCCACCCAAAGGTTGGATAGGGGCAGTTTTAAATGCCGCTTGAAATAAATGATCTTCTTTAGAGAATGTCCTGTCGTGATACCATCTGTCTCGATGTCGACGGACGCAAAAAACCGCCTCTGAACGCGCCGGCGGAGGCGACCATCTTGGTTGTGACAGGACAATGCAATGGGGACAGATCGGACTATTAGAACTTGGTTTTCTTTGACCTTGGTTTTCAAGGCGATTGCGTCAATCACAATTAATGACAGATGGTGTCGAAGCTAATTAATATCATGCCTATGTGAATTGTTATCATGCCGTTCTTATCAACTTTGTTCTTTGTTCTGTTAGGTTTTTCTTCTTTGTACTTTTTTTAAAAGTGGAGAATAAATTGAATTGAAAAATTGAATTGACTCGTTAGAAACTCTCTGTTTGAACGAAAATCACATTTAAATTTAACAGAAGTCTGCCTGAATTGAAATGATCAGGCGTTAGAATACCCATCCTGTAACGTCAATGATGTGAGGACATAAGCTAACAGTTTCTTCAACTTTTCAAGTTCTGTCTGTAACAGTGCATATCATCTTCTCAGTCTGTAACAACAGAGTTAGCCTGATTTGATGCTAAATGTACATTGTATCTTTCTGCCCGCAAAATAAAAATATTTTTCCACTTAATTTCAAGCAGAATCATGATGGCTGCATTGTACACAACTTTCTCTAAACACGAGGTCATCAAGGACATACTAATTATCCAATCAATAAAAAATCTGACTCATAATTTTCAAGTGACTCTGACTTCAGCTACAAGAATTTCAGTTCCATACTTTCCCCGCAGATAGCGACACTGAGAATTTCAATTCGTCAATTGAATGTTGGCTCATGATTGGTCAGAATGATTGCTCATTTCGGCCAGATTTCTCGGAAATGAGACATGATAATTTTCAGTGCTGTCGATGTTGCTCTTTTGATGATTAATGACTTGTTTACATTTGGTAATTACTAGAAGAACAACATTGGATCTTGTAATGAGTAACTGTTGCTAGCTATAGTGACTGACATGAATCAACATGACTGTGCAGGGCCGGGCCCATACCTCCCCTCGCTGTCACTGGATGAGCAAACTCGCACCTGATGAAATGAGTAAAACCCTTTCAGAAAGGTGTGTGCGCACATTATCATTCAAATCTGAGGAATCATCCTGGCGAAAATTCCCAGCATTTTTTATGAGCGACTCATCAGCAGGTACACCTTTTTCGGTACGATGAAAATGAGTTTTCCTCAATATTTGCAAATTGAAAAGGTGTAGGTAAAATGATGGGAAGGGCTGTCTGTACTGCGAACACTCGAAAACTGTGTTAGAAAGAAATATTTCAAAACTTTGTAAAGTTCATCGGAAGGGCCAAACTATGATTCAAAGGTCTGTGTACACTAAGCATCCTGAGATTTAGGCTTTTTCCACTCCTACGCCATACACAAAATTTGAAATATCGGGAGGTTTGTTGTATTGAAAACCGTATGCTTCAGACTATTACATGTATTTGATTATTAAATTAGCTCGATGTAACCTTCTCTCCATGACGGTGTTTCAGATAGCAATATGTTTAAATTCATTAAATAAACGTTTATGGGCGTTATTTGGAAATGCAAGGTATGCATCGGAGTTGACTATCACAATTACAAAGTCAATGCGAGTCCGCCCTGTCTTGATACTGATCAGTAAATAATATAAAGTCATTAAACAATTATGTCGTAGTTAATGACGTCATTATTTACTTATCGTGGACATATCATTCTGTTATCGAATGTGGTGTGCTAGATACTCATTAACATGCGATAACAATGTCCATGTCCATATATGGAAGATCGAAAGTTGAAACATCGTGTTCATTCTGATGCCACTCAGAGTCCACGCAAGTTATGTCCAAAATTTGGATAAAAGTCCAGGAAGTCGCACCTGTATGTACCATGCCACCACCCTGAGTAAGATGAGATATTTTGGATTCATGACTTTCGAAAAGGGGACTGCTACTGGTATCAAGAAATGTCTATGCCGTACCATACTGACTTCAAGCGGCATTGCCTCCGCCCATATTAACGTGCGTTGCCTGGAAGTTGAGCAATCTCAATGATGATGCGTACTGGCTGCCACAGCCCATCAGAAATTGAGAATTAGCTTTTGGTCGCAAAAATCTCGTTTACCCATTTGCACTTCAAATAGACGAGGCACTAACTTTATTAGCATCGCATAAAAGTCAGGCTATATATAACTACATGTATTTGGAATTACATTTTTGAACGATAAGAATGAGTTTAATTTTGCAAGGACTTCGTTGATACCGCTAAATCATGGTCAAGAATATTTATGAACTTACGTGGAGGTCTTTTGATTTTGATTCACAACCTAACTTCGATTCAGCTACGTGTATATATACATTGTATAGTAGGCCTATAATTATTCAAAACGGATGTATATTGCCGTCAATGGTATCATCAACGAAAATAGAAGACTCTGGAATAATTTCATGTTTAGTTTTTTAACAACTTTAGGATGAGCAATCATTATGATCATGCATGATCGCCAGACTTATTATTTTAATGAGTCTATTGCATCCTGCAGTTGAATCAGCCGGATGACCCAGGTGAGGTCATGACTCAAATTCCCATTGTTCATGGGCCTAGAGAGTTACACCTTGCTCTCTCAGCTGTCCCGTATGAATGACTGGACCTCGCATCATACCCGAGGATGCAATGTGAATAACGTCAATGATCCATTCATCAAAACAAGAGTCAGTCAGTTCCAAATCTATCTCTGATTCACGATACATTTGGCAATAGGGTGGCGATAGGAACCGTGTCGTGACCTCATCGTTTCTTAGTCTTGTTGTGTAACGTCGCTCATCAAATTGGAAAATCTCTCTAAACTTCTAGCCATAAGATCTCAGTCATCAATGAACGCAAACTTTCTTCCTTTCTCTGTGTAACTCTGATATTTTATGTTTGCAATAGATTATTGTGTTGTATCAATAAACTATATAAACTGTATTTTATTTATGATTGCAATAATGTAACTAATTGGAGAAAAAAACGGGTCATCATTTGTAACTTTCAAAACAGAGAAAGCACTGTTAAAGAACAGTAAATATATATTCATGATGAAAAATAGTTTTGTTTCTCGGGGAAAACAGTCATATCGTGCCTCTGTATATTGGGAGCCGTACATGTTTGTACATGTAATTGATAATTTTCCGCGGGTTATTTTGTAAATTCCTCGGGTTCTGTGTCCCCCAGGTCCGATGTTCCCAGGTATGTTTCGGTCTCAAAAAATAACCAGTTTTTTACAAACTTCTTATTCATTGGTGAAAAGATAATTTTGAACGTTTAAGAACGCGTTTTAATCCCATCTGATAAACATCTCTGATTCAGAACATGGTTCTGGAACAGGAACGGTCGTGACCTCACCGTTTCTTAGTTTCGTTATGTAAAGTTATGCCACCTGGTGAGTATATTGAATGATGTCATTAATTTCCGGGCTAATTACAGGAAAACGGATCTTTACTAATTACATAGCGGTAGAAATCACGGTGAACCATTCTCGATAGCAACAAGCTATAGTATGTTAGATAATTTACGACGAAAAGTATCAATGGCACTGGCATTGCGTGTAAGGTTGATGTCCATGATTCTTCGGAAAAATCGAACATTCATTCTGAAAACAGTTACTTTTGACTAGTTATGGTCATGTAAAGTAACGAATACCAATCATTGGCTAAAATATGGTTCAAAGAAGCAAATGTTTCATGAATTGTAGTCAAATGGACTTGAGCAAGGACGCAAACGTTCTCAGATAAGTAAGATGACTTTGGAATCGTCCTTTTTGAGAAAAAAACAAATTACATGTAGTGCTTTGTAATTTTCGTCGATGAAGTAACATGGTTGACGAAATTGCTGTATATACTTAGTATCTCTTAATGCACACTTGAAAGTATAAAAATAGTATATGAGCAAAAAAACTAGTACGAGCACTAATATAGTCTTGTACTTTCAGTTAAGTGTGACCTACTTTTATTGTTATGATTTTTTCTTTTTTGGAGGTGATTCATCACGCACTTATATATGTATATTTTATTCGATTCTGCTACAGGTTTCATTTTGCAAAAGGTCTGACACGGAAAATGATGAAAGTTATCTCATGCAAGCAATGCCTGGTCAGTGTATGGCCTCATTCTAAACGAAATATGACTCCACCGTTTTTTAATTTCATACCCATTTATGATAATAGTAACTTTTCGGTTTGCTTTCGTTTCCGACACAAAGATTTTAATATGTGATGGCAATTTGACCTATCTTTTTCCCAATGTATTTTTGATCGTGACTCGCTGTTTTTTGTTTTTATGGCGGTAATAAGCTACATGTGTGTACATTGAACTTTTTTTGATAATAAAGGTCATAACGTTATCAGTATTTATTACTTCCTTAAAAACTTAAATTATCATCAGATTTGACAGTAATAAACAGCGCATATCAGAGATATTAAAATACATCGAAAATGAATTAATCTGTATTTAGCACGTCGAGTAGGCTACATCAAAGAAAATGAGAAAGGGCCGAATTTCTATCAGACCTTACAGCTGTTTAAGGTCTGATAGAAATTCGGCACCATTCGTCTACCGAGCAACCCTCCACTTTGAGCTTTCCCTAAGTCGTTATAGAATGTACGTTAAAGTTACTTGGGATGTCAGTTAGTATACTCATATATTCAACTCATCATAAAATTCTAATCGCTTTATTAATCCTTCATACCAGACAAGCAAATATCGAGTTTCTAAAATTAGGTTCACCGGTGAGAAATCGTCCTGTACTTTGGCCAACAACAGCTATTTAGTTAATTACAAATCGGTGACTAAACCTGATATGGTCAGTTAGGTGGCTATAAGGTGACTAAGGGGTCGGACGATGATTCTAATTGCTGTGACACTTCTAGGCCTGAGTGTCTCAAAATAGAAATGTCAAGGCCGATGTCAAGATACTTAATTGATGACGTCATTGCATGATGAAAATGGTGCATGATTTCCATATCTAAGGAGGCTGTGATAGTAATTACCGTGAGACTTTAACTTGAGTGTTTAAAATAGATCAAGAAATGCCAAGGACGATTCAAAGATACTATTGATGATTAAAATAGGGCATGAAATCCTTTAGACGATCTACTTGTGGCCACCCAGGGCCTGAATATAGACCGTGAAATGCAAATACCGAATATTTGTACGTATAATGACGTCATCAGGTGAGCAAACTGGGTCATGATTCCAATAGGTATATGTACATAGTGCCTGTATATTGGGAGTAGGCCAGCATGAGTTCAGATCGGAAATTGTAATTTGATGATACGTTTAGTCATCAAGTGTATGACCCACTTATTCACCCTCTTGTCCGGTCAATAATGACTCCACCTTTAAGAAGCAAGCTATTCAATGTTGACAAGTTTTACATAATTATTCACTCTGGAATCATATTTTTTTACCAAATATTATCGTTATACATGTATTTCAGAAGTTCATGATTATTTGTTTGAGATTAAATAAGACGACAGCATCTTTTCCTTTCAATTCATCTTTGATAACAGCGACAATCCACTCCCCGGCGGATCCGGAAATTTTGCAAATTCCGACGAATAGGGAGGGGATTGGGCCTCATGCACCCCCTTCCTTCACAGCGGTTGTCTTTCCCTTCCTTCTCCAGCTCATTGCTGCCCCTACTGTCAGTGATTCTTAAAAATTTTTACGAATATCATATGCACATGCAATATGTATTGACCTTTACATTTATACTATAGATCCCCGGCCTGGGCCTTTAGCCTAATGTTTTGAAAGATTAGCGCAAAATAAAGCATTTGTTTTGTTATACAAGGAGATCACGAAGGCTAATATTATTGGAGATTTTGTATTTGGGCTATATCAATACACGGACTGATTTCTGACTGACCATGAACTCAGGATACCTGATTTTTAATTCAGAAAGCAAGATATGCCCGAATAGAAAGCTTTTTTTGTGTTTTCATTTCCATTTATGTCGTTCTTCAAATCTAGTTTTTCGCGCGGGAAAACGTCTCAGTGAAGAATATTGTTACTTGGCGTTAAAGGAAAACACTCAAATTGTTAAATTATGTTAATGAATGGGGCTGTTGATGCCGCGTCATTATGTTACCGTGCTAACTGCTGCCGACTAGTCATCCTTGCTCCCAATACGCTAGCTCCACCATCTACCCAACAGAAGCTAAGCTAACAACAATCGGCACGTGCTCAATGTACACAAAGCCTGGCAACAGGTGGATCGCGCCAGGCTACGAGATTTTTCGAGATTTCCTTTATGAGTCATCGAGCCAACCAATGACGTCGAGCCTTTGTGTGCCTCGTGGCCAGGTGACTAAATATAGAATCATGATGATGTCATTGATATCGTAAACTGCGAGTTGGATTCGCTCAGTTAATGGCACAAAGCGGATAGAGCCGTTGAGGAGAGAGGTCGACGAAACTAGTTGGGAATATTTTCTGAACATTATCAGCTGATTTGAGGATACACTTCGCTTGGTATTAAAATTTTAGTAGGACATTGCCTTTGACCTTTAATTCAGTTAAACATTCAATTCAAAGGACCAGTATATCATATTTATCTGGTGATGCGGAGTATGGGAGAAGGTTTTATTGATGCCCATCGTAGCACTTGTTAATGAAGTGCTATTTAAAGGAGTTTTATTTGTGAAGCAGTTTTTAGGATTAACACTGGAAGTTTTGTCAATGCCTGGTGCATTAATGTTAGATCGTCTGCCAGTGGGCTTGGAGGTTAAGAGGGCGCAGTTCAAGCTGGATTTCCCCGTGGTTGGTCGGCCAACACTGGACACACTGGCTTCCCCGTGTCGCCCAGTGGCCATGCCTATCACCCTCTCATCCCCGCCAACCAAGCGGCTTAGGATAGATAACGGGCCAGTCGGGTTACCGCCGAAACTGTGTCTCTTCAACACGGCCCCTCCGCGGCAGGTCAAAGCAATCCACCCAAGCGACTTGGCCAACAAGATGAACAGGGCCAAGGGACCAATCTTACTCGATTGTAGGTCATTCTTAAACTTTAACCAGAATCATATCCAAGGTGCTTTAAATGTGACATGCACGGACAGATACAATAAGAAGCGGTTGCAGCAGGGAAAAATTACTCTAGTGGATTTAATCAGTTCCAAGGACGGCAAGGACTGTTACAGGAAGAAACATATGTTAAGGGACATTATTGTGTATGATGAGGGTACGTCTGATCTCAGCTTGGTGACGCCCACAGAGCCTATGCAACTCATTGTCCAATCTTTACTCAGGGACGGGAAAGAAGTGACATTTCTAAAAGGTAAGTTGGTGTCCTAATTTCGTGGTTGCGGACTCCCCTCGTCCTGTGCATGCATTGAATTCATTGGATGCTAATCGTTAGCGCAACTTGTTTTTTATTACCACAAAGTTTTTACTATTGTTGTTGGTTCTTTTTTCCTCGTCTTCTCGATTTTAACCTTTCCTAGCTGGGAAATTACTCATAGGATAACACTGTTTTAGTTGTGAAAGCGGAACTCCATGGTACGCTTGGCTCTCTCCAAATCTCAGTTCACTTTAGACATGTAACATTTATCATAAATGACAGGTAACATGTAAATACTTGTTTTTCACACTTAAAAGTATAAATCTCAGGTAAACTAGGCCTACACGTGTTTGGGCGTCTATTTTCTAAAGAATGCCTCATCTACTCGTGATAACATGAATCAGACCATACAGCAGACGATAGACCCAACACTGGCTCTTCTTAAGTGGTCTTGCCAATGGTTTTAACGTTGGATTTGAGGCGGTTGTTCGGTCGAGCAGACGACTCAAGTAAACACTCGCTGACGTCATTCACTTGAAGGGAATTCCTGTTCACGCACTAATTCATTCGGAATAATAAAAGCGAGTGCACTATGCAGGGCAATTGAGTGCTGCTCAATGGGGATATCCCAGTTGGAGAGTGCCAGCTGAGTTATGACGCACGCTCTCATTCTAAACACAACCTACGCCTGAATTCATATCATATCTTTAAAAGTTCCTTATGAAATTTAATGATAAAACATTTGACCAGACTGTTTCCCTTGTAACTAGG
Source organism: Lineus longissimus (assembly GCF_910592395.1). Lineage (NCBI taxonomy): Eukaryota > Metazoa > Nemertea > Pilidiophora > Heteronemertea > Lineidae > Lineus > Lineus longissimus. The sequence continues at coordinate 18,833,131 of NC_088310.1, read as the reverse complement.
CGTCTATGTGTACACATTGTAGTTGTATACATCAGCTGGCCAGTTATTGGCAAATGAGTCAATAATAATTCGAGTGATCAATCATTACATTTAGAACATATGCCGTACTGTAAGCAGTTGGTTTATGAATCATCGTGGTATTTTATAGTAAATATGTTTGTTTTCACTCCACACAGACATACATTGTAATAACTGCGCGGAGTATGATATTTGTAGTCGGTTGGTAACAACATGAGTGATGTGTCATGCTTTTGTGATAATGACCTCACGCATGGCGACAGAACGCTGATAGTGATGCATTTAGTGCGACGATACTGATAATGTTCGATTGGCTATCGATGGCCTCATCGATAGTCTCTTGATAAAAACCTAAAAATAGACGAAGGTCAGGGATACAGTAATAGACGTATATTCACAGCATGAATAGATGCGGTTCAGCCATATACTTTGAAAGTAACAATTTCGGAGTCAGAAAAATATACTTTTAAACTGACTAAATGTTTTATTTACAAAAATCAAAAAGTAAGATATAAAAGTTTAAAACTCAGAATGAAAATTCGTGACAAATACATTGGCCAAGATTACATTCGGTAAATTATAATTTGGTGAAATCGTGGCTTCTCTTTGTCACAAAGACAAGTCGAAAGGTCGCGAAGAGTTTCAGCCCAAAATAGTTATATCTACCTTTTGTTTTGATAAGCGGGGCCCATCTGACTGGGGATGAATCACCCGTATCCAAGTGGACGCGGGAAACTTGATATAGCTCAGCACATGTGCTGCGGAGCGGATTAGCCCTGACCCCTAACCAAACTCGCACCCATACCTACGAAAGAAAGAACCCGCTAACAGCTTCTTAAGAACAATAACCGTCCCACACAAAGTAACCGTCCTCACAAAGACGTGACAGAAGTTGAACAGAGAGACGGTGTTTCCCCATTGAGGTTTCCATGGTAACCTTAACTTCGTGATGAGTCATGTCTCAGTGATGCATCACCTAAAACAAAGATGGTCGAGCTCACCATATTACTGCGAGGCAGCCCGTGAGTGAGTCACTGTCAGTCCACCATTCCTCATGGCAACATCACTGCACCTCAACCTGGAGTTGCCCCAGCACCACACCACATCAAACACACAAACCGTGCTAAGTCATCATGGACATCAACAACATTCATCCTTCTTCGAGATCAGTTTATTCTTGTTGCAAAGTTTCGGCGTTCTTATCGTGGGATTATTCCAACGTGTCATGATGGTCATCAAGTTAGATAGGCTTTTTTTCTCAGGTCGGTATCTGCTCATTTCCCGGTTAAAGGCCCTTTGTCTTTTCCCCGATTCCTTCTTTCATTACCTTTTCCCACCTTTTCATTACTTTGTTAAACTTTTCTTTGGATTTCCGATTTCATTGTCCAAAAAGTTTATCGTGCATTGCTTTGCCTTCTCCTATCGGTCAACACTTGTTTCTGTTAATACAATACAGTTACACTCCGGTATCCGAATTCCTGATAGGGCTGGAAATATTTTCACGTATGAGTTTTATCGAATGAATCATTGGCTGTCCGTCTAGACCTTTGAATGCAAAACATCATATGACAAAACCATTGTTAATACTTTGGCATTTTTAATGATTCATATAAACTCTGATTCATCTAGGCCTAGCTCGTTAAAATCGAGGCCCAGTATTTTCACTAGGTCAGAAAGTATCCGGCACAAGTGATTACTATTTTCATCCAACACCCAGTACTGATGTTCGAGAGCACTGGTCGATGAGCCACTAAGTACATTACTCACTACTTTGATCAACTTTGCTTTGTCATCATGTATCACCAAGTATAACTCAGATCTGGGTGGTTCATTTAATTCGTCGAAAACCAAATATGAATAAATTAAGAATTAACTGGTGAGAAACTTGATAAACATGATTTTAAGTGTTTTATGTATTTTTCCATTTTGTTGGTGTGTCATGTATATGCATTAACCTACTTATGTTTGTATTGACATGACTGAATAATTTCAAAACCAATTAATCTATTAATTACTAATCATCATGTTATTTCTCTCATATCATTCCAGGTGGCATTTCCGACTTCAAAAAGCAATACCATAGTCTTTGTGAGAACGCCTTAAAATCCCATCCACACTGCCCCCTCACACCCCTCCAAAGTCCGACCAGCAGCGCCAATGAACCTGATATTGAAACTGCCAATGCATCTGCTGTTCTCAAATTCCTTTATTTAGGTAAGTCTTCATTGAAAGTTTAAAAGAACTAGAATTTTTCTAAATCTAAAATGTTTTAGTACAATAGCTAATGCGTAGTGGTTTGATCTTTGTGACGTGTCCGCTGCAGGTGGGGTCCTATTAAAGATGGAATTTTCTAGCTCCACAACTCCAACTGATTACACTCTGGAAGTATCACTTCCAGTAGGTACTTCTACTGGAAGTATCCTGGCGTTGACTGGATTCTTCTGGCGAAAACTGGGTAAGATCTCTCTGGGGTGAAAGCACACCGCAACACAGATGCCTGACAAACACCTCACGTTTGTGAGAAGTGGTTCGCCCTTCTCAAGGCCGGCCCCAGCATGGCCCAATGACCAACATATTGGATAGATCAAACCCCGCATTCCCGAACGAACAATTAGCCCCATCTCGAGTGCCCAGGTATCACCTTTGTATTCCACTACCTTGGGATGGAGAGGGGAACACGATGCTACTTCCATCCAGTCATTTTGATGGAATGTTCACGTGGTTACCTCGTTGCAATTCTCCAAGTCGAGCAATAAGAATGTCAGATACCTTAAATAAAACTTCAAAGGCTACTTCATGGTTGAAAACTCAAAAAACCCAAAGACTTTCCCTTATCCAATGCTGTAAGTGTTCATAAACTTTGTCGTCAAAGTTCGTGAGGGCGATCGACGCATGGCCACCCTGAGATGGATAAAACCAATGAAAACGTGGACAGAGGCCATCCCTTAGTTGCAGTTACATAAGTGCACTAATTTATATCATTTCCCACACTTTTCCGATGTTATCTGTTTGTACTGTTGTAAATGCTTCTTCAAACATTAAATTCTTAGTGATTTCCATCCGATAAACTGACAAGTTATCAGTGCACTGCACTGTGGAAATGCACTGCTGTATAAGGTCTAGTTGCATTGAATCATATAGTAGTTACATGCTGTAACCAGTGATTCACCAATTGATACATTTAAAATGAAGATAAATCATTGTGAATAATTAATGCGATGACTGATGACACTAGAATTAATTAGTAACATCATTGTCATATTCAAGGGGATATAAATACAATTATCACCTTCATTATTAATAATATAGAGACCAACTGATTGGGTTGTTGATAATAACAAATGGTTCAAGTATTTTAAAGTACATGATTAAAATTACTAATTAAAAAGCAACCTCGTTGAGTCTGTGATGTTGTTGCCTTCACGCCGCAGACCGATCGGGTTTACGAGATACGTGCGTTTGAAAATGTACTAGCATCCCAACTGACTGGTGTAAAGTTGAGAAGTTTCAAGTTTTAAAACTACATTGCATATTTGTGTAAAGCTAACAAACAAATCGGATCATAGACTGAGTTTTCTTCTCCTCGTTGTCCAAGTTACTTGAAAATATGAGCTTATCAATATTATTACATATTCCATTAAAATGAGCTCGATTTTAACCAAAGCTATAATTTTCTTCAGGTAACGAGCGTGACGCTGCCAACCACCAGTTACTAAAAGACTTCAGGATTACATATGTGTTGAACGTTACATCTCACATTCCGTGCTACTTTGAAAATCAGGGCATCAAATATAAACGACTTCCGGCGACGGACTGCGGGCAGCAAAATCTTAGACAGTATTTTGAGGAGGCTTTTCGATTCATCGGTAAGTTGAGAAAAAAAACCCTATTTCATCCGTTGATGCTATAAGCGTCACTGGGTCTTTGAAGTCTATTTCCTTTGTCACATTATGTCGGATACCTTAAGGGCCAAGAAACGAGATCTCAAAGTGATGGTCCACCCCACTTGGAAAGACTTTCATGTTTTCTCAACCACCAAAGACGAATTCCTTCGGCTATATCCAGGATCAGCGTGCCTTTAGATAAAATACGAACCTTCGGTCCTGGATATAGTCTTATATGGTACCAGAAAGTGTCAGATCTTTTTAGCAATTGTCGTGAAATGGAATGGCTTCGCTAATCCAACTTTGATTCCTTTGAGATGAGGGACAACATTTCTTATAAGCATGCTTTTGAATGTTGCAGGTCTGAGCGTAGGTGTTTCTCTGTATATGTCTTGTTTATCTTCTGCGTAGTTTTTTTCTACTTCGCATTTTGAAGTACGCTATTAAAGCAAAACGTGCCTTAAACATAATACACTACATTCTGATTTTGGGAGCATACAATGTCTCAAAAGACTCTGGTGAAAGCTCCTGGAATTGCTTTCCGCGAGTATATTCAACGAGTGAGCTCTTCCTCTGGGCGCCTCGCGGACGCCGTTTTCCAATAACATTCCCGCTCACAGACCCTGAGGGATCCATCCCCGCCAGAATAAACCTATTACAACAGTCTTTGAGGACATAGCACTTGTGGCCGAGAGCTAATCCAATAGAATCATTGACAATGGCCTTACCACTTTAGTAACGGCAACAAGATCCCGCTGCTTTCTGGGGGATGGATCGATAAAACAATGGAAGTATTCAGGGTGGGCGGGAAACTGTTGCGTGTGCAATCAGTGTAAGAACTGAAGACGATTTTGATTACAAAAAGGGTTAGGTTAATCGGAAAAAACTTGTGATAGTGCCAGCTGTTTTGCATTCTCTATTTCTTAGAAGGATTAGAACAGTGTCGTATAAATCTTTCTCATAAATAGTTCTTTATGATATCACCAATATAAAAAGGCACTAAACAATATGTTTTAATAAAACATCAGATATTGGCAAATAGTGCGATTCCATAATTAATGGCCTTAGCACTGAAGCGCTCAAGGCTAAATGCATGTACTTAACAGTATTTCACATCCCGCCGCAATCCCTATTGGATGTGATCAGCTGATCGGGTGAGTCATGCTAGCTAGCATTGGAGTGAGTCCAATAGCATTGCCAGCTCCACGTCACCAACTTAGCAAGTACGTACAAGTATGCTGGTGGAATCGCCTTGTCATGGTATGATTGTACTGGATAATGTCCTCAGCGTGAGGTCATATTCTTTTCTGTAACGCTATGTCATTTTGTTGTGTCTAGGAAAATAGAATTAGTCAAATAAAAATTGTGTAAGGATTTCGTGAAATTTCGAATATGGTATCATCGTATGGATAAATACGTGATATATTGGCGTTGTAAATGTTTCTTTTGAAAGTTTCACTTCGTCGGGGGTTATTGAGTGCATGCCTGCTTAGACAGGAACCACAAGAAGATACAGGTGCAACCACATGCGCTGGTTGTTCAAGAATGCATTAAGTACATCATTAGATGAACATCATTATGATATTCATAAGAATCACTGCGGTGGGGAAAGAATGGTTGGAATAACTTGGCGTGTGAAGGTTGGGAGTTGGACTGAAGAGATGTAATAAAAAAACAGGACTGGTCCGGCGGGGGCTCATTGCTTCTAAAGTATAAATTTCAACAACTCTAACTCCAATTCATAGTAGCACGTGCATCTGTGGAATGCCTCTATACCGCAACTATAGTTAGCGAAAAACAATCTTTAATTTCAAAATAAACGAGAACTTAGTCACTGTCATGAGATTACCAGACCAAAAAGTTGAAATGACTCGTAAATCCATGGTAAGTTGTTTGAGGAAAATCTGAATTGGTGCAATTCAATAATTCATCATAATCCTCACGATAAATAGGTCTAGTGAGTCATAAAGGTAGCCGAATGTGAAACAACAGTTTATCACACCGAGAACAATAGATTCTAACTAATATAACAAACGAATCAGTGAAATAATTGATCGGGTGAATGTCTCAATGATCTTGCGATATCGCGGAGAGATTTGCTAACTTGTGGTAACATGAATGTTTTAACAGTTTAGATAGAATTGTGTCGCAATGTCATACGGGGATTTGTATTGTTGTCACACTTAAGGCATGAATGACGAATGCTGGTGTAATAATAAGTTTGTCTCTGGTATTTCGTTTTGCAATGGTTTCGGAAATACTGTGACGTCATGACGGTGCGCACGTACGGAAGGAGCTGCGGCTTGAACCGCTGGTGGCCCGATTGAATAGCAAACTTCTTTTATCTTGAAGTAAAGTAACAATGTGATACGCAACACTGACGTTGCCTTGTGACGGCTGTCTATTTTGCATCCGGACTTTTTGCAACATTACTTTCTCTGAAAACAGATAAATCGAAATTGTGTTACGCCAGCAAAAGTGTTCGTGTTTCAGCAGTTTATTTAGGTGTGCCACGGATCACCCTCTTACGAAATGTCGAAAAAAGTCAATGGTCCTTCAGCACCTTGAGGGAGCTTATAATTGTTTCTTGGCTATTAACACCAATATTACGGCCACTTGAATGTGAGAGGAAGGCAAACCTTGGCGACATGGGGTGATTAAGTCATTGGTTTAGTAATTAGAGCACTGACATCTAGAATGCTGAATCTAGATTCTGTAATTATTTAATTGTCTTCAATTCAATAGAGAACAAAGTCAAAATGAATTATAAAATTGGATCAATTTCAGTGATTCACCCAATGATCTTTGTCAGTGCGGAAACTGTCCTCATTAATGAAATAAAACCATCAGTGACATTAGAAGGGGTACATTGTCCTCCACTTAACCACGGGAGTACTGCATAAAACAAACGAGCAGATGCGGGAACTGTGGCCAGAATGAACAGTTACCCAGCGATGACTCACAATAATAATACGACCTCCCCGCCATTATGTTCTTACAAAACTTTTAATAACTTTGAATTTGGAACAATGGATTTGGCTGCGTCCAGATGGTGGAAGGTGCCATTGTTGTGTGGTACAGCGCGAGGCAGCGTCCGCTCATGACTCACCCCTCCACTAATTATCTCTCATAATTACCTTTTTCTTAGCCGGCTAAAGTGACGGACGAATATTAGTCATTTTTGCTTGATTCAGGTGCGCGATTTGAGATTTTCATAAAAATCAACTTTGCGCTAATTTTTTATTAGGTTGATCCTTGGCATGATAGATTGGGTTGTTATGATATATTAGGAGGGGACGCTGGGGGTATAATAGCATTACAAAGACCACCCAGTGATCGTTAGATTACAAATGGGCCGTGAGGACAAGAAAAACCCTGTTATTGCTAGTTATTATTAAATCATACGTGTCGGCGAGCATAATTCAAAATGGTTATCGAATTGAAAAAAGCGACGAGAAATGGTATAAGCAAGGATTATCAGAAACGATATAGTTTGTATGTGACAGATTCGTTGATTCAAAGTACATTAACAATAGCAATTTTCGCTCGAATTTAATCCTGAAGTACTAAGTACTGTACATGGAAAAATAACCATCATAATTGGTTTGAAACCAGGCAATAAATTGCCTTCTTTATCAATATCTATTACGACATAAAGAGTACAGCTCCAAGCTGTATAAGAAACTGAAAGTCTCGTTACATCTAGTGCCATTTCCCGCAATCTGCGCTGCTTAACGCCATCAGTTGACGAACACAATGCCCAAAGCTTCCCGAAGAGATAAATTACCCCTCTGCCTGAGTTGTCAATGTTTTCATTCGATCGGAAACATTGTTTCTCTCGCCTCGAAAATTGATTTAATGCGCAAGTAAATGTTACTCGCGAAAACGACGGAATGAAGACGCTGGATGTGACTCAACGTCACTGATGGGCTGTAGCTGGGGACGCAATCACGGGTTCATAATCTGGAGCTGTTAATACAATTACAAAGGATGCTGAAAACAATGCCGGTTAGCTCTTTGTCTTCTTCATCACCTATTGTTACCTGGGGTTATGTCAAACTTAGTGCCCAGTCTCGCGTTTCATATGTCCCATTTAATTATGAGTCATCATGAACAAAGACAAATAATCGACGGAGATTCCCCATTGCTTTGTCCCAACATCAGTTGACTTGAATAACATGGGCATTTCAATCCGCGGCTGTGCATTATTGTATTGGGAAATATGTCAACTTGGACTAGAATGACCCAAATTATGATTTGTCATCTCGTCTGCTCTTAATCTCGTACCCAAATGACATGTCCCAGGGGTATACAGGTATACCTAACTACACTTGAGACTGAAATCACTCCTTTGGGAGCGAGGTACATCATTCAGTGAAACAAAAAGCCAAGATATGATGTGGAGATTTTGTAAACAGATCATCATAATTGGCTGTCATATTTCGTGCTGTTGTCATACAAAGCCGACACAGATGTCTCGGTGATATTAAGTTATCTTCTCCCATCACGAAGACCCGTGCGTCATTGTTGGAACACACCACGTGTTCCAACACAATATCATCTCCAATAAGCTCATTGTATCACGGTTGTTAGTCTTGAAGAGGATTCTAGTTCAATTGCTTGTTTTACCATTTCATCCTTGGGGTTGTATCAGTACAGAGCACTTCATTGGGAAGTGGGAATTCATAATTTGTTTTAGCTTACCGCGGAGCCACATGCCCAATGAGGAGTGGACAGGCACTACATGGTCTGCGGTCGCCTGGTTCCGTCTTCTAGCGGACACCAGCAATTTCGACTTCCTCCCGAGGGGTGTATCTCACGCTTCTACATTTAATGGAATGTGCAGCTATATCATTAAACCGCGCCACACACATTGAAGGTGCGCTTTGGGCCTTAAAGGTCAACTCTGAATCATTTGACAAAAATGTTCAGGTATTGAATAGGATAAATGTTACATGTAAAATGGTATTATTAATAAAAACTCTACGTCATGTAGTATTTGCGCGTTCAGTATTGATGTAGGAGTGGTGATATAAGAATCCATATGAAATATGTAATTCTGGACAAAGGTTCAACTATGGTTCAGTCAAAATGAATCCATCGGGGAGATTCGCCTGTATCATACAGCGTGGTTCAGCATTAAAAATCGATACCATTTATAAACATGAAAACTGTTAAAAAGACTGTAAAAACGCTAATACTGATTACATATTACGTATGTCCTGGAGCAAATTAAGCATGAATAGAACCTAAACTTATGAATAAAGCAAAGAAAGGGACTATTGTATTAACAGAAGACAATGTCCCATTCACTTCCTCCGAGTACATCCCATTGACTAGTTATCCAGCGTTTATCAGCATAATTGAGAATCGATTGTCACCATAACTGTTTTACGAAGTAGCATTAAGTGGATTGAAACACTGGTTAATATTCCATTTACGATGCATTTGATGGTGCACCTGGTCTAATTTGGTTAATTGATACGTCTAATTAATAGATCATGCATGCTAACTAATTTCACACGCTGTTTCAACAGACTATTACCATCAGATCATGCTAATAGATTCGCTAAGCAGTTTACATTAGCCACTTGTTATGATGCCAGGTGCGAAATCTTAGTTCAATGAGCGTTTTGTTTCCTCAAGCCATCAGTATGACGTCACAAAAATGTAAAACTAATAACATTTCATTGGATATTCTAGTTGCAGAAGGCTCAAATGGTTTTTTTTCAGCGCTTAAAAACTGCCTGTTTTCGCCATTATCCAAAGCAATTAAGTTTGTCCAACCTTAACTTATGAACCTCTTCATTTTCTACTTGCAGAAGAAGCCTATAAAAATGATGGCAATGTCCTCATCCACTGTCAAGCTGGCGTGTCAAGGTCAGCCACCATGACCATCGCTTATATCATGAAACATACGCATCTCTCAATGATTGACTGTTACAAGTACGTCAAGGCCAGGCGGCCCATCATCTCACCAAACTTTAACTTCATGGGACAACTCTTGGAGTTCGAACAATGTCTAAACTCAGGAAAAATACAGAGAACCATAGAGCCAATACTGCAGGGATCGGAAGCTAACTGTTGATGGAAACGAAAGGAAATTGCCGACAAAACATTCCATCCTGATGTGACAAACTGTTGGATTCAAAAGACTTCCACAAAATGAGGAATATGCTCTCTGCTTGTGACTATCATCATCAGACACCAAACCTTCTATCGTGTGGGACACGTGACTGTGTACCAAATCTGACGTTATGAAACTGTAAGTGGTGCCCCCTATTGGTCAGTGGCGCCACCTATAGAACCACCAGTTGTCATGGCAACGCGGGTAAAGATAAATTGTGGACTTAGATTTGCTCATCATTCCGTCTCAATGACTAAATGAGTGTATATGGAGACTTAAGATATCAAAAGTGGCAGCGTGGCTGCCCTCATATCAGAGAAATAAGACTCTTTTTCTACCAAATTTACGACGCCATTTATAAACTTAGATCTACAATACATCTGTTTATAATATGCAAGTGGTCTGCAGCCGACCTTTCTACAATGCCATGGGAACAACTTACATATCGTTTGGAGCATTTACAGGTGCCATTTTTAGAGATATTTTTGTACCATGCAGTGTCATCTATAAAATGCTTAATTTATGATATGTACCACCTATAGCTGAAGGCAGTATGGAATAGAGTCAGAAAAGCATACCGAAGGCAACGATTTATTAGATATCAATGGACGTAAAACATAATCATGCTTGAGATTGGCGGCAAAAAGTAGTCATGTTTCCATAGTGGACGTGATAAAAGTCATGTGATTCAGTGTTTTTTTCTTCCACAATTAGGGAAAAGTCATGTGGAGAATCTTTACTGTTGACGCTAACTACTTCCCTTTCTGACATGAGACAATTTCTGATTTCCTGGGTTTTCTCCAATTTCGTTTTATTATGTCATGTCTGTGAAAACCTTTTCCGAAAACATAAAAAATTATCGGTTCATTTCCTAAAATCTTTGCTATCATGCATCACGATCGTGGGGTGTTCAGGATACAGTCGTTGTAGAGAGGTTAAAAAAATTAAGCGTTACGTGTCAATACATCTCTAAACCTCTCTGTTAATTGCTACGTATCTTAATTACTGAATCACAGACTTAATAACTTGTACAATCCTCATTAACTCATTAGAGTTGGGATAGATTTTTTCTCACTCCAAATGACATCCTCTCAAAGTCAAAAACAAAGGCAAGTGCAATATCAATTGTTTGATGAGGTACCAATTAATTTATTCATAATGTGTCACCGATGGCGCTGAATAGGCCCATCGTGTCATCCATCATGTTAATGCTTCCATAAGATCTCGGACTTGAAGTGGCAGAGAGGTTAAGCTGTATTTGCCCGACGAAGGTGCAGCCCATACCCCAACCTACAGCAGCTGGTCTTTTGTCATGCTAAACACAGTCATCAAACTCTCAAAGCAGACGATGCTTGATATTTCGCAACAAAAGATCATCTGCAGCCATTGTCGGCCTACACGCTTTTGGGCGAGTTGAGGTCAGGTTTGGAGCGTGTGCACAGAAACTGAAAAGTTAAGCTCTGGGCGCAAAGGTTGGGCAAATGCCATTATTGGTGACTGCTAATGGTCTATCGAGTATTTGCCGCGTGAAAAACATTTCTCATAGTGTGACCTGTACGGCAAAATGAACAACCTTGGTCAGTAATGGATGTCCACTCGAGCAGAAACCATATAGTGACGGTTAGATCAACTGCACTCGTTTATCATCAATGTATATATGATGAAGTCGACTGGAAATGATTCTGATGAACATTCAATTAATTTTATGTACTAGTACTTTCCTGGGGAACGAACGCAGTCACCTTGTGTTAGTCACCTCTTTGATATGCCGTGTCTAGTTACATACCACATGACCTTCTAAGCAAACACGGACATTGGGTTCACGAATTCATTAATATCCTTTTCGGTCACTCTCACCCCATCTTCATCAAATTTATTCAAAATACAAGATCCTGGTTGCGTTTCCTTGAAGAAAACGAGTTTGGGTGAGAATCGCTGACTCAGCGAAATCCCTTGATCGGCGAAGATCTTTTGTTCCCAAGGACAAGTACCTGGATTGAATTTCCGTTGACGAATCTGGATTGGTAAACAATAACACATAGGGAGATTTCAGAGAAATTTTCCTAATTTATTCAGGGCAACGTTATCAGACCAAATTTGGCACTTGTTTACTGAAAATATCTAACAGATCACGTGAGTTATTTTATATTTTGTTAAATATCTATTCATGGTTATGAGAAACAATATCTTCCATACATAAGTGTTTAATTAATTGATTAGTTAAAAGTTAATTAAGATAAATTCAGGGCTGAGGCATGTGAACGTCATGCTGAAAAAACCGTACATTAAAACAGTCAAAACGAGGCTGAGCTATTTTTGTACTTTAAGTGTATTTGCTGGAACTGATGGACCAAGACAAAAAACGATACGTAATGCTTTAAGTGTAAAAGAAGTATTTTGATAATGCTAAAGCCAGAAGTATCAAAAATCGGTTGTTGTGAAATATATCAATGATGACTTCATGCTATTTCTGTGACAGACAATCCGTTTAGTAAAATCTGCGGGTTCAGAAAGCAAAGGTAACAAGCCTTAACTGTAGATATAAACATCCAGATTGTTCGCAATCTTTGGTATATGAACGCACATGTTTTATTGTGATGACGTACATGTACATGTACGTACGTTTATTGTACCAAAAGTGGAATTCACAGCGGCCTTAGAAGCATGTACAGTAAATGTAATTAGAATATTCTATCTATCTAATATATCGGTCTTTTTATAAACTTGACTACAGACGATATCAAGGTTCAAGGGATCAGATAGAAAATAGCCAATTTGACCTTGCCTTGATCCGATCTATTGTTTCAGGCAAGTTTGCCAAAATCTGCTGTGCATTTATGTACCTTAGCATGTACAAGTACACAACTGGTTCCGCCAGCCTTGCCTGAAACCAACTCCCTGGTGTCACTGACCTGCGCAGTTTCAAGAAGCGATGATTCATACGTATTGACGTTGGCTCGGAGCACAAAGCGACTTGCTTGGACCTGTTGCTGGCATCAATATAGCGCTATATCTCTGATGGCGCAGATAGAAAGATGATGAAATCTCGACGTGTTACTTAGTCATTGTTAACCCCTTTTCACTGCAGCATCTTATTCATATGACAATTTCGATATTCAATTGAGTTACAATTACTGGAACATTGAGGCAGTGACACCAGTCTTTTAGAGTGACAAGACATTCCATATTGGAGCAAAATCATGAAATTGGAATGCATCTCGAATTTGACTTTGTCTAATAATGATTTAATTATTGACAGTTTGTAACTTGTATTTGTGAATGTGCAATATATAATCAACTAGAGTGACTTCCATCACGAGGTCAGACTAGAAGTTTCTATGTAAGAGTTCATGTACATGTATATAGCGATGAAGGTTTGGTGTTAAGGTTTCTTCCGAGTGGGCAATAGGCCCTTTAATGACTTAGAAAATGACATGAAACCCTTCAGAATCTCACAATTGAGGGTATCTGTGCAATTGATTTCTAGGTTTTCTGGACAAAAAATAGAACGGACTTAAACAGGAAAAAGTTAAGACTTTCTTAAAAGTTTAAAAGAGGTATTGAACGAAGGACTTTGAGAGGTGGAACTGTAAGATTGATGGAATTACATGGCTTCTGAATTGGCCTTATTATCAGGGATTTAGTGTATCTAGTGAGAAATATGCATGATTATTTTCATACCTAGTGGCGAGGTTCTGGTTGTAGCATAAGGGGAAGCCGTGTCTGACCGGAGTACCGAATATGCCTTATACTATGCACTGCTGTAATCGTACACAATGTTAAAGAGAGGAGTCTTTTGTTCATAATATAAATATCGTGTGTCCAAATGTTATTTTTGCAGTTTTCTGTGGCAATGCTAACCAGGAACAGCATCCTGGGATCCAGAATGTCTATGTGGTTTACGTCATCAGATTTCGCATTCAATTTCAAAATCCCGTTCTCTGATTGGTTGAGACGAATCACGTCATTATGATTAGATAATTCATGTATTCATCAGTTGTAAATTATTTTTTTGTACATCCAGGCTGTATATTTGACTTCAACTATATTCAATTTTGTAGAATTAGACATTGTGGTTTTCGTATTTGTAATTGCACCATAAAGACGACCTTATGATTGTAGTTTTAGAATTTTAGTTTATACACCGGTCTGACGTAACATAATTGTTGTCAGGCTTGCCTTGTTTTTTTATTTTGTAGAATTGTTTTCGTGTTTTCGTGACAGGATTCTGACTGAAAATTCTGCATGATTAAAATGCTTTTATTAATTGAATAATGTGCTGTGACAGTGTCTGAGTGTTGTTCAGTCTATCGACTGGCAATTGTGGAAAGTTCTTCGTTCTAGTTTTAAAATTAAACCAAAAACATTTTGTGAGACACTTTCAAATTCTGATCCTTTAAAGAGTAAATATAGTTTGCAGCAATTTTTGATAAATGATTTTAAATAATTTGTACACAGTTAAATGTATCTCTGCTCGGTTTAGTGGACATGCTGGTGGGGGATTTTCTAAAAGCAACGCATTGATTTCACTATCACAGCTAGCTAATTGTTTTAGTTTTGTTCATTTTACACATGTACTTGGTCTTATCGTAAATATATATGTATCTTAAACTGGTCTCCAGTGCCGTACAACTATAACTTAAAATAGTTATATATAGGAATAAAACTAAAATGACAGACAGCCTAAGCAATTAATGGTTTGAAATAAGATTTTTTTAGTGGTGATTGACACCTCACAAGTAATTGAAACTTTTAACTTAAATTTCATTTTGACTTCTTGGGCTGTCGGCCGTTTTAAATACAGTTGACCTTATTTCACTGTCTCCGTGTATTATTACTTTCGGTTTGTGTATCAAGCAGTGCATTTTGTACTCATGTGCTGTGCATCGCACACTTCCTCGTTTCCTCTCCGTACTATGTAAAAAACATCTCCACATTATGTACTGTATGTATATCTAAATATTTGTACAAACTTCAACAATTGTTGAAAACCTATATATACATTATTATATTTATGATGATATGACGAAAGAATAAATCTAGTCATACCTACATATCTGATTTTGACTACGTTCTTCAAATGGCGAGCATCTTCATTCCCCGCCTGAGCCCTGCACCTTCGGCATCAAAAAGGAGACTACAAAGACAAAGCACGGTCCCCGCCGTGTTGGATTGAGAGCTTGGATTGTAACCTTCCTCTCCTGCCTTAAATGGTACGAAGTAACGAACATCCCCCGGGAGCATCCCATTCCAAGGGCACGCTCCTTGACCAGAACTCGTTCAGTGGCTGCAGCACTTTGGACCCTGATCGTAACCCCTTACCCATCCTGAGATTCAGATCACTTCGGTCTGTTCCTTTCATGAAAGGATCCCCCACAAACACACGAATAACACGGGACTCTTGGCATCTGCCAATAATGGACCTTTAGGAGACTACACCTGAATGGAGAACGACACTGACAAAATGCTTTCGCTTAACATTGGGAGCTGCCAATGTTGATGGTTGTTCTTTGGCGAGTTTTGCTTGAATGAGCTTGCGGACACCCCAGAGATGTTGTACAGAGATGTGCCTACGTAACATCAACTACCCGAGGGGCGCCAACATGGCCTATTGTGTGGAGGAGAGTGTAGATTACTGAACATATATATATTCCTGCACTTTTTCAACAAATTCGTTCGCAAGCTTTCTACCAGTGAGCAGCTATACACATGTTCTGCTGGATCGATATCAAACGGTGAAGTGGAGTCGATCCATAACTTACCTATTAATACTTCAGCCGTTCATTTCTAGTACTGCTGTGTACACTGTAAACATGGTCATGGTTGAAATGCACATGGTATTGGAAAAGCGTTGAAACTTAGAAAGGGTGGGGCGCATCTTCATGTGACATCCATACCTTTGAACTTTACTATGGTTTCAAGTTACTACTCATAGTATGGGAGTGTAGTAAATCAGGGTGTTTACCCTATAACGCCTGTCGCGTGATTACATGCGCAAAAAAATGTAGCGAAGTACATTGTACATGTATCTAGAAGTAAATGTCTATAACAGGCAACAGTCCCTTTACCATAATCAAATTGCGCCATTTAGATCGTCCGTCCTATATATGTACGGATCACAGAAGAAAGTAATGGAATTTGATTGCCAAGACTGACGTGATCTCTGACTCTTGCAGTATATCATATGCTCTTGCCACATTTTTACAGTATGCCATGCCTATGCCATACGCGCATCGAACTCTAGTCTCTTGGGCTAGGCACCAAATTGCCCACTGATTGCCGATCGCGCGACCTGTCCGCCAGATAGACCCAGGCTTCGATATATGTTGATAAATATCACCGCAAATTACAAATCAATGAAAACCAAATCTCATTCCTAACGTATTGGAGACAAACACAGCGTAATTCAAAGCGTAATTTATTGCTATAACTGCAGCAAATTAATACAAAAATGCTTTATTCATGAACCTTTTTTAATCTCCTCTTTAAATACCTGTTTTTATTGATATCCATCAAACCACGCATGCGCTAATCACCATAATATCGCCATTACATTTGCATGATATCGTGCCGCGAGATCCATTACTACGCGTGACTGGTTATAACCGCGCAGCAAAAAAAGCAACAGTAAATCAGCGCCTTTTCAACGCGAAATTGAAACGTGGAATTATAAAATTGAACTTTTGAGGGCGTTGCACAAGTGATGTTGGCACACAGGCCCTGGGACACTCCCCGAGGGGGAATTCCTTTAATTGCAAACAGCGCTGGGGAAACTCGCAGCGTGCCGGATGACTAATCATGGCGAAGATATGCTCCTGAGTCTCGTTAATTTCATCTATGCCCATTTAATGCAATTGGAGTAATTTTTCATGATAATGTAGTGTTTTTCTTGAAGTGAAATTTGTGGTTCTGTTTGGAGTGGTTGGTCATTATGAGAAGTCTCCTGCTAATAGAAAGCAAATCAATATGAGGAGGTCGTTATTGTCAGCGTAACTGTCAGCGGGTTTCTTATGGACTCAACTAAAGTGCGAGAACACGAATCATACGGGACTCACTGATTAACAGGTTCGAGGGGAGGTATCGAACAGGTTCAAATGGTGAATGGTTAGCGGTGATGACGAAGCGTTACTCACTTGGGTAATAAACTGATCAAAATTGAAAAAAGTTCCCAGTTTCTTAAACGTTAGTTTTTATATTCTTCAAGCAAAAGAAAGTTAAGGTAGAATGGTTTTCATTCCGTTCTGGTGACTCAATTTGCTGCTACTAACACTAAAAGAAATGGCAAGATTGGTAACACAATTGAAGAACACGTTGTTGTTGAAACGCGACAATCTAAGAAAAACACAGTACAAGCTAAAGTCGTCTCCATTTTGTCATCACTCTTAATGACTTATTGCTTGGTCACCTGATGATGTCATCTTCAGAGACGAAAAAAACGGTGCTTTCCAAATGAATAAAGGGGATAATCTTTTCTCCACTTAGATCTTACATGATAAAACGGCTCAAAATCACGGGTTTCATTTGGATGTTACTGCGACAGACACAACCAACAAGGAGCAAAAGCATAGCACGCTCCAAGGTTCTCCGGCATTGAACTTTCAAATTCTAAGCAACCATCCAGTGCTTTAGAATCAGAAAAGAGTATAAAAGAATGTTAATGCAACCAAGTCATCACATTAACGCAATTTTCAGAAAAAGTTTTAATGGGATTGTCAGCGTCTTGATAGATTAAAGAACCTTGCTATAGCGAGTAAGCAATCTATTTGTTCTTGCCGTAAACCATGGAGCACGTGTTGAGATCGAGGAGCTGCAGCTCCCCTTATAACCTCAACACAGTAGTAATTACCTCTACGTCGTTGTAATCTTCGCTGTCATTTGCTGCAAGCGGTTGATGGGCCCATCCCCCTGAAATTGCGGCGGAGAAAATCCTTTCAGGACAATAGCGAGGGTAATCTTAGTTTTGAAAACTACGACGAGACGCGGTGCTATCTAGAAGTTCGAGATCATTGCAATATTTGGTAAGTTGCTCTTTCTGATGTGGACACGTTCGCGCTTCAGTTATTTCACAGCTAAAACTCGGCGGCCAACGGAGAAAGTGTAGAGTTGCAAATGCCGTGACTGCCACAACACCGCAACATCCCCAGACCATACATAACTCAAGTGTCCAGCAAAATATCGCGTCAATACCTCAGTTTACCTTGCAGAAACATTCTATTATTTTGCAATTACCTTCTGTTTACCCTGGGCCGGCTGCGCGAGATGATGGCACGCCTTGACCAATCCCTAACAATCTATCGGTGATTCGATTTCCCTGCCACGTCCCTTCGTGCAAACTGCTGACCACTGGCCTGGCGTGAGAAGAGCTATTTATCTTGATATCACGGCGAAAATGGCCATGTCGAGTTCATTTCCCCTCGGAGTGATGTGCACGAGATGACCGTTTTGATACTGAATCATGAAATGCACCATTATCATGTGTCCAGTTCATTTCACACCAGCCCGTGGAGGCGACGTGATACTGGGTCGTGATATGTACGGGGCTGTTCTTGACACCACCTCTGAGAATAACCATGTTTGGTTCATTTAGCCCGAGTCCACAGACTTGACCAATTGATAAAGAGTCGTGAGATCACTATATGATGACGCCACCTTTGAGATAGACACTGAAAAGGTCACTTACTTTCAATTTTATCGAGCAAACTTCGGTTGCATTTGTACATTTCGGTGTCAGTGATCTGGATATAAGAAATGAGCTAATGGGAAGGTACCGTTATACATTATTACCTTCACAAGATGTCCTTCTGAATTCGTAGAGGTACGCCGTCCGTAGCCTCCCCGTGTGCGGGTCGGCGTAGTGGAGTCCAGACAAAACCTAAGGATCAAGATATGATGTGAGGTATATATAGGTCCTAGTAAAACGTACTGTGTTTGTATTATATAATAAGTCCCAATTGCAAGTAAGCTTCAATATCGAAGTACATGTACATGCATGCTGCGATCAGCGGCAAGAAATGGGGAAACATGACTGCTGACCAAAAGGGCCATGCATTTTCTGCATATTATCTGATGTGATCTTCACGGTCCTTGATTTATCATGGCAGCACGAGCCCCCCTGGGATGGTTGGTGAATCAACACCAGCCATTACCCTAACTGACCATGATGCGGCCGGGCATCTCTCCGCTTGGACGCCTGTAGCTTACGGTGACAAATTATCAGATCCTATTGGCTCAAGTGTGATTCTGACCGGGGAGTAATCGCTCACTAAGGTGCGACATGAAGGAGAGATTGTTCGGTCGGGATTGACCTGATGGAATCGCGGATTTCTCACTAATGCCTTTAAGGTTTTCCAGGCTTTATTGCTAATCTATGGGTAATTGTAATGGCTTGTTCTTCCGTGCTAACAATTTAGCCTTGACATGATCACGATGATGCCCTTGAAGGGAAGGTTAGTCATGTTAGTTGCCGCCAAGAGATCACAAATAGACGTTGGTACAATCATGAATAAATAACCGATGTACTTGCATTTAACTACGAGTTTCAGATTAAGATACACATAATGGTTTTCTTTTGCATCCCTTTGACAGAATATACAATTCTGTCATTACCCAAAGTTATACCTTCACCGAATACTCCACAAGTCAAATAGCAAGCGGAGGTTCAGCAAAATATGCAAAACTGAGATTTTTTAACAAGCAGTGCACTGCGTCACATGGATGGACATGCAACACTATGCTGTTCATGTACGTTGCAAGGGGAACCACAAATCCGCTTACTAATACATGTATATCCAGTTTCCATAGTTCAAATGGCTAAAATCTATAGAACCTGTAGAATGGCCGAGAAGGGATATCAAATAATTTATTCCCTCACATTGCAAACCACCACGATATAAACGGATTGATGACTCATTCCGATCCGCAATTATCACTAGTATGTGCTTTACGTCATCAGAAATTGTTATGTAACACTGTGGCAATAACATGTTATTGCGACGTCGATACGTATGTTTGTCTGTAATTTCACCGCTGATTGTGAACAGAGATCTTAGGTTATGACAAGAAATATATAACCGTTTTGGACTCGTGCTGTAACTTTTGACTAAATCTCCATCATGTTACGAAAAATGCGAAGATAGCTTCGTGATATTACGTGACAATGTCTGGACATTTTAGGACCCTGGATAGACAATATCGACCAATTGTTTAAATGTACCAGGCCAGCATTTAATTATTATCTCACCGATAGGTTGAACCTGTCTAAACTGATGTGGTGAAATGCCTGTACCCCTCTGTTCTAATGTCTGAACTGATGTGGTGAAATGCCTGTACCCCTCTGTTCTAATGTCTGAACTGATGTGCTGAACTGCCTGTACCCTCTAAAGTCTGAACTGATGTGGTGAACTGCCTGTACCCCTCTAATGTCTGAACTGATGTGGTGAACTGCTTGTATCCCTCTAAAGTCTGAACTGATGTGCTGAACTGCCTGTAACCCTCTGTTCTAATGTCTGAACTGATGTGGTGAACTGCCTGTACCCCTCTAAAGTCTGAACTGATGTGGTGAACTGCCTATACCCCTCTGTTCTAATGTCTGAACTGATGTGGTGAACTGCCTGTACCCCTCTAAAGTCTGAACTGATGTGGTGAACTGCCTGTACCCCTCTAAAGTCTGAACTGATGTGCTGAACTGCCTGTCACCCTCTGTTCTAATGTCTGAACTGATGTGCTGAACTGCCTGTACCCCTCTGTTCTAATGTCTGAACTGATGTGGTGAACTGCCTGTACCCCTCTAAAGTCTGAACTGATGTGGTGAACTGCCTGTACCCCTCTAAAGTCTGAACTGATGTGCTGAACTGCCTGTACCACTCTGTTCTAATGTCTGAACTGATGTGCTGAACTGCCTGTACCCCTCTAAAGTCTGAACTGATGTGCTGAACTGCCTGTACCACTCTGTTCTAATGTCTGAACTGATGTGGTGAACTGCCTATACCCCTCTGTTCTAAAGTCTTAACTGATGTGGTGAACTGCTTTTATCCCTCCGTTAAAACCTGAAGTAAAACACTGTCAGACTTTCCGTGACTTTTTTTGCTTTGCGAACCACTCATGAAAAGGACTAAAATCTTCCATCCCGCGTCCCGGACCCTGCCAATAGATCGAGGCCATGTTGGCATACACGGACTATAGCACTGATATATGAGTAACTTATCAACAACTCTTAAGTGTCCAATATGACATCATGACCATGGTCATATCGAAATAATTGTTTGACTAGGCATAATTCGTCGATCCGCTGACCAAACATTTATCTCTCTCCTTGTCTAGTACCCCGCGTGGACATTCCTCGCGTCTCTCGGGGGTCATCAGTGGCTCATCCAGCGCCCATTGAGGACCTTAGTCTGTCTTATCCCATTAGTACGAGTGTAAGTTTGAATTAGAGGAACCTTGATGGAGCGGCACTGGCATTCTCTCAGCAACCAGCGAACATTCGTCATAGTGAGTCAGCGCAGCACCCGATGAAGCCTGGTTTAGTCTACTTCAGATGTTAGAATAACCCACTTCAAAGTGACATCACCATCAACCATTTGTTAAAACGCTCGCCAAGTTGCCTAATAAAATGTCAAGAGTAACGGTCTGTCACTTTGTAATATTGTTATGGATATAATGTCAAGGTTTTATCAGATATTCTGTAGGAAGTCTTGCTCACAACCTTGAAGTGGTGGACTCCTGTCTCATTGGCCGAAATGATGACTTCACGCTGTCTTGGTAATTCATTAATCAGCACATTAGATGACAGCATCACTTATCTATACCAATATTATGCTTATCTTCTTGAAATTGATGAAGCTTGGGTGATCAAAACGAGTGATTAAAATTACAGAAATCATTCATTACAATTACATTACACATTTGTAATGCACAGTGTAGCTGAAAGGGTGGATGTCGTCCTGGGTGCCGACAAATGGTACCCAGGTTCGAGATCGACTGGACAATAAGCACCCTGGGTGCCATTACGCTAGACAAACAGCACCCAGCTTCTTTTTGCCTGGCTTACGGATCTTAGGGACGAGGACGTTTCTTGCAATCTCGTTTTATCTCGCGCCGTGGTACTTGCGGCATTAGCAGTGCGCGAAATAAAAAGAACAGATAATTGTCCAGTCGATCTCGAACCTGGGTACCATTTGTCGGCACCCAGGACGACATCCACCCTTTCAGCTACAGTTTAATGTAATGAGAATAATTTGGTCATTGTACGTTATCGACAATATTGTTAAAATTCTGCCTGACTATACGAGTTCTGACTTATAGTCATGGAACCATTCCCCTGAGGATACATGCCTACTTGAATAACTGACGCTCAGCCATTATGTAGGCATTTTGATCACCAACTGAAGGTTTTTCGTATCTTATTAGGATTTAAGATAAGACCATGAAGTTCAGGATGTGATATATACACGTAGTTGGTCAAGTGTAGTACCATATAATATGTAAACGGACCATCGCTGTTGCAAAAATCAAATTTGAATACTAAGCATTATAACAATATGTTCTCAAATAAAATCTAGCAATTACTGGCAAGTTTTTCAGCAGACATATGTCTGCCCATATATGTATGTAGGTAATCCCGGTGTAACATCTGTGGTTGTTTCCCATGTGTCAGTGTTTCCAAACAATAGGCAGCTAGAGAGACCACGACTTTTCAATAGGGGGGATACACAGAAAAACTTGTCAATCTATTTTTGAGCGTTCCCAAACAATGAGGGGAAACACTCAAAAACAGAAATACTCAAAAACATTACACCGGGATGACCATCCTGTAATAGCCTGTAATACCTTAGAGGTATACCAATTTACGAATATTCCGCAGACCCACATGCGTAATTTTTATGACTCAGATATGTATATATGATGTACTATTAGTTGTCTGTATTAGAACAGCCATCATTATCTATTGTATTCGTGAGTTTTATAACAAAACATACTTAATTATCGCTGAATCATAGATCATAATCAGACATCCTGTGAGAGTGATGCTGGCCACCAAGAAGTGTTGGCGGTTAGTGATGGTGAGGATGCGGGTGACGCTAAAACCTCGCATCCTTTAAACAAATAACCCATATTGCAATGTATACGTGTGTGTACGAAATGGAAACAAAGCACTCTGGAACGAGGTTTATGTGGGTGAAAATTGCTGCGGACCTAGCCTACGTCATTACATTGTATGATGTCCACAGCAGATCATCGAAGCATTACAAATCATACCATGTTGATATAACATCAGACTACATCTGCTTCGCAAAATGTAAACAGAAAATGATTCAGTACATAAACATTTGATGGCATAAATTCTATTTCCCCGCAAACAAGAATCGGACAACGCTCCTGTGTTCCGTCGATCCAATCTTTGTTTCTCTCATGGTAGAGCAGCCTACCAACCGTTGGGATATTTGCGATAAATTTGTTATATATCTTTGACTAATTTAAACAGGAATGAGTCACTTCACGACTTCCATGGTTCTATTTCCTCCATATAATGGAGGCAATTGTTTGTTTTCCATAAATATTTGACATCACGCATGGCAATGCCAATAATTGCGGACCTGCCATTAATGTCGGCCATTTTGCTGTGGTTACTCTATAAAAACTGAGCCAACTTTTATTCCCCGGTGTTAAATTTACAAAAAAAACTAACATCAACCCCAGGTTGCCAACAGGACAATCGTCTGAGGCTGATATTCAGGGCCGGACCGGAAACCAGTCAGATTGTATGAAGCCGGGATATGAGGCAAAACATGAGGCCAGGTATACCGGAAAGTGCTGTCGCAGTATATCATTGGTTAAAATAAATGTATCGAGCACATTTTGTTATGGCTTTCATAATGAAAAAACTCGGATTGGCAAAGTTACTTTCACTCTAAATGACAAAACTAAACCTTTGGGTACAGCAGACTATTTAGTTTTGTGAGGATATTCTCTCTGGGACTACATTTCCGTTTACACCTGCACCTACTAAACCAATCACACCTTCTTCTTCAGGAAATCGACAACCTGAAATAACGTCACCTCATTGGTCAAATGATCATCACGTGACTTCTTACCATCTTTGAAAAGTTGCTTTGTGTTACTTCATCGGAAATTGTCCATCCATTTCGCCCAGAGATTTCATTAAATGGATCGTGCCTGTCAAGTGCGCAACACTGGCAGCTGTTTCTATTGCCAGTGTTATCAATATCACTACCGATACCCAACAATAATACTCCATTGTGGACCATTATTCTCCGCCATGAGATTGCGGCGGTTGAAGAAAGCGCGCGGTGTCAGAACAGGAATATGTTGAATAGGAAATAACTCAATAAGTAATCATCGTAATGAATGAGGGTTTGCGCGCTAAGCAAGCGGAAGAAATGAAGCTATGATACGCCATCGATCGGTCAGCTTGTCATTATGGAGAGGAAAATGAATTCTAAATTGACAATCACGAGCTGGGAGGTGAATGTTTGCAGATAAATAAAAGTCCCGGGCCGCTTTGATCGATTACTTTGGATTTTATCGTTGTTTTGCGGTGGCCGTACGTGCGAAAGTTGACCAATGCGATACTTTGCTATAAGTCGTAACTGGTCATTGGGTCTGTCTCTTTTCATAAAGTTTACTCAAGAACCAAAAGATTTTTCGACTCTCAAAATTAAGCCTCAATTGAAAGAATTAATATGTATTTCGTAGCGGTATCATTTGTCCCTATCCACCGTTGCCGAGTGCAGAAAATAGTCATGGTAGTGATGCGGTAAAGAGCTAGATTTTCAAAACATGTTAAGAAGAGAAGGAACGAAATTCAAGGCGTTTGCGCAGTGTTCAATGCAATTCGCTTATCCCAGCAAACAAGCATGGAAGAAATACTTATGCAAGTGACTACCCGGCACTTTCCAATATCACAAACCCTGACCTGTCGATTGAAGATGTCAAAAGCGCAAGAATAAAGCTTATTCTTCTTCTTTACGAAACCAATATTCCTTAACCAAATCAAGAAAACAGTCAGAATACGTCGCGTGACTGACGTGATGAAACTCTTTTTAACCTCTGAATCCTGTCAAAAAGCCAGCTCAGTTCGAGTTTGATTAGTCGATGACTCGAAGCAGTTGCGATTGAATGTTGGGGGTCAATGCGGTGGCATGTCTCAACTCAGTGACAACTTCAGCAATCTTGCCGCTGATTGCCAGAACGATATCAGCGTCTTTCCTCCGGGCGGGCCTGTCAACCGAAACAAGGCTGACAAGTCACGGGTCAATCTCGGAAGTATCACGTGATAATTGTCATGATTACCGCGCCATTTTTCCGCTCAATTCACGCGTTTCTTTCGCGTGGAACAATCCTCAAGGCGACTGACATGATTCATAATAAACTGGAGTTTTCTCGTTGACAGCTTGCCGCAGTATTGGCGCTGATCTTGAGTGCGATTATCTCAATGAATCTCATCCTTAGCTCCCCGAGGAGAGTTCACCGGGCTTCTGACATCAGATCGCACGCCGAGACACGCCAGAACCAAAGCCTCAAACCGCCATGACTAACCGGAATAAATAAACAAGTAGAAACTAACTGAGCTATAATTTTATAAGATGGGTGTTTTCTTTCATCCTAGCAGTGAGTTCGCTGCTAAATAAGACTGCACTCCAACCGTTCATGGCCTTTTTATTCGTCATCATGTTGGACTAAGGTTTTTATCGTTTAACAATCTATCTCAGTTGTTTTCTTTGGCTCATTGCGGGTTAGCATGATGCATGCTATCTCCATCAGATCAGTGAATGGTCACGTTCTGAAAGAGAAGCGGATTGTGTGATGAATTAATCCAAGATTTGGGCGGATTGCACGATTCTGACAAGGCCAAATAAGCAGCTGAAACGCCCGAGTTTTTTGCAGCTGATCGTCCATTCGCCGAAATATGAATCTTTGAGACGACCTGTGGAAATAATACAACTTCCCCCTAACTGAATCTTCTGTTGATATGAAAGGAACGAGATAGTTAACCTTTTGAAGGAAAACACTCACTCTGAAAGCATGAGCTCTCTGACATAAAAAAAACCCTGATGACACCTAGCCATAATGGAATTTTAGATAAAACTTTGAAATCCAAATTTTGCTCCCACTTATGTCTATGACGTCCGTGGAGGAAAGTTTTGGAACAAGATATCTCCTTAATACATGCATAGTTTTCGGTAGCCATCTTGGCATTTTAGCCAAATGCCATCCAAATGACCGTTCCTGCTTTTGCAACTGAATCATACATGTCATAGTAAGAGTGTAAGCCACCCATGCTATCAATATCATATAAAAGTTCAATCACTTCAGATAGTACATAGTATATCATATCGACGTCAGCTTGAGTCATGTTTCATTGAGTGTATTACAGAGAAGGGTACTTTGTTAAATCCTAGGCTGGGTCTATTTGGCAAGCCGCTCGCCGAACAGGCATCTTTTTTTGTCCTGTTTGGAGAGCCGCTTGCCAAACAGCAGTAAAAAGCCACCCTGTTCGGCCAGCCGGGCTTGCCAAACAGGTAAAAAATCTACCCTGTTTGGCGAGCTGGAGACTTTGCTTTAATATTAATGAGTTCGGCTCTCCATTCAGGACAAGAAAAAGTCGCTGTTTGGTAAGCCGGGCTTGCCAAGTAGTCACTTCCTAAATCCTATTGGATATTCCTGCCCACTTGCTATTGTTTCTGGCGCACTGATGGAGGGCACCAGGGGTGGGGGATTCTATATTCTACAGAACTGACCTTTGCCGAAACTGAAGAGTGCAGATAAGAGAATAAACCGTTGATGACATTTTCTTTACCATTTGATCAGAACGTATTTGCCAAATGGGTATATTCAGTATCTTTGACGCGTAGAATAGGAGCGGAAAATAAACAAAGAACGGTCACAGAAGGAGACAAATGCGGTGACCTTAAACCGCGATGAATAATCCACTGCAATTGACCTTTAGCGGAACTGACAAGGACAAAATAGAAAAACTTGACATACTGGTTTTAATGGTCAGCCTGGCCGGAAAATTGCACAAATATTTGTATCACAAGATGGATTGAGGGAACGCACAAGAGTAAAGGACAGTGAAATTGTTCTCAAGTCTTTTTGAAAACTCTTCCGTCAAACTTTATGACGTCATCCAATATACCAGTCTGAATCTGGGTCTGATGACATCATCAATGCTATCCTGTCATTGTAGAAACCTGATACTCCCAATACGCTCTCTTCAAATATCATACAAGGCCGATACTGGAAATTAAATTTGTATTGTATAATTGAAAAAATGCGTCATTGTCCTCGATGGGATGGCGAATCATGGAGACAACATGTGCGTCATCGTGGTGTAGCGATGACATAACCGTCGCCGCGGAGCGTTCCCTGACTGGGGCTGAATCATGGATTGTCATAACAGCTAACTATGATTCAAATGCTAATGCCTTATTTATTGTGAAGTAGCAAAGCGGGGAAGTAATCAGCAACGTCTTGCTAAGATCTCGCCGGCTTCCAAATATGAATCACTTTATATCCCTGGTCATATTGCCGCAGTCGCGCAATACACATGGCAAGAATTAAAAGCTTGCTAATCCCCTTTGCTGCTTTCTTTAGTCCAATCACCGCAGGAAAAGAGAGGAATTTCATGTGATTTTGTCACAAAGTCTGTTGACATATGAGATATCCGCGGATGTCGTCGCGTTAATCGCGGTATGATGAGACACAAAGCGACGCGTTTCTGCTTGATTATGAAGACGGCTAGTTAGGAAGAAAGCGCATTGTGATCAGTGCCCTGGCTGTGAATAATCAGAAGATGAAAGGAAAAGGTTGCGAGGTGATGCATTTGTATGGGTCGTGCAAATGAAAGCAACTTATCATTGCATAATATAAGCACGAGGACAAATCAGGAACGAGACTGCTTAGTTTCGGGGTTAAAACTAAGTCAATTTCACACCATCTTCACTCGTGTGCCAAAAATGCTTGGATGTTGCAAGTGACAAAAATGGCCATTTGAAGCACATTTCAGTGCGTAAAAACCCACAATTGTGTGGTTATTTTCCTGAAATAAAAATGATAAACATCGTCAGAAATGACCTGCCAGGCATGTAGCCTGAGTTAGATGTACTGCCAACACCAGCATAATGTGAGGTTTTGGCGTCTCATGATATGATACGATATGCCTGTACCATCTTCCGGCCTTGATCATCGATTCGCCCGCTAGCTGAAGTCACCCCGCGATGACAAACCGAATCAATGAATTGTTCCTTACCATAATGAATCAGTTTTAGAGACGGCGACAATGAGCTGGCGTTATAACTGTCAAACGGGTAATCAGGCGCGAAACGTATATAAAATCAATTAGGGGAAGAGGCAAACTGCCTGAGGTCTCGCGAGATGATCGCGTGATGTCATCCAAGGATCACGGGTGGATGAGTTGACAGCAAGCGGAGGGTGACGGGGACGGGCCAGAAGTGCAGACGCAAACTACTTCGGGAGTCAGAAAATGATCTGTGATGTCATTCCACCATTAGCGCGAAGGATAGCAAGACAGCAAAACTATGTCGGTAATTCCCTGATGCCGAATCGTCTGTCTTTAGATCAGTCAGCTCAGTTGATTGTCAGAGTGGGCTCAATGAGAGGAGTGGCGGGAGCACGGGAGAGGGGACGTACGTAACTGATGATAACGCACTGATTTGTATAGGCTTTAAGATATTTGAAAACGAATGGATCGGAGTTGTGAGTGACGGCTAGAGAGTGGTTGAATAAAGGCTTGGGCAAAGAAAGCTGGTTCGAGTCCCATCTTGCCATTGGAGCAGTTTCGTTGACAACAAACGATGGATGATGGGCGAGGGATGTACGCGTATGGCCGGCCCGAAGGAGAGAAGGACTGTCTTGGGTTTGGCAGGATGGTCAGCGATGGTCAGCGATGTCTTTCCAGCAGAAGCTCATCATGCACGTCCGATGCTTTAGTGGCGTGTCCGTTGACGGCAAACGGCGGGAGACGCGCCAACTGAAGTGGGCAGTGGGCAGTCGAAGATAACCAAAACATAGTGTTCATTAGTGAACTCAACTTGGCCCCTAACCCTTTTCTATGGCAAGCCCCGTTACCTTCTTCTGCAGACCAATGAGGTGACGACAGGGAGCCTTGATGCAAATTGCAGAGGTTGGCTTTTTGAGAAAGAATATTGGCCATATCCACGGCACTGGCACATAATTTCATTAACCATGTTCATAACTCCTCTTCAGCACTTCGGCATTCAATTAGAAGCGCAACTAGACTAACCATCGAGGCAAGACAATTTCTTGGTCCAGTTGACAATAACATTTATCAAATAAGGCATAGTCATCGGGCTGTTCCGATGACCCCATCGGCAAGATGACCAGTCTTCTCCATCACAAGAACCGGGCATTATACCGTACGGTCTGAGTCACTAAACAGGCCCCCGTCCGCAGAAGGTGGTGAAACTAGGCGAGGCACTAAATGGATGACAGTTATATTTTAGTTTGCCTGTTACGACATGAAGACTTGCTCACTGGTCATTGCTCATGTTTTTGATTTGGTGTCTTTGCAATCTTAAAAGAATAGGCTAAAGGTAATAGAAAAAAGGGGAAATTATGAGATCGTCGTCAAATACAGCATGCCGCCAACAATTTCTGTCGCCTACAATAAAGATAAGCCAATACCGCATCCACACGTCAATGAAAAACTAACATGTTTTATCTACAACCCTTTAACCGCACTGAGCTCCTAGCATGCCGCCAACATTTTCCGTCGCCAATATGAAAAGTCAACCTATACCTTATCCATACGGCAATGAAAACTAGCATGTTTGATCAACAACCGCACCGTTTCAAAAGCCCCCCTTCTTCCTTAGTATGACTGTACTTGGAGGAGAAAAGGATGACAAGATGTCTCATCAAGGAATTCAATCTCTTCATTCAGATTTCAGCAACAGGTTCAGTGGGTGTCAAATACACCTTGGACCCTTTATTGAAATACCTCAGATGACTCACAAAGGGATAGGTAAAACCTTATACGATCGTAAACTAATCATCCGCTCATAACATCACTAACCTTTAAAGAAACCCTAGAAGCAATATAGAAGTCAAAGAACTCCCACCGTATACCTTTTAGCACCGCTCAGGCGTGACGTCATCACATGTGACTCAACATGCCCCTGGAGGATGCGATTTTTTGCCGAGGAGATACAGAACTGACAATGGACACTGTTGGGAAAAACTGAACAATTTCGATTGACAGGCGAACCCACTCTTCCCGATTAACCTATTTATCCAGAAAAAATCTGTCCCCGACCTTTTGGCGATGCTAAAAGCCTTGCGTATGGCAAAGCTGATGCGAGTGATAAAAAGTGCGGGTTTATCGAGATTGGGCTTAACACGCTCATGAATGTTGTGTGGTAGAATAAAAAGAAAAGATAACTTGGAAGATGTTATTTTCGAAGTTGACAGCCAAACGGAACGGAGAAGAGTCATGCTATTATCCATGACGTAATGCGCTGGCGATCAGCAAAGTTATCTATCGTTGTTAAGTTGCTTTTGACATGCTAAAGGAATTTGATTTTAACCATGCTTAAGTACTAAAAATTGTCCCGGTGTGCAAGGGATAGTAGTCCTAGGGCTGATAGTCCGTATAACAATAGCCCGCATTGCTAAATGTTTTGGTTAGGGTTAGCGGTACAATAGATCATGCTGCTTATTTAATCAAATACAATGCTACCGGACTATGACTCCAGGGGGACTATATCCGCTGTCACACCGTGTTTCGGATCATAAATATGGGAAACAACCGATACGCCGGCTCTTCTACCACAGAAGTTGTAGTTTGTGTCACCCTTTAGAAAGTATATGTAAGTGATATTATATGACAGCGACAATTGTATTCGATTACATAATTTTGTGAGAATCTTTGGTCAAAATCGAGTTTTCACTGATTTTCTTTAACAACTGCCCTAAGTAGTTAAAGAATATGTGCTCTGTCAAATCAGTCATTTACACTGAGTGCAACAGAATATGAACATTAAAACACATGTTGATTTCAATAAATCCATATTCTGCGTTATGAAATAAATCCATTGTTCTTCCTTGTGGCCTAAAGGCGATTGCATGCTCGTTGCAAGTACCGCCTGTGGCCATTTCATCCGATACCATTGTTGTTGGCATCACAAGCGACCACAAGTTTCATATTTCTCTATGTAACACATGTATACTTGGATGACTCATTCCTGGTCGAGTTATATACGTCATAGCTAATACGCTATGTATTTATGTATTTCTATATTCGGATGCATGTTATGAAACATGCACTAATGATATTGGCGACTGAAGATATATTTGCTGGGGTTACCAAAGGTTTTCTTTTCAGAGTTGATCATAGGGACCACCATTTTGGTTAGAAAGAGAAATCCCGAAGCAATTTTGGATAGAAGTGGAAATCCTTAAGCAATCAGAACAAATTCAAAATGAAGTGAATTCCCATCTAAAACATCAAAGGAGGTTGTTCTCTGGAAAAAAGGCTCACAGCCTTGAAAGTGGCATTCACTTCGTTTGAAAAAGACTTCTAATTGGCTAAGGATTCGAGTTCTAGCCAGAATAGTGATGCTAATGGTCAACCCTCAAAAGGAGGAATGATGATGAGGCCAAATAAATTACGAGAACTCCGGAAACCTGTCGTCCTTTTATTTAATTAACTTGTGTACATAGATTCACTTTGAGAATTGCAATGATAGAAAAGGGACATGGTTCATTAATGAGATACTTAAAAACATCCATTAAATTAGATTGTAATGTGTTTGGAATGTACATATCATCTTCTCGAAATGGTTTTCCTTCGAAGTTAATCCTTAGTATTATTTGCGTTCTAAACATAAATCTAAAGCACTGAAACAGAAAAGACCAAAGCATGTTGGTACTAATTTTGTCAATGTTCCTTATCACCTGCGAGCAAAATAATCTGAATCAGCTAATGTCGTATAAGAGATAAAAAGGAGGGAGAGTGTCACCAGAAAAGCAACGAAACGGGTGGAAAAAGCGTCAGTATAACTTCGCGTCTCTCACGGTAACATTCTATTCCATTAAAATTGACAGTCGCAGTGATGGTATGTTTTTTCCGTTCATCACTTTTCTATCGAACCTGACTCATCGAAGCGTACTTCTTCATTTAGCACTGCCATGAGGTGAGTGCAGTGAAAATAAACTCGGGGAAACTGGTGAGAAATATAACAAATTTGTTGATGGAATATTCGTGGTTGCTGACACGTAACCTAAGTGAAATAATGTCGCTGCAAATTGAGTGAATTGGCTTAAATTGGTTCAAACATTCTAGAGTAATTTGTTACAAATCAGCGTTGATTTCAATTAAAATCTTCCTAGTGTGTATTGCTGTGATGCAATCTAGCATGTTGTTGAGGTGTAACGACTGACATACATGTATTATGCCTCCGTTTAATAGTCTTAACCTGGATTCAAGTGATGAAAAGCGCAAGAGAAACTTTCCGCCAGAAAACATCCTGTAACCATCATATCGATGACTGATCAATTAATTTCATACGAATATGAATGAGCCATACTTCAGGCCACTGGTATTTCTCAAAGTCCGCCATTCCTCTTGAGGAATCATAGCTTATGCGTAGAAGTAACTCTACTTAAACGGTATGAGATGCCATCACGACTCAAACATGAGAAAGTCTGCGGGATATCAAGGATAAATCTCGATAATTAAATCTCGTCTCGGACAAACTCCCAAGTCGTCGGTCATCAATTTAAGCTCAGCGCCATTCTTCACTAATAATCAAGTTTCCATCGACATTTCAAAAATGTACAAATCACCCTCCCCAAGAGAAGAGCGGAGAATTGATGACGTCACGAACAGTCATCAGATCGCAATGCGGACGAGACTTTATCAAATACGGATGAGTTACTAATATTAATATAATTTAGATAATCTGGATAAATCCGGGGTTGAGCATGGCTGCGATGGTCTTGATGGCGCCCAAGGTTATCTCCAAATAACCGCCTGATGAGGCATCGTGGGTCTGCGGTCGGCGCCAGCAATTAGAAGACGCCAAATGGCCCGACAGTGACGCATTCTTATAAATGCTCTACCCGTCAGTCATTCCATTGACATCAATTCCTCTGCAATGTAAGATATGAGGTTATCCAAACGTACATACCACTACAAATGTGATGCCAAGTTTTCTTTTTCAAGTCGGCAACGTTTGGATTAACGTACGCAGTAAGTTATTTTTGAATGAACACACGTTACTTCGTAACGCATGATAGAAATGGTCATTGCAATCGGTTACACAAGAAAAAGGACGATTTGATAAAAAAGTGACGAATCATCCCTCTGTTGCTTTACCGTAATTGCCTATTCCGCCCATGCCACAAATTCATTACATTGACCTTCCTACCAACGGTTTAATTTGTGATGAGAAATGATCGAGCTGCCCAAAACCTCATCAGAGACGCGTTCGATGCATAGAAAAACACCTATCCCTTGACCAGTGCATTTTTTCTCTCATTCGATTGGTCATTCTAAAGATGTGAATGACGTCATCGATTCCTGTCATGTACCAATTCTTGACGTTTCATGATCGAGTATGGCGATTAGCGATACCCAATCCGCCATTTCCTGCGCTCAGTTCTTCGAGTTGTTTGATCCGTCACTCACTGGTCAAGCTAACACTGGGGAATAAAAAAACTCGAAGCTTTGTCACCGGGAATAATGTTTCTGTAAGCAGTGGCCGCAAACAATGATGGTTGCAGTAAAAAAGGCGATATGCGTTCTGACGAACAAAGAAAGCGTTGTGATGGCATCATCATAGTCCGATCAATGGCGTTGTCCACTAAAAGCGGTCATAATTTGCGCCGTATCTATTTGACTTTGTGGAAGGTGTCTTTCTTTCTTTCAGCGCTGTTGACCCGCTCGCTAGATGGATACTACCTTCTTTTGCAGCCAACACAAGGATGCACCTCGAAGAGGTTTTTGCGGGAGGTGAAAAACTCGTATAATTGGTTTTGAGATTCTGAAAAACCTTAGAGGGTTGTTATTTCGCTGAAAAAACCTCAAGGGATGCATATATGTGTTGACAAAAAAAAATCTCAGAAAAATAATCAGATTGTATTGATGTATCAGTAAAGGCATATTCTCTAAAAATAAACGGTTCTTCGTAAATCAAGTCCGTGAAAGCTGACGAGTCTCAAGGCCAATATAAAGGATTCTCTGAAAGCATTTATCATCAATGGCCGGCCAGAAATGAAAATAATGGATAAATTGCATTAAGACCTCGTGTATATACGGCATCAACAAAGGGGATTAATCATCATATTGCGGCATGCACCCACCAGTTGCCTCTTCCAGTGCTACGACTGTATGCATCCCAAGATGAACAGAATGAGCTGCTTTCGTCAGATCGATGGCGCCGGCCAGAGGCCAGTCCACTCCCACAGGAAATTTCTCGAGAAATAGATTACAAATTCAAATTTCTTCAATTTCTCTTGGATGAGTCGTATTTCCTGAACATGGTGGGGATTATATTTCCCTGGTGTTTCATATGATTAGGGTTGAAAGTGCAAGGTCGTTTCGCAAAAAGGATATTGGTATCAAGGTCATTGAAGGACATTTAACATCGGTCATACTATTTTCCTTACTTTTCCCAACGTCTAAAAAACCCTGTCATATTGATTACTCTCGCTTTCCTCTTCGTGCCGAGGGCAGGTTTCTGAGCCAAGCGGTAGGGTTCTATTTTTCATTGGTTAGACCAAAAGGCACTCACAACCCTCCCAAAGGTCATGTTATCTGAACTGACCTTCTCAAAGGTCATGTTAAACTGACCTTCCCAAAAGTCAATTGACATTTTCAAAGGTCATGTTTTCTAAACTAACTTTTCCCTATTGAATGCTGCCCGACTTCCGAGTTCTTGCTGGTATCTTCGCCTTCTTGCCCTCCCAATGGTAATGGGAACCCAGGCGCCACGGATGGTCAATCGAATATTGATAATGCGCTGTATCAGTACCGCTGCATCAAAGGCTAGTTTCACTGGTCCATTATCTCTGACGATAACTGGTATCAACGAAGCTAGCATTAGTAGCCACTAACAAGAAGATAAAGAGGAATAGCGGCGACCTGCCCAGAATAGTGACCATTCTAGACGCATGAGCTCATGCCCGGCTCCGGGCGAATATAAGGAAAGATGGCGGGAAGATACCATTGATATGTTCATTTCATTGCGCATTCTTTGGAAGCAATGGGTATACACTATACAGGATGTTTCAGAAAAACTCTATAGATATCTTCTTCGAATTGCACATGATTGACGTGAATGTCCGTAGGTCTGGGGACTATCTAACCGAAACTGATGACCGCAAAATGTGTTTTTGCTTTGTCATTACCCTCCATGATATCAGCGCCCGCTCTCACTTTCAGAATTCGAAGCTATCTTCTTATAACTAAACAATACAGAACTGATAGCTTCGATCAGTTTCAAACAGACGGGTTTAATCTGTGTAAACTTAACACCGTCAAAAGGTAGATTTTCGGATGAAAAGGAAAAATGCAAGCAAACGAAATAAATGAAACGTCCAATTTCTTTGTCACTTAGTCATTGGTGAGGATAATTCTCAAGGATCCTCCTGATTCATATTTTCAAGCGTTTTTCTTTCTTTCAATGACTACCTCTTCACCAAGGACATCGACCGGACAGCCTCGTCAACATCAAACCTATATCAGGTATGTTGTACATCGTACCACTAAGCACGTGATGTATAGACTGTTTCTGAAATTGATATGGACGAGGTTGGAAACCCCCAACGAGATGACGCACACCACTTATGGCCGGAAGTGATGTAGAATCAGAGTTGAGTGTTTCCGGAACGACTGGCCTTCCTGATCGCCGAATGTTTCCGACCTTTTCCGTGATTACACTTGACGCACTAGACGTACATGTCATGATGTAGTTGTACTGAGTCATTCACCATTCCGGCCCTTTTTATCTCGGTCAATTTTCCGAAACATCAACCCAATGAAAAAAAGCGAAAAATGATACTCAAAAAGCAATCACCCTCCTTGGGCGATAGATTGAAAATATCGAATAATGAAGACAGCAAACCTTACTACATTTCTAGAGTAAAAATATGACCGCATTTGTGAAGTTGCCCCGTATGAGGATCAACTCACGACCTTCAGACTATGAGACTGACGCGCTGCCTACTGCGCTAACGTGGCGGCCATATCAGGGTCTGAAATCTAGTGCTAGTACATGTAGCTCCCAATGAAGAAGGGGTCCATCGCAATTTATCGTACATCAAACAGAGGTCTCAAAATGGTACAATCCAATCGCGTAATGTGTCCTAAGCGTAACGGCGTAGAAACATCTCTCATGAAATATGTATGAAGTGTCAATTCCGCTCGAATGTCTCCGACACTACACTTAATCATTTCGAGCTTACAGATTATCATTTTTAACATTCGAACTTTTAAATTTCATTTCGAAAATTAACGAGTCAACCATGCGTCTTAAACTAAAAGACTCAGCAGTTAGATTCTTTCATGAATATTTTAAAGTTGAGTTTTGTTGGTGAAGGGACGCTTTTGACGCTACATGTACGTGACTCAGAGCGGCAGGGTACGCACGCGGCGTGAATCACGTAACACACCAGTCTGTACCAACTTTTGTATTTCCAGAGATTGAAATTAGCCGAGTGTAATATCACTTGTGCGGTAACTTTGATATCGCAGATCCAGTTCTCGAGTTAAGTGACACCTCTCTCTTATTACTACAAATCAAGGTGTCAAAGTCCGCCGGAGCCTGGAAGATTTATAGCAATTTATTACAAAGATTACCAGTTTCATTCAAGATCTCGCTGAGGAATTTGACCCCGTTTGCAATAATGATGAGAGTCTCTTTCACATGAAATGCGATATCATAAAATCAAATCCATTTCTTTAAATTGGCTCGAGTTTTGTGAATGGATATTTCTGCGTTTGAAAACTATACAAAGCTCGATAGTCGAGCTGAAGTGGGTTTTTAGCCACTCTTTGTTTGGAAATATCAAATTTTGATTCAATAAGAACAAAGGCGATGCTAACATCAAGTAAAAATAAAAATAAAAGTGTTCAACCATTTATCCACTTGGTCATTGCGTAACAATATTGTTGTTCTTTTCATTCTTTACAAAAAATGCAGCATTTTGGAACTTGCCCCGTGTGAGGTGTGTTTTTTCGTCGATCTTTAAATTCATCATGTACCATCCATCAGGCAATCCAGGGTGTCAATCGAGCCGAATCTGCCTTGCTAAATCCGGGGACAGAAGAGAATGCAATTAGGGAACAAGTGAAATGGCGGCGTCATTAATCCAAGACATTACCCTCAAGGTTGATTACTTGGAAGCAAATAACACGACTGCTCAAGGACGGTATCACTCATCCTGATGAGGTGAAAAAACAATCGTATTATTTCCGTGTATGTTCTCACGAATATATTGACGAGGACGGATGGCTTTGCAATTCCCTGGTGCGGGAGGGTTCCTTGCGATCTCCCACAGCACGTCTTAATGCTCTGAACGTTTGAGTCTATTTTAGAAACAAGTAAAATGTCTGCTATTTGAGGAATGGATTATTCGGCAAAAGGATGGGATTGGTTCCAATGCAGTTCCAAAATTCGTTGTTCATCGATTATATAAATAGCTAATTGTGCAATGCCGTTATTGAGCAACAGAAAAAAAGGCAATTACATTTTATTTGATATCGAATGTCGAATTAGATACACTAGAAGATAATTAGTGGAGTAGTAAGTAAAAAGGATGTAGAGTCCTGAGTGGCGCTTGTCTTTATCCATCTTGATAATCAAGATTGATGAAAAAAGGAAGCCGCACTTGGGAACATGCCCCGTGTGAGGATCGAACTCACGACCTTCAGATTATGAGACTGACGCGCTGCCTACTGCGCTAACGAGGCGGCTGACGATACCAGGGTTAACACGGTCTTTACCTTAATTTGCTTGGATTTGCCGCAAAGGCAAAGTATAACGATTGTATCAAGGATAGTACGATACGGGGACACAGTATCTGATCTTATTGGCTCAAATTTCTGACCGGGGTGTCATTGCTCATCATGCTCTCTTGTAGGTGTCATGAGGGAGAGATTGACCTTCGGAAAGACACGATGGAATCACGACTTTATCACCAAATGCTTTGATTTCTCATGAATACCTTAAAGATTGTCTTGGCTTTATTGTTAATCTATGTATAGATTACAGATTACAAACTGCATTGACAATTTCTACAGTCTTTCAGTGGCACGAGTGTACTTTTAAAGAAGTTCTCTGTGTCTTCACGTCATGACGTACAAGATGTACATTTGGTAGCCCAACAAATGTTATCAATGTATTGTAAAAGCATGTGTATAATGTATGTAAGCAACTGTGTTATGACAATGATAATTCCCCCCCCCCCACTTCCATAGTCAAGGGGGCCGCAGGCGCGTTCCCGATTTTTCGGGAAAAGGGGGTTAATTTTCACTCTTGTTTCGGGGAAAAATCCCCGAAAAATCAATAAATAGGGGTGTTATTACTGCTATTTTCCGCTCTTTCCACGCTGCAGAGAGAATAGGGTCCGTCAGGGGTGTTGGTAATCGTGTCAATTCCCTCTCCATGTAGTTGAGCTACACTCAACTCCTACACTCTGCTCGGGCCTCAATAAGATCAAATCCTTCCTTAAAATAGGGGGTCAATTTCCTCACAAAAGCCCGCAAATAGGGGGTACAAAAAAATGCTGTTTCCTTCCATTAGGGGGTGATTTTAAAACTTGGGAACAAGCCTATGTACTCCCTAAATAAGGGGAGTGGGGGGGGGGGGGGGTGATAATTAGTCATATCAAACGAGAACACATTCCATGGCAAGACCACTTAATGACTCAGGTGTGAGAACTGTCCATCTTAGAACTGCTCAGCTCGAAGACTATAGTTGACTAATTGTTAATTAGCTGTTTAAAACAGCAGAGTCCGAACATTAGCCTAATTCTCCGCACTCAAATGGTCAATTCTCGATCTGTGCGTCATCGATTGGTTACCATATCATGGCATCAAGTGTATACTCGAAAATAAACAAGAGTGCGCATGCGTCATACGTGAGTCAGTGCCACAGCCAATTAGGGAGCCACGGGTGCAACTTGATGGGTAGTTTTGCCGCTGATGGCGAATATACTTTACAGTGAAAATTGCATTCCTTGCAGGAAGCAATTTGAGTGAAACCAAAACCAGAAATATTTACCAGATCGTATTTGGGATGAAGAAAAAATCTTCGGAGATCGCAGATTTCTGAGACTTGTCGATTGAGATTTAGCAAAGGTATCTTCGCTATCAAGTGATGTTTCTTTTCGAATCAGGAAACATTGCTAGATAAAGTTTTATGAATCTGCCTGGTAATTCTCCCAGTCAGCCACTGACCGTATCCTTTCTCTGGCAAATGGACGGGTGAATAAGTGAAGAGTTGCGGCGGCGAAACCTACGTAACACCGCGCCCGCGATGTTTATTTTTTTTGATTTACACCGAACGGCCACACGTACAAATGTTCAAATGTACAAATGTACATGTACCAGTTTTCACGAACGAACATGCCTGCAAGTGGAGGAAAGTGCATGTTCAAAAATCATATCTGTTATATCTCAATAAGAAAGTTAGCATTCGAACGCGCGTTCGAAGTCAATCCATTGATTTGCCTTGAAACCCACCCGTGGAAACATAGTAAAGATATCATTTCCGGCTTAACACTCAAAAGCTGTTACTGGGTTCAAGCCGCGGTTACAACCGCCCCAAACGATTAGTACCTCGTCCACTTTGTTTTTGTACATTGTGTAACGTCTGCTTCCTGAAGCGCAACACCCGTGCGCGGTAAAAATAAAAAGCCGTTATTTTGACGAAAAGGGCAAGAAAAACACGTGCTAATTAATCCGTATTAAAACAACCAGCGGGATAACGAACCGAATCGAACCTTTAAACAAGTAATCTAGAATACCTATCATGAATTATGAAAATATAGGTATTTCGTACATAATGTTATTGATTATGTTAGTAGCTCCCAGGCCATAGCGCGATGACTAACGCGGGAAGTAAATTGTTAATATACGGACGGTGGCTTGTTGCGCTGCTTGGCTGAAAACTGTGGACCAAAATGCATGTACACCTACTGAACTAGCATTTCTGAACTTTCTGGAAGTGTCAGCAAGGTCGTGATCATTGGAAAGAATTTTCAGCCGCCTCTTTAGCGCAGTAGGCAGCGCGTCAGTCTCATAATCTGAAGGTCACACGGGGCAAATCCAAAAATGCGGCTTAATATTTTTCAACTCTTTAATTACAAACTTGCTAAAACGATCACAAGGATTCCAAGAGCTGCCCCGAATGCCGCTTTTTCTATTTTTTTCATCACCCATTAAGGATACAAAAAGATTATTCGTTTGACCTTGTATTTTCATCGATATATTTCCAATGCTACATGAATATGATGTTTTGAAATAGCCAGGCCGAGTCGAACATGGTGAAGACGCGCCCGTTTCATCCTCTACTCATCGTTAACATCATGAACTCGAATTCTTCAAGTGACTCACGTGAAACACAAGTCAGAAAGCAATTATCTTGTTAATGGTAACATTTAAAGCGCATTGAAATTAAACTATGATCTTACACGACCCATTTAACAGAGAAACGCATCTTGAAATTATAGCTTTTCACATCGTAGTGTGAATTTAATCACATCACATTTAGTGGATTTTTTCAGGCAAAGACTTCATTGATTACGTCAACACTGGGAACGATAATCATTTTAGTTGCTGAAATCGGGGTGTCATGTGATCGAATTAAGTTGCCATTCAATGCAAAACCGTTCAAATGATTCTTAACAAATTCACCTGCCGAAGATGACATCAGATTTCTAACTGCAACTGCAGCCAATGCTGGGCTTTCATCTGAAATATAACCAGGCGCGAGGTGCGTCATTTTCAAATCAAAGAGGTGATGATACTCTCTGGCGATTTAGTAATGTCTTCGCTTGCGCGAGCATGCGCAGTAGCGGACCGGAAGCTCGTACTCAAGGTGCGTTTGATTATTGTGATAAAGACCAACACGCGATCATTGAATTTGTCA
Source organism: Lineus longissimus (assembly GCF_910592395.1). NCBI lineage: Eukaryota > Metazoa > Nemertea > Pilidiophora > Heteronemertea > Lineidae > Lineus > Lineus longissimus. The sequence continues at coordinate 18,791,945 of NC_088310.1, read as the reverse complement.
CATCTGCTAGATTAGTCATCGTATCATTAGCTGATTTTTAGAGCCGTTTGATTCAACGCGAAGGTATTCGCTTCGTATTAATAGTTCACACAGCAGTCGTGACTAATTGTCCTTCGCCTTAACAGCTTTTTATGTTTTTTTCTGCAGCACAACAGTGACATATCTACCGGAACAAAACGCCAGTGTTGGTATTTTGAAATTGAAATTCCTGATTTGAATACCGCGATAGCAGATTGCGTATGAGTCAGGGACCAGAATGTATCGGGGAGAGGACCTCAGCAACCCCCGCTACCCTTTTAATGAAATTACTCCAAGTGATTTAATGACGAATGAGTAATTAAGATTCCACAAAATTGAATTAGCCTCACCCTCAGATGGCTACAATTGGTAACGTAGAACATACAGCATCAGCAAGAATATCTGGTCGTCAGCTCAACAAAATGTGGTAATTTGCTTATATCAGCTTTTATAAAAGATTTAGTTATTTTGTCAATGACTTCTTTCGAATCGCTAGGACAGTGTCAACGGGGGAAGAGTGCTCGCCCGGCCATCGAGCTGATTGCTTATCTTCAATCGTTTCGGCCAAACAGAAACAAAAACAAAAAAGAAGAAAAAAACAGGCACAAACAAACACTTGAGAGTGGAGTGGGATCGCAGGCCCCCTACGTACTGTTCCGAACCAGCGACAATGGCGAACTTCATGAAAGCATTGAAATACTCCAACTTCCATCTAGGTATGAAACCCAACTGGTGTCTGCATTCACATTAGCTTCCCAAACAACATACATGAATGTACCAATCTCTTAGTTGTTGTTACAGCGCTAAACTTATCAATTATGAAAATAAAGGTGAACATATACATGGAATATATTGCTGATCAATATCGCGATCAGCATGTGATTGAGTGGAGCTTTCTGTCAATAATGCCGATGAGATTGAAGGCGGTGTTGATGGTTATTGGTGGTGTAGAAAGATCAGGCTATAATGCACACTCAAACTTGGTGGACTTTTCTGATACTTGAAAACATTTTCAGCTGATTGCCATTTGTGGGTACGATAGTAAACAGGTTCACAATGGGATTGGTTAGACCACAGGCCACTCTACCTACAACCATTAGCTTCAAAAAGGCAAAAACCCAATTTCCAAGATGGCCGCCTTAAGGCCAGAAAGTAGCTCATATCGTGAAAAAGAAAAATACGTCTGGGCATATTGCCCAAAGCTACCATCACACCAAGTTTTAGCCATCTAGTCCCAGCGGTGACGAAACGTGCTCCGCTAACGGACGACGAAATGTACTCCGCTAACGGACGACGACGGACGCCACTGACGGACGACGACGGACGACGGACGCCACGGTATCGTATAAGCTCCCCAGACGTGAGCTAATAATCTGATTGATGCTAAAGCGAATGATATCAATGCTAATTAACCATTTATTCCTCTAAATTAAATATCACGAAATGAGAACTTGGACATGTTCTCAAAAAAATATCAACATGTTTTGAAAATTTTCTTGATGACATGGAAGACACTGTCAGTCTGAGTACTGCATGCAGCATCTGTACGACATCAACAACTACATTGGCAGTGTTTTATTGGACATGTCTGACATGTCTAGATATCAATTATAACAATACATGTATATGTGGTTTGTAAATATTAAGGATGTTTTTGTCACTGGAATCATCGAATTATTACAGGTTCTACCACATTGGAAAGGAGAACCACTACGTTTGGTGCTATTGACATGACTTTGTTCTTTTTATATGTCCTTTTATACCATTATCTAAGTAAAATAGTTACTGTCATTTGAGTTTAGAGCAGCCAATAACTTGAATAATCTAAATGATGGCAATAAAGAGACATAAACAAAAGATAGCGCTCACATCAAGAGGGTAATAACTGTTTTGATGATGGCCTCCCAGCATCTGCCTGAGTAGCGCGCGCATTAATTGTTTAGAAAGAGGGAAAAAGTGTTTAGAACACTAGTGCACTTTATGAGTGTTTTCTTCTCGGAAACAATGCCTTGGGAATGATGTGATGTACCGCTAAGCTAGTTTGTCATTTCGTGAAAAAAAATCCGAATAGAAAAGAATAGAAGAAACTAGAGTACAGTTTTATTGTATGACTGTGATATTGGTAGGCCAAATTCTAATTTGGAAACGTTTATTTCGTGTGCTGTAATCAGTCACCTGGTCAATCATGATGACGTCACTAGTTGAGACTGAGCGTGCTACATGTACAGCACGTTCTCTCATTTCTTCTCACGTGGTTTTGTCCTCAGGTAAATTGCGTTCTGGCGTCATTCTCCAGTGACTAAAACTCATATTTTACAAGCCATTTCAGAGGAAGCACATTTATCATTTCTTTCTGAGTTAACAATGCCCGATGGAGTTTCTAGGGATTGTCTTATGTTGCAGTATTTGTTACAAGTTGATTCATGTTGGCGCTTGAGAATGTTGTGACTCGGGACCAAGTTGCATTTTGCAACAGACTTGTATCGGTGTTGATATAAAACGAACAATTGTCAATGCGGACAAATTAGATGTAACACGCGCTATTCAATTGTTAATAATCAATGAATGGTGCTATTTTCTGTACAGATATATACAAAATTGCACAGTATAGCCGACGCTGCTCTTGGGGTACATGTACATTACATGATACACCTTTCTACCTCAGTAAGAAACAAATATATTCTATCAAAGATTTATGTAAAGAAGAAATTATTGTGTGGTGTAGATTACTTGTTTGTGTGATACATTACTTGTACTTGTTTACGTAAATAAACATTTGCTAACTGTGTAACATTTTGTCGGTCCGCGTTACATTTTTGTCCTACAATATAATTATATTTCACATATTTTTCTTCACCAAAATGTGAACTTCGCAATTTCGTTTTACTGTAATTTATTTTGCACTGCGCAGTTACAATTACGAATGACTAATAGTGGTCCGGACATGGAATCCAGGTGTCCCAGACGGAGCCAGTCTTTTAAGTATCATCTTCCAGACCTGATACTTGTCAAGAGTGTTGGAACATCTCAGAAACGAGTCATCACCATGGGCGGCAGAGACTTTAACAAAGGCACGGGACCACACCACAAAAACTCTCCAATCATGCGCCTGAATAGCAAGGAATAACGATAAGGAAGAGAGTTCTTTAGACTTCTTGGAATCATAACTGACCCGTGTAAGAAAAAGCTGTCATCGTGTAGTCAAAGAAATCTAACCAGCGCTATGAATGATATGTTATGGAACAAATACTTCAGAATTTTCTTCGCCAGACACGTGCGTATTTTGATTTGGATTGTTTCAAACAATATATCTTGAGAAACTGCTAATTTATTCATGGGATATAAAGTTGGGTAGGTCTACTGTGCCGCCTGGGTGTCATCTAAACTGATAAAATTTATGAGAACCTATTCCCGAATTAGGGTTTTGCCTGGCCGTTCAATATTGCCAATTTTTCAAAGCGTTTCGTGACAGTTTTCCTATAGGTGCGACATGCGCAGAACGAAAAGTTTTAACATTCGCGGGCAAACTATGGAAACAAAGTTTTATCATCTCCAACAACGGAAATGGTCCCCAGGAAACATTGTAAAGAAGTCATTTTTCAGGTCAACGTGCTATTACTAACCCGTAAAAAGCTTTAGCAGCTTGAAGTTAACTTTTACGATGACTAAGCAAGCCGCAGCCATGAACTGGCAAGCCCTGTCACCTATCTAATAAAAGTCTGTCTGCTAATTAAGTGCCAATAAAAAACAATATATTTATGATGCACTCCAGAGCTAAACGTTCCAGATGCGAGACCCACGGCCGCTGACTCAGTTCTGTACTTTTTAAACTCCGTAGTGAGCAATAATGAGGAAGATTTCCAAGCCGTGAGCGGTTAGTGTGAGCTTCGTCTTGGATTACGGACCGGCTTTCAGTTGGCCCCCAGTTTCTCTATACCGAGACTGCACCTTGACCTGCCATCAATCTGAAAAGAGAGAGAAGGGAAATGACGCCTTGTTGAATGTATCAGTATGCCTGAGGATGAAGAGAGACTAAAACTCATGTTATGCGCCTAGCACTAATCAATTTCCTGCCCAAAACCCAAAATGTAACTTTCCAATTTTTTTTAGAAAGAGAAAAGTTTCCTCATTATCTAGTTAAAATAAAATCAAGAATTGCGTAAGTTAATTCAATCATTTCTTCTTGAAGTAATAGCTAAATGAAAAAAAGGAACGACAAACCAACTGGTTCGGGCAAATCTTTATGAGCCAAACGTGAAATGCGAGAAGTTTTTCATCAAAAGGTCATTACATGTATATCTTTTGATATCCAACACCGAGTTAGTCACGAACACGTGAACCATAAACTTTGAAATCTATCCATCGAATCCTCATAACATCGGCATTCTTACAGTTGGTCAAACATTGGTAAATCAAATGAAGCTTTGATCGAAGCCGGTTAGCGACGGAGTCTCGCTTGTTTAATCATCTCAGCTGAATCTCACAAATTAACAGAGACTGATATTTTCGTTGGCCTCGCTGGAGAATCGGAACAGCCGAGAGACGTTTTAACCAATTATGTCTTTCAGTTTTTCCCCCGAGTGACATATAAAACATATTTGCCCGTCAATGGTTCTGTGACCCTGGGACCATTCTCTTATAGAAACCCTGACTTCTATACATGAGATCCGCGGGATATTCGTCATCAAGCTTTTTTTTTTTTGATAGTTTAAGATGACGTAGTGGTCAGAGAAGTTTTAAAAAAAACATTGTTGTCCAGCGCAGTATCAAAATCTCTTTGTGAAAACCACTAGTATCTGGAAGTTTCTGTTGCTCCAACTGTGAAATTAGTAATAATGATAGTAAAGCTAACCATTAATTAAATAGAAAGGGGGTCAACATTTATTTGGCAATCCCCTATAGGGGGTCATTTTAGAATATTTGTCCGAGCACTGCTCCCCTTTTATTTGCTGAGTGAGGGGGCCGAGAGTTCATACAACTGCATTGTAATTTCACAGTCGGTGCAATAGGAGCTGCCAGAGTGATAAAAAATACTATAAAAGTTCTTTTTACAAACTAATATTTAGAGTGCACCGAGTACCTTTTTATTTCTTAGCGCCGGAGTCTTGTTAATATTCCAAACAAGCTAACCACTCCTTGCCGCAGTCACCCCAACGAGCGCCTGTTGGTGATAGACACGGTATCAACCACCTGATCACGGCGCTAATGAGCAATCCCTGCACAGATTTCATTACAAAACCCCAACGGTTCCATTCCCCTAATCGCACAAGCAACAGTGCACATACCAGCACTGATGGACATTCCATCAATGGAGCACACACGGTGTGAAGGGAAATATTGATCAACAGTCGATCCACGAATGACGATATCTCGAAGTCGTTACCTATCGAACGATTCCGGTTTTGAAGAATATACCGTGGACTGCACAAAAGAAATGACCATGGCAATGTCATTGATAGCTCCGATTTCTTGCATTAGGCAATCAGAAGCTATGCAACCAAGTATCAGGAAAAATATCAGAGCAATCATGGGTCAACAAAGGTAACGATTTTCCCCCCAAGACACTGATCAGAATCAACCAAAGCAGTGATATCGAGAAGGGGAATAACATACCTAAAGGAAATCTGCCAACAGCGTCCTTCGAGCAAGGACTGCCGCGACATTTTTGTCAATACTTCATGCGGCCTGCATCGGGATGATGAACACTTGCTGGCACGGCACCCGCTGTATCATTTCCGCATCGATTCAACACGGTTAGCATGTTAACGAGTCTTGGCGGTATCTAGGAACGCGACACAGCGTGAACGCTTAGCTCCTCATCGAATAAACTAAATGGTCAAATTATTTACGCCTTCACAGAAGGCGCGCTTGGAACGGGTGACGGCTTTAAATATTTTGAATCATATCTGTTATCGATGCATAATTCAAGGGGTAATAAAACTTGGGTGTTTTATCACTAAATGACTTTGACCCCTGGAACTAATGCTTAATCCCCCCCAACGAGCCAAGGAGTTACTCGAACTCTTGACAAAGTGGTCGAGGGAATTGACTGCCTCCTGGTAAGTATGCTTTAATCCCTCCAATCAGTCATGGTGTGACTCCAACTCTTGACCAAGTGGTCGAGAGAATCGACTGACCTGTGGTAGAAATGCTTTAATCCCTCCAACCAGCCATGATGTGACTCCAACTCTTGACCAAGTGGTCGAGAGAATCGACTGACCTGTGGTAGAAATGCTTTAATCCCTCCAACCAGCCATGATGTGACTCCAACTCTTGACCAAGTGGTCGAGAGAATCGACTAACCTGTGGTAGAAATGCTTTAATCCCTCCAACCAACCATGATGTGACTCCAACTCTTGACAAAGTGGTCGAGAGAATCGACTGACCTGCGGTAGAAATGCTTGAATCCCTCCAATCAGTCATGGTGTGACTCCAACTCTTGACCAAGTGGTCGAGGGATTGGCTGACCTGTGGTAGAAATGCTTTAATCCCTCCAACCAGCCATGATGTGACTCCAACTCTTGACCAAGTGGTCGAGGGATTGGCTGACCTGTGGTAGAAATACTTTAATCCCTCCAACCAGCCATGGTGTGACTCCAACTCTTGACCAAGTGGTCGAGAGAATCGACTGACCTGTGGTAGAAATGCTTGAATCCCTCCAATCAGTCATGGTGTGACTCCAACTCTTGACCAAGTGGTCGAGGGATTGGCTGACCTGTGGTAGAAATGCTTTAATCCCTCCAACCAGCCATGATGTGACTCCAACTCTTGACCAAGTGGTCGAGAGAATCGACTGACCTGTGGTAGAAATGCTTTAATCCCTCCAATCAGCCATGATGTGACTCCAACTCTTGACCAAGTGGTCGAGGGATTGGCTGACCTGTGGTAGAAATGCTTTGATCCCTCCAACCTGCCATGATGTGACTCCAACTCTTGACCAAGTGGTCGAGGGATTGGCTGACCTGTGGTAGAAATGCTTTAATCCCTCCAACCAGCCATGATGTGACTCCAACTCTTGACCAAGTGGTCGAGGGATTGGCTGACCTGTGGTAGAAATGCTTTAATCCCTCCAACCAGCCATGGTGTGACTCCAACTCTTGACCAAGTGGTCGAGGGATTGGGTGACCTGTGGTAGTAATTATTCAATCCCTCCAACGAGCTATGGCTATGTTGCCCTCAGTGAAGCTTGAACGTTAACAGTCTCATCATCAAACCTCAGGTTCTTGCGGTCCATTAATATTCCCCAAGCATAAACATGCTAACTGCTATTAAATGATGGTGTGGTTTGCGCAATGGGATACATGCGGTGCATACGGTATGGGATGATAGGGTCGAGAGTACTAGGTGAGACAGCTAGACCTCAGCTGTGACATATTTTTCGATTCACAAGGCGCCATCCGCCAAAAAGCCTCCACAAGGCCTGCTTGCAAGGTTTGATGCTTTGCTTGGTGAATAACGGCCCTCTGGTCATCACACTCAAGAAATTAGGGTTTTAAGCTAGGTTCTTCTGATCTTATAAAACATGCATCAGGGTCTTCTTTTTAATTCAACGAAAACCTCCCCGGGCGTGTAGGCGAAAAAAGCTGTATTTCTAACCGTGCAGCGGTCTCTTCAATGCGGAGACTTATATGATAACGGGTGAGGAGTGGTATCTGGTGATTACTCTTTATGGCATTTCTCACGATTTCGTCTAAGTTCTCCATTTACCTGTGAGATGGAAAATAAGACTAGAAACAGTCGTCGTCACAAGCATGCTGGCGTAACAGATTTCTTACTCGCCTGCAGAAAGACTAAAAGGCGCAGTACCCCAGGTAGTCCTGGATGAGTCACAAGATGTTGACTTTCAAAATAATTTACTACCAAAAATTAGATAGTTAGGTATGGTAATTAGGTAATTACCGTCTCATAGATGTTTCTAGAACAGATTCGTTGCTCGTCTATGGGATATGAAGTTCCTCGAATTGCCTTTTAATCAAACACTGTAACCACTGGTTTAATGGGTTCATTCTTTGATATGGTTAAGTTTTCACCACATTAGTGAAGGTTTACACAAAAAAACACCCATTTTCCGCAAGTGAAAGAGAGGTTGAGGTCTAATTAGCGGTTCTCTTGTCTGAATTATGGATGTTAATTACCGTCTAGTGGGTGATTGTGTTAAAACGTGTGCAGTTAGGAAGTCTCGCTTTGGGGATGACGCGGTGCATCGTCAATGATAAACAGCGGGTATCAGAAGGCATCACTCTCGCGACAAATCAAAATTTAACGTTGAAACGGATGCTTCTAATTAAATATGATTTGGGAAAAGGTAATCCCATCTTAGAAAAGATGTTGTAGGCAAAATGCAAGCCGGCATTTCTCTAGAGTTGTACTTCAACCTGATGATGACTACACGATAGTAAAATTTCGCATTTCAAAATGGCATTGAGATATAGTGATATAATCAACGTAAACTACAAAATTTGTCAAACCCGCATTGATTCTCGCCTACATCATGTTAAAATGAAGTTGAAAGAGACTTTCTAAAAAAAGTTTTAAACCTTGTGCTTCCCCCCTAATATATTTTGACACCAACAAATGTCATGATGGCTAACACAAAATTTCTGTTATCTACTATCAAGAAATTCATCATGGTCAGCCGAATTATGAAGCAAAAACGTTGATTGCTTGTCTGATTGGTGCAGCCTTCAAAGAAGAAAAAGTTGTCGGGATTAGCTTTTTCTAGATTGATTACTAAATTCATCACCATCTTGCCACCCGTCTCGATTGTTTCATGATTGAGGTTCAAAAACAAGGGTGTGCTAAGCGGCTTATCATAAAGCCAGATTGCTGATGACTCAAAAAAGGGCTGCAACACCTTTAAGGGAAATTACTACGTGAGTCAGTGGGCCTTTTTATGTCTTTATGCGGCGAAGCAGCGCATTGTCTTTCTGCTGCACGCATGCACCTGAAGGCTTTAGAGGGTAAGAGATGTTCTTTCATAATCCCCAACGAAAGATTCCCGAGGCGAAGATGCTGACGTCTTCTGCAGTTGCGGCTCCGCCAAAAGGGCCAAAGTAGTTGACTTATTAGTCATACCCAGGCAGATGACAAATGCAGTGAGCTTGAAGGCGTTTCTGCGATAACAGGAAAGCTTCCACCTGGGGTGATGATGAATTAGAAAGTGCTTGTTCTTGTGTTATCCGAGTGAAGTTTTCAACTATCTGACGCCCTGTGGCTTATTTTATTGTATAGATTTAAAAGGAATTCTGAATCTGAGCCCACGTTTTCTTAGCATTTGTCGAGAGTGGACCTTTTTGTGTTTCCTAAGTTCCTTCGACGATGTTTTATCTTATTTCAGGTAATGGTTGTATTTCGTGTGTCGTAAAGATTTAGAAGTCAAGTTTAGAGAAAAAGTGTTATCAAAACATACATGTAACAATGAATATTTAAACCCGAGACACCATGTTATCCTGACAGAACCTTGCTCTGAACATATTGAACAAGGGGCGATTCCAAAAAAAGGAAGCTTATTTTCAACGGTGATATCAGTGCTTGATCAACTCAAAATAGTTCTCGAAGGAGGCGAAAATGATAAATTGCAAACATGGACATTGCCTATGTATCGTTTATTTTGGGTGGACACTCAATCAAACTTGATACCAATCCAATTAGAAGATTACATTACATCACCCGCGATGTCCCCTCCCCAAAAAACATGTAGATCTTCGTGAATATTGCCATCGCGTCACGGTCGTTTCGTAACTGTCCTGTCTCCCATTGTCTAGGAAGATCGATAGCTTCCGCAGGTCCTAGTCATCCTCTAAACACACGGTTAACTCGATAGCTGTAAACAATGGGGCCTCATCTTCAAAATGACATAACACTCAGTTAAACGACTCAACTATGACTCATACTGCGGCGTTTATAGAAAACATACGACGAAAAACCAAAATGTTTCGGAAGTTTTGATTGTGCGATTGTCCCGGCGATGAGTGGATGGATGTTCCTGGGGAGAGGGCAATTAACGCCGCAGTTAGCTGCCTCAGATGATCAGGTGTAGACCTGGCGAGGATGTGTCACTCTTCTATCTCATGGTATCACTCAAACCCAGCACCGATCGCCCTGACTCACTCCATAATGACACAAAGCTGACTCTCTCAGTCGCCATTCAACCAAGAAGGACTCTCTTAAAGCCCGTAAATTAACCATGGAATTTACTTGGAACATTTGTTGATTTGAAACCAAGCGCTTTCAGCATTAAAAGGATCATCTTATCTGATTGTGAAATGTTTAAGATCGATTTCTTCTGGTCTTTAAGCTTGCTTCTCGCCTTGGTCTCTAGTTGGATTGCTTTATTCATCGACACCAATCCGCTTAAAGTGGCGCTAAGACGATAGCTCGAGGTTCATTCGATGACGCGATCTGTGGAGGTGAGATACATCAATTTAAAAGGGGAATCACCACTTACTCTCTTAATGGTGTAGTTTGACCAGAAATAAAGAGCCGATTTAGTCATAGAGCCATACGAAGTGAATGATTGACTGTAGTTGTCACTGTATGTTTCAACCAGCAAATATCACATTTACAGAGATTTTTTGCTGAGTTTCGGACAAAATTTGAGTTTACTGAAAGCTGCAAGAAACTGGAAAGTTAGCGAGAACCTTAATCAAGATCTTCAACGAAATTCACACCCGTGGTTTGCTTTGATTATATTTCGTGGCTGTCTCAAAATGACACCTTGACCTTGGACTTATGCTGTTCGCTAAAAGGTTGTCGTATCACCCCTTACTGCAACCTCTATACTTGAGCAAAGGCCCCCGATAATTTGTCGATTTAAAGTATGTATACATATTGGAATCCTTAACTAACCAGAACTGAACGTTGGTGCCAATATCACTGATGTCTGATAATCAAAGGTTTTAATGAATCTATTGTAAAAAAATCCCGGTATGATAGAGCGATGATTCATCAGAGACGCGAATGGAGGTATACTTTTTACAGATTGTAAATGGTTTTCCCAACGATAAACTATGAATAATATTAGCCTCCAAGCTATACTATTAGATCAGATACTTGTGAATGACGAAGCAATGTCTTTTCATAGATCATTGATGAACAATTTACCTTTTTTCAGATATGCACTTAGTCATCTCTAAGTAAATTCTATAATTTCGTATCGATTGGGTCAAAACCGCTCGAGTCATCAAAAATTCGATCTGTTTTAATCGAAGTAAAAACTTTCAAAATCGATAAATTGTATGTAAACATTTTTCAATTGACTAAGATACTTAATTTTCCAGATATAGCGTCATAATATCGAATTCTTGATTTACAAAGAAAGACTAACATGACTAAAGGTTCATATACTGTTTTCCCTTTTTGATTTGCGACTCAAAATCGAAGGACATACCAATATTTTAGCCCCATTTTTAGCTCTCCGCATGTAATACTTAATTTATTTTTTTGGGAATATTTCTAACATGCCTTTAAGCGAGTATGGATTAAGTCTTATCTATCCTTGCTTTAAGTTAATGCAATTGTACATGTAATATCATTGTCAGATGAACTAGAAGAACAGCAATGCGTCCGCTGACGTATACCAAAAATAATATTTATTCGGGCAGTGTTTATGATGAGCGAATGCACTCATTGATCTGAAAATGTTTACAACTTACCAGAACATGATAGATCATGATACTCAGAAAGCTGGTTATATCGATTTATGCAGCTATTCTACTGAAATTAGGTTATGGCTAGAATGAGTTAACAGTACTGTGTCCGCTGGCCTTGGGGTCACACTTTGGCCGGATGACAAAATAAATAGGTGACATCATCATTTGCTATGCATGTAGCAACGCCAAAAAAGTGAAACTGGATGGTCAACCAATACATTTTATTTTGTGATTTTGCAATTCTTGTCTTTTGTATTTCGGGTAATGAGAAAAATATAACTTAGTCGGTCGGTTTTGGATGTTTTGATATAACATTTTAACTGGCACCAAGTCTTGTTGCATCCTTAGACTACTCTAAGTTAAACCCACTCGGTCGTGTTGGTTCCGGTAGCATTTAAAAAAATATTCGCTCCATGCTTGCAGCGAGAGCATATACTGCAGTCCTGGTCAACTCCCGCACAGCCGGCAGCTGCTAAAGCTGACTCACTGCAACCACAAATAGCTACTTATAGAGAATTATTGTTTATTTTATTGGCCATTTATACATTATCGAGTCGAATACTTGATGATTGCCCCAATACATAGTCCATCAGTGCCATTATTAGGTTCAGACAAGGTGATCTGACCAGAGGCACATTTCCTGCCATCGCGCCGGATAGGGGAAAATACACAAAAACGAGATGGTCATTTCGGAGAAGGAGGTTGTAGATAGATATTGCCTGTATAGTGTATGATCGGTCATACACTGCTGATAGTGCATATTTTAATCACAGCGATTTTTAATTACCTTTCTCTGAACTATTGCTGAATTATGATTTATTGTGTAATACACACCGTATCAAGTTGTGATACAGCTTTCGCTCTTCTTTGTCACATTATGAATAGACCGAGGCATTTGCCTTTGATATCATCAATATCACTTTAAGGTGCTTATTGCTCATAAGACGTTGAAAATAACTGAAGATTGACAATGTATTTCTATCAGCAGATGATCCAACTAGAATAACATGTATTTGACGACAGCCGCAACTTTCTCTTTCCGTTTATACCATTGGTTGTTTACACGACTTCATGCTTAAAATCTGAGAGAAGATACTGATGGGGGAAGCTATAACGGGCAAAATATCTTGTCAGAAGAACCCCTGATTGTTTCATTCTGAAGTTGAGGTATGGTGCAAATAACGTAGGAGGGCACCTTTCGAAAGTGCACATAAGTAGGCTGCAACATTTCTGCTAGGGTTTGCAGCGCGGGATACTTTTTCTGTACTTTTAATCTTCGCAAAATACACCTTCTGTGGCCTTGCAGACGATTATTAATAAAGTCATATAGATGTAGTCTAATCTCAGGAATGCTGGAGCCAAGGTTATAGCAACATATAACTTCCACGGAGGAATCCAAACTGCTGAGTCGCGGCTGAGTCATACCAAGCGCACTTCTAAATAATTCAAAACCATTTCAAGTTTTACCAGCGTTTTCAGAGAAATTTACAACTATGCTAATTTCACTGCTGCCTCCATAAATTGCGGCAATGAATCTTTTGTTGATTAATTAATAAAATTGTTTATTGTCGACGGCTTCCAGGGTTGTTTCTTGGGGATTGTAATCAGCTCTTGCTTGTGATGAAACATTATTCGCGCGGTAATAGTAGCGTGACGAGGCGGTCTTGTCTAATCCAACAATGTTTAGCGAAAAACTATACATACAAAAATCAAATAACTTTATCATCGTTACAATATTGGAAGTGACTATTTGGCAAGCCCGGCTTACCAAACAGCGACTTTTTCTTGTCCTGAACGGAGAGCCGAACTCATTGATATTAAAGTAAAGTCTCCAGCTCGCCAAACAGGGTAGATTTTTTACCTGTTTGGCAAGCCCGGCTGGCCGAACAGGGTGGCTTTTTAGTGCTGTTTGGCAAGCGACTCTCCAAACAGGACAAAAAAAGATGCCTGTTCGGCGAGCGGCTTGCCAAATACACCCGGCCTACAATATTTATGATCTGGGGTTAAATGGGCAACTTTCTACTGAATAGCAAACTTTGGATGAATCTCCGAGCTAAGTTTCACCGCTCATTTAGTTTTCCTTCCTCAATAATATACGGTAAGGCGGTACAATTAGACTATAGAGCCTCTGTTTGCCTTGATGTTTCTCTGTCTCGATGTTTTCTACACTGCAGTGTCTTGACTATTTTATCGGGGGTATCATCCACTTTACCTAACAGGATATGATTGCATCTGTCTTCTTTTATGTTGCTGTTGACATGCCTGCTTTGAAGCCAAAGAGCAACGTGTCAACAATATTCCATCAAGCGTGTTCAGGTTCTTCCAGGGTTTCTGTTTGTATTTTTCTCATAATCGCATCTGAGAGCTGGATAACGGGCCGACGCACCCCTCAATGGGTCCTATTTCAGGGGGTAGTTCCGTTAGGCCATTGACAGGAAATAAAAAATAATGGGGACTGGCAGATGGCATATTATAGCAGAGGTAAAACTGGATATCGTAAAGTAGTTTACAACAATGTCGACTGGCAGATGGCACGCCGCTACACCCAGTTCCTTTCGGGAAATGACTCATGAAACGTCTCTCCAGAATATCAAAAACTCCAACTCAATCAAAGGTGCACGTCTTACGGAATCTATCTGCATTCACCTCAAAGAAAATGCAACAGGCGAAACGATTTGTCTATTCAGGCGTTTAGGCAAACACGAATCTGAATGTCCGGAAACCCCATATGAATCCTAAACAAGATGCTAATCACGGGTCCCCGAGAGGAAGGCGCTAACCCCGGCGTTAACCCTGTTTCCCTCCAAGGCATTTGTGCATTCTGAGTAATTAGTCAGCCTACTGGGTATGTCGTCACCCAAAGGATGCACGGGGTCTCGTCGTTATTTGATTACGGGCTTGTTACGGGAACCTGACCTTTTCATTTTCTTAGCAATCCTCGGATTCTCTGAAGGATATCTAATGAATGCTAAGCGAATCGTCCTTCAACGTGTTCCCGAATCACAAATTTGACACATTGGACCAAGGTACGCTCTTGGACCAAGCACCGGGCTAGCGTGAATGCAGCTGTTTCTTTCACGGGCAATGACGGGAAAGCTATTGTTTTAAATCATATTTGAAGCCGAGGTAGAACATATATGGCAGAGCAATGAAACCCCCTAGAAAATATATCTTTACCATTTAAGTTGTTGATAGTCACCAGTATTCATCCTGAATGGTGCTTTAGTCACTTTGAGGAAGTTAAGAGATTTCAATCTCCTATCAATGGCAGATGAACCGGTTTACCAGATCAAGGCTGGGGCATTTCGTTTTGGGGCAGACTGAATGTATTTGCCAACAATTCCCCACAAGAGCAAAGAACCACCTCAGATTACCAAACAGACCAACAGGGACGACCATCGTACTCTGGTCACGCCGCGGGTGCGACAGTATGTGAGTACATATCAGCATGTTTTACTCGATGAGTAACCACGGCGATTAATCAGACCCAAGGGAGTCGTCATCACAAAATGACTCGGAAGTAAGAGAAAATATTATTTCGTTTTGCGATTTCTCAAGGTTCCAGGGGGAGAGTTTAAATACATAGAGAAAGCGTGTCATCGCCGGAGGAGCTAAAGTGATTTCAGATCTATCTGTAATTGAATTTTGCTTGGTAAATGTGGATTCGCACACTGATGCTCTTCTGTAATCTTGTTTGGAACAATCTGTTGCGCCACTTGTTGCTGAGTCAGTCAACTCTCTGGTATAACTGAAAAGACGAGTCCATATTTTATCAGATTTCAAAAATATAACCAGAAAATGTCTTCCTGTTCAACCACCGAACACCAAAATAAAAAGCAGGGCTCAGCCGGGATTTGAACCCGGGACCTCCCGCACCCAAAGCGGGAATCATGCCACTAGACCACTGAGCCTCCGATGACGGCACTTTAAACTTGAATGTTAGCATTCTTATATGAAAGAATGAAATAGGTCGTTCATTGTCTACTTTGAAAACATAATTAACATAATTAGACATTATCTTAAAGGCCTCGTTCGTTAAAAGTTTGAAACTTTCCGATTGCATACATGTACATGTACATACGTACTGAATATTGCCGTTTGGTAGACAGATATACAAATACTATGAATACCAAGTTCCAGCAAATTTGCATGCATAATAACTGCACGACAGCACTTTGCCTGCATTTCTTTTCCTCAGCCACCAGTAAATGTGAACGGCGTACATCTTTAAACAACCGCTACGAATATCGCGACTGTAGTTCAATCAGAAATCATGGAGATGACATCTCTTTACTGCCACTCTCAGCCAGGTCAGCAGAGCCAGTGTCAGCTTTATATTTCAGCCACTGGTTGAGATACAGATCTCAAGGACAAGAGCTCGGCCATAGCTGCTGGTAACTGCAACAGTTCAATGATATCGAGACCAGTGGCGCGTCAGCGGCAATGTCGGGCGGCAATGAACAATTTCACTCGAGGTTCCCTCCCTAAGGATCTGTGTTCAAATCCATCGCCTGTCCGCCAAAACCATATAATCCAGAGGTCAATGGCTCGTGAACTGATTGCCCTTTTTGTCCTTAAGTGCAAGAACCCATTGCCAGATGGATAATTTCGTATACTGCCAGTGCTGTGCAAATGCAAATGTAAACTTGACCAATACTTCCTCCCTTGGGTTCGGTTAACACGAACCTCCAAATCTACCGGCTGTCCGCCAATAAGCTTTACAACATCCCAAAGTCAATGGTGCTAAGTCAGCCATTGACTATTGAGACGTGCTCATTACAGCGGGGCGATAATGACATCATTTGTCTATAGAGTTTCTATTACACTGACCCTAATGATGATAGTCGCGGTTTCAAAGTCTTGGATATTGTCTTGTCAAATAGCTGGATGATTGGTTGGCGTCGGGTACAGAGGAGTCTCAAGCCAGATCACCATCTGATACCACTTCAAACAAACCTCGCCAAAGACATGATCAATAGAGTGGATGAATGGCGATCATCGATAATTAGACGCCCATGACGTGTCCTCGATGACGTAAGGTAAACTATTGACATTACAGTTAAATCATTCGGTATCTGTTAGTGGCAGCTTTTGAAGATTCTGATATGTACAAGGTCGGAGGGTAAAACAGAATGAATGTAAGGAACTTTCCATTGGCGATAATCAAGAACTATCTTTGAACACAAGGAGTGAAATGGCGCGGTATAGCCTGCTCAGTACTCTCAGCTGCCAGAAACGGTAAGAACGTGGTCATTGACAAAAAAGGTTTTGGCGAAACCTTTCTCAGTACTTAAAATCATGCTTTATTGCAAAACCGCTTGACTTCATCATGGGGAAAAACAAAATATACTTAGTGGCCAAGTATACAGTAGGTGAAAAAAACGGGCACCTCTCTCACCGAAAGCATCAATCATGCCTTTAGACCATTGTGCTTCAAGTGAGTTGAACCCTGCCGCCGGGAAATCGTAATGATGGATTCCTAGAACATGTATTTGTTCCTTCTTTTGAAGGATGAAATCGTTTGGTTTCTCATATCATACAGTAACAGTCTTGTAATAGTCTGCTGTGCATACTCTTTCAATTCAGTCAAAGTGACATGACGTGACTTCGTGTTTCCTTGCCAGCTTGTAACAGGGACTACTAAAGCTAATATCAATTCGTGTCTTGTACCCCCCCCCCCCCCTCCTCAAGGGTACGACACCTTATCACCCTATAACGACATCTTAAGGCTCAAGCATCACCCTTTTTTCACCAATGCTACTTTTTCTTTCGTCAAGACATCACCATCAACAATATATCAGTTATCACCGTCATATAAAGTAACCGAACTAATTTTACTGGGTAAGGCTGTATGTTCGACAAGACATCGACACATTAGCATCCTTATTCTTTCCAGCTTCGCCAAATTTTTACTAAAGGAAAAATAAATACTACTCAAGCATCGGCAAAGATTAGTGGTGATAGCTTAACTACCCTTGAGGAGGGGGGTACAAGAAACGAATTGATACTTGCATAAAGCCAATAGCGAGCGTCCCTAACTCATGTTTAGTTAGCGATGGTGAAAAGTCGCCGTATCCAATCAGGTAGTTCATGCAGCTTTCACTCTTGACACGCGAGGGCCACCATATTAAAGAATGTCAGGTCTTTCCAGCAAGATAATTATGGAACTGCAGCTATCTCGTGCAAATCCAAGCCGGCTCCTTGGCGAGTTTTTACGGCGAGGTCATCCCCATCCAAGGTTATCTCTGATGCCATCATACGGAGAATGAAACATGACAGAGAGTCAGAAATAGTGGATTGTTATACGCAATTCGGTTCTGAATCATCATCTGATGGTGAAGAGGAAACAAAATCGTGGCCGCGATTTCTTTCCCAACGGATGTTCTTTCCCGTTTCTTTTCCCAATAGATGTTCAATTTTGTCGCTGACGTTCCTGCCTATATCCGGTGTAACATCTGTGGGTGTTCCCCATAATTCTGCGTTTTAATACATCGACAGTGGAGAGATCGTGACTTTTCAATAGGAGAAACACAGAAAAAGGTGTCAGTCTATCTTTCAGCCTTCCAAAGCAGTGAGTATAAGCAATCAAAAACGAAAACAAAACGCGCTGTAACCTGTTAAAAAACGCGTTACAACGGCCTTCGTCATAAATTACATACATGTACAGTGTGTTCATCCATTTTGATGACTTTGATCACAACCACATACATGTCCATAAATCATAAGACCACGAAATGCCTACAAGTACCAAACAATTCCCCCTTAAAAAACCGCAAAAATCATCCTTCCAGTTTGCAACTACGCCATTTCAGCTGGTTTTTGCCCATTATGCTCTGGAAACAACCTGTTGCATGTTGCGAGCTGTTGAATGGTAATTTATATTCAAGTCGATGGAAGCTCTCAGCTACAGTTACACTATGCATCACGATGACTCATCCAATAGTTTCAAGCATCTGCCAGAATTTTATAGGTTTCTGTTCACATCATGAAGTGCAGGCTCTGAGGTTCAATTATAATTTTTTTTTGAATCCTTGGTAATCTTTTATTCTGTCGCTCTTAACGATTCTACTGTTACAGCCTTCATTAATCCACCTTCAAGGAGTACTTGAAATGACAAATTGCCTAAAACTGTTATCAAAAGAAATAAATGAATAAAAGAGATATTTGCTGAAATGGTTTACATACAAGTATCATGTTACTAATTGCGTGCAATGGTGTGAGAAATTTGACACTAATTAACGCAATTCAGAGAACAGAAAATGTAACTCTTGATTCCTTTTTACAGCATTGACCTTGGAACGGTCCATGCACCGTCATATCAAATGGCTCTCGTTGCTGTAACGAAATCCTAACACGACATCAAACAATGCATGGGGGTGTCACGTTTCCCAATTAAATCCAAGGTCCTAAATTTTATCAAATGATACTTTGCTTTTAGTTTTTTTAATAGCAAAGTTGCATTGTTCGAGCTCAAGTCGCAGTTAGTAAAGTAAGCATTGTATGACAAAATATGCTGTTCTGAATTGCGACTGACTATACACTGCGACGTTAAACTGATGACAGATAGTTTTACTTGAGGGCAATGTAACCCTTTTATATGTTATAATTTCCAATATTTCAGTTTTTCAATACGATCAAGTATGGATTAAAGAATCTATACTTGATACGATAGACAGCTAGAAAAACGTGTCCATCTGTTTTTCAGCGTTCCCAAACAATCATGGAAATCACTTCGAAGCTGAAACACACGAAATCGTTACACCAGCTCTAGGTACATGCTGCAAACATACATCTTTAGTTCATTTGGTCGTCTCAGGCGAATGAAGATCGAAACACCAGCCAAGCTGAGAAGACTTATAAGAGGATTAGCTCTTCATGCGCCTATCTCGTCTGCACGTATCCGTGTATTACAATATCTTTTTCATAGCTCTTCATTGTATTTTGTTGTCACAGGGGTTAGAAAGCCATAAAAGGGAAGCAAGAACGTGGATCAGGCTTACCGTTACCAAATATGACAACAACCATAAGAAAGGCAAAACCCACGCCAAGATTCATGCAAAATAATTATCATGTCTGTATAATCCACGGGCACACCTGAAGTCATGAAAGAATTCGTTGGTAAGCCACGTTCTTGCCGTAATGGGCGATCAGGTGCTGGCATGAGGCCGTGAATCATTGCTTCAGGATCAGTGAGAAACAACTGACAATCACACACCACACTGCAAGGGATGGGCTCTCAGTAGTGATTAAGCTTGTAGCCGATGGGTGGTGAAATTGTCATACCTGTTGGTGACTGGCGTTTTAGAGTCACAACATTTCTTCACTTTGATTTCATGCGTTTTTCTTCTCGAGTGTATAAACAGTGCCTGCGACTTTCAACTGATCATTCGACTTGAAGAATGGCACTCTTGAATACGTCAGATAACAGATAACGTTTTTGTGAAATGACTATGGCTAAAATGTTGCATGGCTATTGGAACAACTTGGATTTCTTTCCCGTTGATCCTGGTATAAAAATTGATATTTCTAAAACGATTACGACACGAGAAATTGGCACTGTAGGCAAAAAAACTAAAATTGCTTCAATCATGCAAATAAATTTCACATTAATAGGTGATTTTTAGCATGAAGACTCTTTTATTTTATTCTCCGCTTATCAATCATTTGGTTAAAAGGGTAAATGAAAAATTAATTTGACCATGTGGTTGACTGAGTCATGCAACACCGCTCTATAAATGGTGATAACTCTGAACCAAGCGGATGCGTTTTTAAAAATGATTTTGAGATCAGGGTCAGCGGAAGCAATATTTTTGACAATAATCCAGAGATAAATGCGATATTCATATTTATGTCTCCTTTATTTCTGCTTTCATGTTCAAAGGAGTGCCAGTGCTGACATGAGAATGGAGCTTTGAGCCATGTTCTCGTCTGACCGCTCTCGCAGCCGCGGGATTACGCACAAATTGATTGATTAAAAATCGATATAGAACCAATGTGCCATTATGGACCCAAATGGATGAAAACCCTTTGAAATACATGCAACAACTTCATCGCTTTCAATCGTAATTTCATAACATGATTGATCGTCTGCCTGGAAGGATTTACGCCATCATGAAAAATTGAGGGTGAAAGGAAAATGCGGACTGCGCACGGCAGCCGGGTTTTGCTAACAGCTGCGCAAGCTGTATGGTCACGCAGAAGAATGATCTACCGGCATTCTGACTCATGCAAATATCGACAGATGTCCATGATATACTGTAATATATCGCCAACATCTTGGACACGTGGACATGCAAAAGTCACGAACTTTAAACACCAATTTCGTAAAGGTGCAGAGCGATCGATGCGTCTGGTTCAATCGGGGTTTCTTCCTCTCACCGCGAAAAAGTCAACATCAGATTTATAATAACTCTTATCATCGTACTTGAAAGGACTTTGGATACAAATTGTCAAAATAAAAACCCCGGCTGAGCTGTGGTCTTCTCCTATTCTCACGGACATGTCTGTAGACCTTGGGGATCGTGCAGAAATCATTTCAAAATTTCAGGCAAAGTCTTTAATACATGTAGTTCCATGTGTAGCGATGTTATTTGGAAAGTTCTGTTCATTTGTGAAGAGTACCAGAAACTGATTTTTTCTTTTGAAGACCAAGTTCACCCCGTACCCCAAACCAATTTCAGAATTCTTCTGAATTTTTACAATATTTTCTTGTACAACCTTGGTCCTGTCGTCAAGTACCATCTTGGATCGATTCCTCTCACATGTATATGTTTCGTTTCGTACCGTCTTGGATCCATTCCCCTAATTTCTCCGATTTAGTGTAAAAGTAGTCATTTACCTGAGAACCAATCCCTTTCGAACTAATTCATGGAGTTTTTAATTTGAAAGCTTAGATGGAAGCCTCCATAAATTCTTCCGAGTGGGTAGAAAAATAAGAACGATGTCGAGTATTCCGAACAGAAAATAAAAAGCGTCATTTGCCGTTTCTCCCCGTTGCCAATTACGAACGTGTCAAAAAGCGATTCTCTCGAAAGTTCCGCGGCAAATATCACACGACATAGATTAGCGTGGCAGCAAACGCGATTGACTAATTGTTAACGAAGCTTTAAATTGATTGGCTGTCCCCTCTTATACCTGTACACCTCGGCTAGTGATAGCTAACAGAGTGACTCATTAATTGCTCCTCGGCTAATGTTCTACGCCACGCACATATGCGAGCTTTACTACCTTTATCACCGTACTATCATACCGCGCTCTAGAATACAAATCAATCCTGCGTGACCAGGATTTGACCCCTCTAAAATATATATTAATGCGCAGCAGGACCCTGCAATAAAATCCGTCACGCCCTTAATGGCTATAAGCCCCTTTCAATTTGTCATTTTGTCATGAGGTGCACTGATAACCGTACAAAATGGACAGTTATCTTGATAAGTTGGTAAAACGCGTGCCGCTGTTCTTCTTCTCAACCTTAATTATTCACACTATAGCTTTACATATCCTTTTCTTGTCGCCCTCCTTGATTCTTTAATCTCCTTATTTGATACCCTTGCCGCGTCAGACTCCTCTATAAAGGATATGTATGATGGATAAGAGGCATTTTATTGTACATGTAGCCCTAAAATGCGCCCGTATACGCCAAGTTGACTGACCGTCCAAGAATAACGACAAGGACTCCAGATTCCGGGTGTGTCAAAAAAGGATGATTCTTATTTTACAAACTCGATCCTGGCTACTATGTCTCTACCAAAATCAAAGGAACGCTAGCTCCTTTTGAATTTTACACGTCTCCAATTGATGATGACTATACTTAAACCTAACCAACAATGCTGTATGAATACACTTCCAGTAGTTCAAAAGGAAAAGACTGTTGAAAGAACTTCAAGTGTCGTTAAAGAAATACCCGGCTTCGTCATCGATGCAATAAAACGTGTCGATTTCAACGCCAACACTCACTTTGAAGTGTTGAGTCAGGTTGCAGCGAATACAAAGCAATTTAAATTTCCTCATTACAATCTTCTCTAACACATGAAGAACCTCTCGCTTCTTTGAGATCTCGCGAGAGCCATTTGAATTAGCGTCCAAGGTTGATTGCCTCGTAAGGAGCAGTTTCGGTTTAGAGTGCGGCCTCAAAAGACCTTTGGTGGCTTTATAATGATTGTAATGGCCCATCCCCAGGTGCACATAACGTTCAGATTAAATTTCTCACATTCTTGAATTTAAATTTATTTAAGGTGTAAGACTGCGTGGCAGGCTTACTGTCACGGGAAGGTGATTCTCCATGATTCACACAGATATGTCGGCAGACTCAATCAGGACATTAAAGGAGGCTTACATGATTTCTTTCCTGACGCAAATTTACAAATAATGAATATATAAAGTTGGTTCACCTACATTGTAAATGTGTAGGTTCTTTTACACACAGTGTCCGACTAACTGTGTTTGTCGTTAAAGCAACATCTAATTTCGATGTCAACATACAGATGCATTGTGTGGTCAAACTCCAAAGTGTGATGTATTCTGTTAACGTTGGATGTTGACTACATTATTAATTCACCAGCCATATCGACAGCACAATATCGCCATACATCTGTCGAAAGCAAATTATCGCGGCATTTGCTTCCAAGTCATCCACTGGCCAAGGACATGACCGGATGGACCATTAAGGTATCGCAATCCGATAGACATCTTGATCGGAGTCTGGGGATTAAAATGCTGCTAATACACTGCTTTCTCTTAACAAGATGTAAAATCTGATTAGTCGAGTCACCGGAAGGTTCATATAGATAATAGGCCGATGAGACACGACGAATATGAGACATGATTTCCTCCCGTATGGCTATGAATAATTGCAAGGCGATGGCGTACTATCGCTTTGCCTACCAATCCCTTGTGGACCCTTCATAATCGAGTCAGTGAATGAACCCTTCCGAAGGCATATGTAATAATTTCCCTTCCGACTATCGTTTTCCTGTTCCAATCTCAGAAGGGTTGTTAAAGGTGCATCATGATGGAAATATGGCTCATATTTGAAGCCTTGAGTTGCGAATGATACCTTCTGACTTGAGCCAACTCAAAGAGTTTGACGCTTTGTCAAATGGTCACTATGGTCGATCATTCAGTCAAACGATTGCCACAGTAGAGAACCATCGCTTTATTTCAGCTGGCATACTGATTCAAACTTTGGCTTGTTCTCTTTGATACTATTGTTGGTAGTAACGAAATTGGCGGAAGGCCAATTCATGCTTTGGCATAAATCGGCTTGTTCGTCATGTGAATGACATCTGACTGGGGGAAAATTCAAAAATAACATCTTAATAGAGATAACAGACATAAACTTTGCCTTTGGCTATGTGAGATTTAATGTCGCTTCTACTGAGCGTTTCAAAGAATGTGCTACAAATTGTTTACTGGAGATTATAGCCTATCTGATATAAAGAAGGGGAATAAAATTACTATTCCGTAAGATAAGAATGATGTATGACATCAGAAGCCATCATGCTAATCAATTTGCGAAGGGTATTAACATATGTTTCTTTTCAATTTAAGGTTCGAAAACAGTAATGAAATTTTCCCGATAAGAAGGGACCAAAGTGATGGTTCAGTCCAACTGACTGAGATACGAATGATGTATTAGCTTTATCAGACAAGGGATATATCTATATCACAGGGTCTTAACATATGTTGGTTTTAGATTTAAGGTCCTAAAATACCACTTATAAATAGGGTTGCGTCTGTCATGCTTCTCTGATACGAATGGACTGAAATGATTATGGTTTCGAAAGTGCGAGATATGGATGATGTATTGGGTATATCAGTGATTTTATATTACTTCAATGAGTATCTGGTTTATCGAGAGTCGATATCGGCAAGGGTTTTGCCATATGTTGCGAAGGACGAAACATATTGTCGTAGTGGAGGAAAGGAAGCGCCGTATCTGTTGCAGAAGGGATTCGAGGATAATTGTCAGGAAATTGGCGCAGTCAAGATTAGACGAATCTTTGTTCCCAATAACAGCGATTAGTCAGTTTTAATCAGAACTATGTAGATTATTTATTCAGTTACTTCTGTGATTAGTTAAGGTACCAAGGACGACGCCCTTTCATCCTCACTGGCCTCAGTCGCCTGCATCGGTGACTCAGTGGTCTAGAGGCATGATTCCCGTTTTTGGGTGCGGGAACACCGGGTTCTATTCCCGGCTGAGCCCGTAAGATATTTGTTCGATGAATATGAACCCCTTGCCTTGATTGAGAAGTGTTTAGATTTTTTTCTCTCAAAAGTTAATGACGAATAGATAGACAGAGCCAAGCCATTAATGGTTCAAAGGAAATCCACCTTAGGATTATCCAAATATCAAAATGAATGCTTCTTTGATGGATTACCGGTGATAATCTAAGGCACATGTCTTGCCTCCTTTGGGACAGTTCAGACATCACCAAATCCACCAGAGCAAGAAGCAAGAAAAATTGGTTCGGTTACAAACGACTTGGACATAGTTGCATCGCGACTTCAACCTATTATATCATGAAGGTGCATGTTCTAATGGAAGTTCAAAGCTTTCCGTCTGGTTGAGCACTGTGATTCGCGATTCCCCAACGCGCTCCCCCCGTGACTCCTCCAATCTCTCAATAGAGAAGCCAGCTTAAGCTTCGATTAACTGACTTGAAAGCAGTGAAAGAGTCTTGCCTGACTAGCATAAGTGACCTAATGACAATCGTTCAAAGGAGGCGGAATGTATCACCAATGCTGGTTGTCATGTTTAGTCATATTCTGCTTGTTTCGCCTAACAATCTTAGCTTTCTCTCTCTCTGAGTCATTGGTAAGCTGAATTGGTGGGGTTCCATCGGAAGAAGGTTAGCTCGAACTTTTGCTCATGACTGTTATGATACAACTCATCAAGTTATAGGTTACTCTCATCTCTAACTGATTGGCCCTTGTCAGTAGGTTTGAGTGATATCACCAGCGAAATCAGGTTGAAGTTAACTTAGGCATAAACATTTTGTTGCTTTCTGAAAACCTTTCAGTAGCAACGAAAAGCGACCGTATCCTAGTAATCATAAACCAAGCCGAATGCCTTATTTCTGTTGAAAGCTCCGGCAAAATCTAAAAGTACTCGGCTTTGCAGTCTGAAACACAAAGCGTTCTTTGGTTCAAATTTCTCAAACGTAGAAATTCAAAATAAACGAAGATAAAAATCATACATGTATGCTCAATGCAGGTTTCACTTCCTGCTTTGCCCACCCGTGAGGTTAAGCTAAGAGCAAGAAATGACTAAGGTTTAAAGCCTTGTAGTTCCTCCCTTCAAGAGCATTCCTCCAGGATGACTGATGATGCTGAAGGTAGCATGTCCAGTGGAAGCAGAAATAGCGGTCCAATTAAGGTCCACCTGGTGGTCATCGTTTCATGTCTTTACGCACCAAGCTGTTACTTTATATATTGTTGCCAAAGCGCTGAGCGCAGTAACCCCTTATCATTTATCTGGGTAAAGGGACTGGTAAGAATGGTTATTTAGGTGGGCATAGTTTATAGTAAATGATGGTCATCGGATGATGGACTTTTATATTTTAACCCAAAGTATAGCTAAAGGTGCATGGCATATGACACCAGGTAGCTAGATATCGATGTACTACAATCTATCGTGTTACACAATGAATACAAAAATTACCATCTGCCAAGATACCGAACTGGTTACATGCCCGTTGTAACCAAATTGTGTATTACTGTCACATGCGTGCTGGGCTGTACTACGGAGAATTGTTCCGCAATAGACTCATATCTATACTGTACATTCGCTGTCAAGAATCTGAAGTGGGTGACGAGAGCAAAAAAATCGAATTAGGGTGCAACTTCGTTGTAAATTATCAACGAACGTAGAACCAAGGCGCCAGGACCTGTTGAACATTGAGTCAAAGTCTGACTCCACGAACAGCCGTTTACCGCAACAGTTTGCCGCTTTCTGAAGCTGTACTCAGTAACCATTGTGTTATTAGACCACCGCCTGTCATGTATTCTGCTTTGGGTACTGCACTACTGGAAACTGGTCTTTGATAAAACACCATAAAAAACGAATAATTTAGATTCCTATCGATAGGCAGACCTGCATGTACCCAGGAGATCCCATTTAGACCAGTCCTTAATCATATTTAAAGTCAATTTGAATTGAATACAACACTCGTTAAGGGACACAGATTCTAATTATATTTGTATATGGATGACTATGTCCATCAGGGGAGAATGTTCGGATATGATTCATCCTTTTGACTTCTCAAGGTCGTTTAGTAAAGTACATGGATCCACAGGGGAATACATAGAACATACATAAAAGAATATACACGTATATCATAAAAATAGATCTTTAGGATTAGATCTGGATTCAGATCTTTGGCAAGCGGATCAGTGGTCTTGAGCCATGGTTCCCGCTTTGGTGGATGATGTTTCGAGTCTTCCCGTCTAAGCAATGTTTCGTTATTTCTTTCATGTTGACAAAAGAATATCTGACCGATTGTTTTGGCATTGGTTTCAATATTTTGGTTTCTCAATCTACGCCCTTCCGGCTGTGGCTACGCCCCATTATAACCAAGCTGGTGATTCTACGAAAGGGTGTGATAAGCCAAACAAGCTTTACTCTCTCTCTCAACTGGGCGAAGATCATGGAAGTAAATTTTGCATAGGCCTACTTTCCAATGTATTGACGTCAGTGTCTTCCATGTACAAGTTTCACCTGTGAATTCACATACGTCACAAAGCTCTTCAATGCTCACTCGAACTTCAAGAGGGCTTTCCAGTGACTAATATGCATAATGCAACAGGCGGAGTATCGACTAACGACTCATTATTTCCCACCACAGTTTGACTACTTGTACGCAGTGAGACATAATCTACAAGGGTTCATGTCAAAACCATAGATACAAGATAACATAATTTGTCAGCCTTTCTAGGATCACCATCCACTGAGCCACAAATAACCAGTGTAAAACCAATTCGAAATCCTGTTTTGTTCGAGCAAGCCTGCACTGAATGAGAAGGTCCCTTCATCAGCCGCAGGCGCAAGCCACCAGCAACATGAGCAAAACCAATAGTTAGGATGAGAGAATGGCTCCCGGCAACAGGTTGCCGCAAATGCATTGCCTAGAGCTGTAATATCGACGTCCTCTAATGAACTGGAGCCACTGTTTGATTTTCTTATTAAAAGCATCGGAGCCAGCGTCTAAAGTCATCGTTGGAGGCGCCAACTCCTTCTTGAGATTGGTCTCTTATTGTTTGCCAATATATTAGTCTAGAATTGATTAGCAGAGAGGAGAATTATGGGCAGCATGAAGAAAAACGAAAATATGAGAAAAGCTCTCAGTAAAAAGCCATTCGAAGACCAATATGCGAGTTCACTACGCCAATCAGGTCCGCATCTTCCAGGCCAGGGATGAAGACCAAACAGGAACGAGAACAGGACCTTCTTAATACAAGATGTCTACCACTTGTTGAAGAGCATACTGTTTCCCCTCAGGATGCGCCGTAGCCAAAGAAGCAACAAGGGATTGGCGACCCGCACTCATCACGCCGCGAGCACCACGGAAAAATCCCTGTTGCTGTCATCGACATGCTGCATCCTCGGAATCACTAATTGGCCTTCACGGCATTAGAATGCGGCTCATGTCCGCGCAACATCAACCCGTCCTTGGGGCCACTCAGAGAGACATGCGGCATTCTCAGCGGATTGCAAGCTCTAGGTGCGCACTCGGGCTTTACATGATCAATCAGACTAAAGAACAAATCTTGTCAATATTGCAAAGCTTGCTTTGGAAAAACTCTACAAAGGAGTGCCAACTGGTTTTCTATCTCGACTTTGCATTGGAGGAGTGTGAATCACTCAACTTTTCTCAGCATTAATTGTTTACTAGCATCATCAAAGGGAAAATATTGATATGAGAATCGTTATTGCTTTTTTAAAGAAGCATCAATTCCACGGTGATATGCCGGTTACACGACACAGAGATTTGCTGGTATCTTGTCAATGAGAGACTTTTGAAGGGGACAAGACACTCCTTTCAGTTCCTTTCGCCCCTGAATCTCACCAGCAACAAGGCCTATTGTGGCCCATAACTGGTACATTAATTTGAATCATCACCGTAAATTCGTACGAAATCACTGAGATGGCCGCAAAATCAACTGGTTTGAACTAAAACCTTTTGCAACTCGCGCCATTGGTTATTGAAGGAACGGTTCGGCATCCAACACATGGCCCTTTCATCTCATTCCGT
The DNA here is from genome assembly GCF_910592395.1 of Lineus longissimus. NCBI lineage: Eukaryota > Metazoa > Nemertea > Pilidiophora > Heteronemertea > Lineidae > Lineus > Lineus longissimus. Next base: position 18,763,021 of record NC_088310.1, on the reverse strand, counting down.
TTTTTTATCTCTTCCGTTCCTTCTCGGCAAGGTAGGTTCCTTCACCAATAGTCAAGTGTGCTGGGAACAGCGGTATTTCCGCGAGCGCAATGCCGGCACAGTCAATGAATACCGCCCTGTTCGCCATTCCCGCAGTTCGACAAGAGGGCCCTTCATGATTAACGGGATTCGAGTGCTTCGCGCTAACAACTCGATTGGCACTGTCATTAGGCGTGAAGCTTCTTCACAGGGTGATGTGTTCGATGCAAATTAAAATCACCTATTCAATAGGATGATAGATGCACGCGTTATAACATTTGATGAGGAAAGTACATTACAGCTTGCTATGATTTATCACCGCGGGGGTAATAACGACAACGCATTTGCTTCGCACCATATTTGATGATGGCGCAAACGGACTACTGATTGCAGGCAGCGCTGGTGCGTGTCCGCCATGCTTCAAGGACAGCCATTGAAACGAATGATAAATGACGTGCTGTGTACTCTTTCGCCACGTTAGCAGGACACACAGCAGGATTTTGACATTTCCAATGAAGTTCGTGACAATGTTTTTTTATGTGCCATGTCAGTGTAATATGTTATGTTACTAAAAACGGTGATGATCACGAAATATCACAAAAACTATATCAATCGTAGTATACATGTATACATGTATATGTACTTAATATGTAAACTAAGGCCTTTTTTGTTTGTTTAGCAATCTCTTGGTAACACTATAGCTGCGCTTACACCACGAATTCTCAACGTTATGCAGTGCTCATTTCTCCGTCGCAATTCTGATTTTAATTGAGCTCTCACTGGGCTCTCCTTGACTCACGCACAACGGTTAAATCAAACATCTCCAACAAAATTTGTAAAAGTCTATTGGCCGTGAAATCTTCCACATCGGAAGTAATTTCGCGGTACTTGTACGCCATTTAGCAGGTAGGGAAATATTTGGTTAAGATCAGGTGGTTCTGAGTCGGGACACCTGTTGCCCGTTGAATATCAGCCAAACAAAGTTGGCGAAATTTAAAGTGATCTTTCCCTGCTTTCCGACGTACGGCCGGGCAAGTTCTTGTGGTCTATTAATAGCCTACCGGTGTGAAGTTTTCGGTTGTTTTCAAATATCTGAGGATTTTCATACAGTATAGACAGCGAAGTGACATTTCATCAGGACTGAGAAATGGCGAAACGCCTTAATCTGTTTTTTAGCGTTCAGCAAACAATGAGGGGTAACAAACGAAATCAGCCAAAATATATACATCGATTCCTTTAAATATAGGTAGACTCGACTCGTAAATATAGGTAGATACGACTCCCTCTCGTGAAGAAAAGATGCCCTATCTCTTTGATGACAACTTGCATAAATTCCATATTTGTCTCGTGATGGGAAAATTCGCACGTAAGCGGGAGAAGCATCTCTTTAATTGAGCATACGCGCTTTATCTGTTAACTTTGGGGTGATAGATTATGGGATGTTGCTTTGATTCGCCTGTCGTCACCCGAGCTGGGAGACGATTACTAGGAGATCTCTCACCCCGTAAGGTTAGTTTATGTCCACTGAGATAGTCTGGGGAAAATGTTGAAATTGAGATAAGAAGCTGTCGAGATCTTTATGAAGCTGATAATATAGTATAAAGCCGTTCGGCAGGTTGCGAGGCTGACGAAGTAGGCGATTAAACTGCCTTTAACAAAAACAGAACAAGAACGTACACACAATCTCGTGACCTTGGCCCTCAATGCTCTGACCTCGCTCAGAGTGTACAACTTCTTCTTCAAGTGTACTATACATATTGTATTGGCATCACACATACCATCCCGATACTGGTTTCTGTCGGGACTATAGTACTATAAAACAGGCCTGAAAGAAAATCTGTCGAAATTGCAGCTTACGTGAATGTGTTGTCTTTTCGTGATTTCATGTTTTTTTAAGGAGAATGAGCTCAGCGACCAAATCCTGGTCAACAACATTATCATTCTACGCATATAGATGCTTTTACGCAATAATTGCCATCGTGGCAGATTTGACGGCATGCCATGGGAGTATGAGGCTGAATTAGTAAGACCTGTTTATGAATGATCTCAGTACTCTATAAAGAGAATGAACTCAGGCTTTGAACGGAAGTAAACAACATCATTCTCCGAATTTGGACACTTAATCAGTCTTGCGCAAAACCTGCCACCGTGGCAGTTGTAACAGTGTGCGGCGGGGGATGAGACTGGATACGTAATAGCTGTGCCTGAATAAAAACTGTTGCATGTTGTTTTTCGTGATTTCACATTTCCTTAAAAAGATGAGCTCAGCTATTGAATCCTGATCAACATCATCATATTCCGCAAATAGATATCATGAAAATGCTGCAATCTGTCGCCAATGGCCCAATGGCCGGGGTTACGGTGGTTTGCAGCGGGAGATGAGATGAGAGATATAAGAGCTGTTTATGAATGGAGGATGAGTCATCCAGCCATCTATACCTGTGGCTTTACTGAACTGAGATCGATATTGATCTGGCGACACGCTCCATCGGATCATACGTTGCCGCGTTATTGAGACAACATCGTTAGAGAGGCTTTCTCTGTGGCAGGCTGCCGAGCAAGAGTTTCATTTCTGCGTAGGAATGACTGACTATCTGATAAGCTATAATGATGCCTGCCAAGATATTTCAGAGTTTCATGGGTGTCTTTTAGACGGACAGGTTGAAATTTCTGTGTGCATTGGAACAGAATGAAAAGAAAGATTTCAATTTGCGACGGTGTAACATACATGTTTACAGGCGCCGCCATCCACGAAAAGCAAGAGTCAGTCGTATCCTTCTCCCCTCGCACGGTCGTTAATGCCGAGTGTTGGCCTGAGGTTCAGGAAGAGGCACCGCCTGGTCAAACAACAGTTTTTCTATGCAGTTCAAATATGGCTGTATGCGCTATATCCTCCTCTAGAGGTTGACAATAATTGTAGGCGAACGTTAGGCTGAGCAAACTGTCCCTACCTGTCAGCCACACTTCGGACTTGTCCACACTTGTTCAAATACAGCTGTTTATAACTGTCATTAGAATTTTTATTTGATTGAACCTTAAAGTACACGCTGTGAAAAAATTTGTTGAACTGAAACGCACGAGAAAGGCTTGTAAATTAAATCCCTCATCAGACAAATTACTGTCTTTTTATATCGTCATTTCCACACGGCATATTTCTTACTTTTACTGTAATTAAGTATTTACAATGATATGCTGTTTACATATGTTTGAAAATGAGAGATAGTCACGCGAGACGAAGTATACTAGTATTTCATCATGGAGTTTCTACTGTAGCTCAATAGAGTTATGGGATATACTTGTAAAAGCGGGCTAAAGAAATGAACTGCAATAAGTGCCACTATGCATTTTATTTTTAACTTCGGAACTTTCCTTAAACTACTCCTCCCATGGGAACCACAAGGTGCATACAACCCGGCCACAAACTAATTAGTATACCTAGACCCCGCGGACTAACTCATTAAAACTGTTAGTCACAAGGTTAATAAACCAGTTACGTGGACGCTGAATCAGCCTGTTTCAATTTAACTCCAAACCGCCTCGGAGTGTCGCCGGGCGGTCACTTTATGTAATATTCATTAGCTAAATTAATCATCAGCGGATTTCAAGCATCAATTGTCACCAAGTCCTGATTCGGGATGGCTTTGTTTCTTTCAAGTGTCACTCTCACATGCTGTCTTGTTTGAACAGTGACCGGGATTTTTGTCGTGCAAACACAGGTGCTTTGTTTTAAAACTGTTCAATATGAACCTTTGTCGATTGCAACGAAGAATATTTCATACGATTCGTTCTGATCATTACAATAAGTGTACACTAATCCTATATACATAGTGCTTGGAAATACAGGTAGACAAGTCCGTGATATTGCCGATTTATCCGTCAAACCTTTTGCAGAAGAACTAAAAGGAAAAGCTGTCGAGAAGCGAGTTTCAAAAAGACGTGTATATACCGTCAAAAGCTAAGAAAGATCGAATTTCATTGGGCTGCTGTTACAGTAGAACCTCCCTTAGCGGACACCTCTGCCTGTAGTTCTATTCTGCCCTGCGAATGTCCTGTGAATGCCTTGTGAATTTGTCAAATTTAGCACATAATACTCAGTATATGAAGATAAAGGTGTTATACACTCAATTACAACTACAAACTTGAAATGCTTATTTTTATGTATGTTTAATAAACTGAAATAAAAATATACTCCATGGCCTTCAAAAATGTGCTGCACAGTCAGTAACCGTTAGAAACACATTCAATAATCACCTCAAATGACCATAATCAGCTTCATCAGTCAGAAGGAGCCCAATTAAAATACTTGCGGTTGTAGCATAAAATATTTCTCCTTGAAAATTATCGAAGAAACTTCTCGATAAGCTTTAACAAGCTTGTCCCTTTTTATCAAATATTAACGCCGTGACTCATGATCGTAGTAATCAATATTAAGCTACGCAACTAGCACCTCTAGCCACTCAATATCAATTTTCATGACGTAATGCCTCAGACTTACTATAAATGTTTGCGGTAAACTGGGGTAAATATTTTCAATAAAATTGATACTTCGTCAAGATGTAGCAATTTAGTACGCCGCGGTTTGGCTAATTATGAATTATGAGTGGAATTTGGCATACCTTGGCTGAAGAATCAATGGCAGTCATTTGGTGCACGGCGGAGTCAGTCAGTCCTTGAGATGATTGGAGTGAATCATGCTATACCTGCGCAGGGAAAGGAACAAAATTACCAAGTTTTTCATATTAGTCACCTCTTGTGGGAAAATAGGCGTTCGCGCACGTATATAGTCGTCTTGACGTTCACGTGGTTGGTTTTCCAGTTTGGTGCTTTGTTAGGTGATTCACCTGTCTTGCCGATTCCCTGGCGAGATGTTCCAATCTAACTGAATGTCATCACAACATCGAGAAAAAGCTTTGTGCCCGAATGATTACGATTAGAGCATTGAAAAAGTTGTCTAGAGTTCGTCAATGTTATGATGAAGAAACTTAACAATTTTCTCCTTGGCATTTCAATCTCCACTACAGTTTTTGTCCGGTCTATCATTTGCGGCATCTACGCCGGTTTCCCTCAACGGCCAGCTATGCTGAGGCAGGCTACATTTGTCATAAAAACAGCAAATTTGAGTCTAAATGTGTATGTATTCCATACTGTGACTGCACTTTTTACAACGGACTGTTGACTGCACTTTTTACAACGGACTGTTGTCTAGTAGACAAAAGAAAAGCCGACCACTCTCACCAATGACCACTCATATGCCACATTCACTCAGGAGTTTACGGTTTTTTGAAGCCTCGTCAGGTGAAATCGTCGAAGAAGACGCACAAAGAAACAATCAAAGGATTTTTCTGGCTTCGCTTACGTAAATTGTCCAAATGGCAATGAATGCGAATGGTTTCTCCGAGATTCTGCGATGCTATCTTCATTGTAATGGTAGAAAAACAGTGACCACGCGTCGTCATTCAACCGGAGGGATACGCGTATATCAAACTGTCTATAAAATAGATTTACGAAGTCTATGAACTGAACTACGTGAGGAAGTCATGTAAGTGGTGGTAAGTGCACGTTGAACAAAGTGAAAACGTCTTACGCGATGCTTGAAAAAGAATTCTACCAGGATGAACTGCCCCAAAACTTAACACTGTTTTTCGTGAAGTTATTTCTGCGCGGTCGAACGAACTTTCACCTGACGGGTTGCTGCCTAGATGCGCAATTTTACCTTGTTACAGTAATTCCCTCTCACTAGTGATGCTTTTTACTTCTATCTTCTCTCCCCGGGGATGTAATGCGAGAAACTTTCCCACGGACACGCACTTGCTCATGGTGCAGATGAGTTTACCGGAGAAGCGATACAGGCTTTTTTGTTGGTACTGATTAGTTTTTTTCATTGGACGCGGCCGTTTGTCTTCGGAGGCAATTTCTCACAAGCAATTCGCGTGGAGACAATTTTGTTTATTTAGCCCAATACTGCATGTGACTTACCCCTAAAATGTTTCAGGGGCGAGTCTGGATCTTCGAAAAGTGGAACACAATTTGATGTTGTTTTACCGAGGTTTCTTTGAAATCTCAATAACAATCTGAGCTTGTTTCCATTCACGTCCGACAAACGCTATTGTAAAGAAACCCTGTATCACTGCAGAAAAAACCATCCCAGATCAAAGTCTTTTGTATCATCATTTATTTTCGGCAAATCTTGACCAATAATCAAAGTCCAATATCGCCTACTGCAAACTAGCCCTGTCACTACTACAACTGGTTCTGATTAGGACCGAGTGCAGGGGGCGTTTATTTGAGACCATGATGCGCACTTCAGGATGACCTGTCTTGCAATTCTTTGGTCGTATCAATCAATAATGCAGGTAACATCAGAAACATTCGATTTCCCTTTAGATTTCCGATCAAATCAACTACAACTCCAGCTGGGTCGGATCTCCCGCCTTGGCAGTCCCTAGGAACCTCCATCCCCGCGGCAGGCTAGGTGCGATCTCTCTGATTCATCAACACGTGGCAAAAATAAAGCTTTACTGATCCAGCATCCAAACAAAATGTCAGCCTTAAATGAAACTACACATCTAAGTTCGATCTTATGGTTTTTATTCGATTCTTTCAAAAGGTCAAGAGTGTTTTCTGCCAAGGAACAAATTGTTTTTATTCCACCTGCAAAGTACACAGAGATCGCTGTCAATACTCTCTAAAGTGTAACTCTTTGTCTCCATTCCGTAAAACAAACAACCATCGTAACACTTGTAAACACAATGTAAATAGCCAATGATTTTATTCAGTGTCTATTGTCGAAATCTAATAACTAAAAGGTCTCTTCAAATTACCATATTGCATGACTTTCGTACCAAAAGTTACTTCGAAAAGTATCAAGCCTGTTTGTCTCGATCGAAAGACCAGAGACAGTGGTCACGTGATAGCAGTTTGACCTGTGATTGGTTAACATTTACAGACTCCAGACTAATAATCGAACGTCGAGACTTACAGGTTTAGCATTACATAAAAACTATGAAGAACCTTACATAACAACATCAGTCATTGGCATGACTCGACACAGCGCCACTTGTCTCCAAGATGATTGGCTCTCTGTCATGACAAGAACAACACTACACGGTGAGTCATGACGTCATCACCTTTGATCAAGCAGAAGATCAACTTCTTAGCCTGATTATGTAACAACTCACAGAAGTAAACAAAGGATTAATTTGATAGGGATTCTGTGGGTGATGAGTCAGTGTGGTGAGTGATGACAGGGTGCGTTCACCATCTGACCACTCATCAATCCCTCACTGCGCGCGCTCACGTGATCATGCCCATACGCACCTGACTCCAGTGACCTTAAATTCGTCTCAATTGTTCAAAACTGATCACTGAAGCATTTTGAGAGTAAGACACCACTGCAAGACAGAAAATATTCTGAGACATTTCAAGAGCTACTGGGATAAACTGGCTGCAACTGCTTGACCAATGCAATAGGGCATATGATTTAATAGGCATCTTTCTCTCCAAGCTTCGTGAAGTTAGATGACTGCAATATCAGGCTTTACATAAAAATGAAACCATTACATTAAGAATGACTTTCTATTTATCTTCATTTCCTTAAATAAAAACAGTCATCCGATGAGCTGTGTTTCTTTAAAAGCTTCATCAAGGACGTCGAGCCAAGGACGACAAAATTGCTCGGATCAAAGTTTCGTCATCAAAAATAAATGTCAAGCATTTGTAATTGAAGACACCCATTGACTTTCTAGATGGATGATACATTTTTCAAGTAAATCCATTCGTCCTTGAGGAGAACTTTGGAAAGTAGTCAAGGACACCTGTCAGGAGCAACCACTTAAGGCAAAGAGGGAGCATGCGCAGGAACGAGAACAAAAATGGAGTTGTCTTTTTTCGCTGCTCCTTGATAGTTTGTTGACTGAACTACGTTGTGAGAACATATCAAGCCCCCGATAAGATTAAATGGAGGACTGGTATCGGACAGTCTTTCAAACTCATCATCGTTGTGTATGAATTGTTAAATCACCAACTCTGTTCCATCTTCCATGCTGGAGAAGAGTTGCATTATTAGCAACAATAGCGATACCTTATGCTCGAAAAAAGGGGTCAGCCAAAGGGCAGTTCAATGAAAAACATTGATTTGATTTTTTCATAATTAGCTAAGAGAAAATAACAGTTAGTAATAAAATGAAACCACACTCTCAGAAATAGAGGTTTTTGAGCTTTTGAGAAAGCTCAAGGTTTTTTATGCACAAATATGCACTCCAACAGTTTTTTCCGCAAAACGGAAAACAGGTAGAGATTGTTCAAAGTCTCAAAAACCTTCAGGGATTTTTCATTTTCGTGAAAAATTTTTTGGGTGTACGTGGGTATTTGTGCGCTGGCAGAACAAAATTTAACTTTTTTTTCAAAAACTTCAAGAGCATGAATGCAATGAGAAGTTACGATTCACGTTTCTATAGTGAGATGACAGTCATCACTGAGACGTTTTCTTACGATGCATTGTGAGGTAGCTGGTCTTGACAAAGAGATGAAGACGCCATAACCGTATGCATTATGATGCCGTAGGAACAAGACGACAATAAACCTGAATAGAAAAATTGATTCTTTGACTAACGAGAAAAGATATAAATTGTGAGTCATTTGATTTAAAAGTAATATCTTGATGATTATCTAAGGAGGATAGAGTAGCTTGTTACTCATTAGAGGATATGATCTCGGCATTAGGAAAAGCGCAACAAATGTTAAAGAATCCGCTACTGGTATAACGAGATTTCCTTTTAATTCTTTCGCTATGAGTCAGTCGTGTTTCTTGGAGGGAAAAAACGGTTGTAGTTAGTAAGTGCTAGCTTGCCTTTCAGATTAGTGGGATACGTTAATTCTGATTTATTAACGAGTGTATTTGTCAGCCAGATGTCAAGATGTCTATGGAGTTTACCAGAGATTCTTGGAGAAAATCTCTGAAATTACGCGGCCTTAGATGCCTTTTTTCGCAACGATAACAGTATATCGATATCAAGAGTACGGGGCTGCAAAAGGAAAGGGAAAAAGATGTGATTTTTAAAAAGGGTAAATTGACAGCCATATTGAGACAATCAGTTGTAAGAAAACGCCAACCTGCCTGTGCTTCAGCGAGGCCTAGCTATAGTCAACATTTAAAAAACATTTTTTCGGTGTACACGATTTTTACAAAGAATTATTAATCCTACAACACACCGACACCGCAGCCCGCTTTTTTATATTTAATTAGGCCTAATCTAAGGATTGAAATGAGCCTTTAAAATTGAACACTGAAATATAACTGTTGGCAATGTTCAAAATTTTCATTTGCATTACGTCATCTATAAAGGATTATTCAAAAACTTGATTACAAAAAACAGCTTGTTCAACTCAATTTTCATTCATTCTGATGATGGTTTCATGACATGGCGCACGACTGGGAATCCTGCATCAAGAAGATAAAGCAGAGTGGTTTATAATTACAGTTTAGGGAGAATATGAGTAAGATTTATGCAGTTGGGTAGTTCATTATGCAGAGGGATGCAACAGATACGTTGGTTGCAGGCTAAGTTGGTCGAAATCAGCACCAAATATTTCTCAATGATTTCCCGAAAGCAAAGTGTCTGATCGTATTGTCCAATCATAAGCTCTCAATTCTGCGTCACCTTTGTATACATTGGAAATGGCCAATCACAGAGCGTCTTTTTGGGAAAGCTCTACCAATACCAATATGCGATGTTGCTAACTCCTCGCTGACCTTTTTGCACGAATTTTCTATTTCTATGGTCTGGGAATTGGGTGAATGGCTTTGGTTGGAAAAGAAATCGTGCAATTCCTAGTTAAAGTGCTGTCAGTGGTAAATCAAATTTATGAGGATGACTTAGTTTTTTTCACAGCGAGCCAGCATGGTAAGGTTAGTGTACGTAGCAGACATAATCCGAGTGCTTCTTCTCATCGCTAAGCTAAATCTTGGTAATTTATCTGGCCACAAAATATGCATCCTTTTTTGAGAGTCAATATTTCCAACTCCCCAATGCCTTTGACTCACAGTTGCCTCAAAAGAAACATTTCTGCCGTGAAATAGAGACCGAATTCACACCAGAAAAGTAGCATAATTTACTGCGAAGCAACAGTTGTAAAGCATCAACTTTCAGAGTCTCTTTCCAGTCCCTTCGTTCGCAAAGACATCAGGAAATTATAGAGGAAGGAGAGCGAGATATGCGTGTGGTGCAGAGACTAAGTGTGCCGTTGTCAAGATGTGAGTCACGTACTCTGAATGACTTGGAGGAACATGATATGATACCCTGACGAGTCATAGCAAATAATTTTATTATTTGAAGGCAAATTGAAAATAATAGCACAAAGTGGGCCGGAGCAATTGGGCGAGTTTGACTGGAGGCGTTAGCATCATTTGTGGGGCAATTGTGGCGAAGGATGACTTAAAAACGATTCTGGTGAATTATGAGATCAGATTCATTTGAAAATACGGGCGTTCGAAACATGTTTTGAGAAAAAATCTTGTCTATTTTTATACAGATTATGCTTTTCTTTAAATTTTAATGTCGAAATCAAGTTTTCGTGCAAGAAGCATTACTTTTCAGTAAGAATTTAAAGTTTCCCACTGACAATCTTCTGCTTTTCGGAAAATATCCGTGTTAGTTTTTTTAAACGTGTCTTTGGCATAAACGACCCAACAATTAGTGGAAATGTTTTTCTTCGATATAATCAGTTGACATGATGTCACCTTTTCTCGGATCAGTTGAAATTGCGAAGTAACCTTGTGACCATGCGTGAACGGTTACACCATAGGAATCTCGAAATGCAACACCCGTCCGTTTCTTTTGATTCAGGCATGATGCATAGAGGAGGCGAATCACAAAGGATTACAGGAAGTGAAGGAACTTTGATAAGTTCAGGAAGGAAGGAAACCTTTGTGGTGATCTATTGAAATGTGTGCGATGATGTCATCTCGGCATTGTTCGATTCTTATTGCAAATGTTTAAAAAAGCAATTGTCTTTCTACGAATTCCGTCATGATATCTTGCTTATCATTCAACTTAAAAAAAATTATGCGCTCAGCGGAAGAGTAATTTTATGGGATGATATGCCTGATGCCAATGAGGGCGTTCCCCGGCTGCGGTCGCCGTAGTGACAAAGATGCGCTCGGGTATTTGGGAATTTACATGTTAGTTACCCGCCATCACGGTCGGTGGGAAGTGACTGTATCAGAATAACCGCTGGTGCAAGGCGAAGATGTCTCTTGGCGGCGACCACAGCGAGAAAATGCCCGTGTAGAACCGAGGTTTACAGCTTTGTTTAATAACAACTGCGCAGATTCTGAAGAAGACGTATCAGTGCGAAATGAAAGTCTGACCAAAGCTTTATGGCAGAAAGTCAATCGCCGGGTGAAAGGGATCAAAGTGCTCCCCCCTTTGTCACCGGAGACCCTTGGCCACAGGTAGCACATAAAAGCCGATAATTGGCGCGCGGCGTTCTTCCAATACAAACGATTGATACCGTCAGCAGACGGCACATAAATCAATGGAAGTAATGATGGTTTCTTATAAAATAAGGATCAGTAAACGTGCCTGAGACAGCGGTGGCATTTACTGATATTTCAACAAGACATGAACGGATTATGCTTAGTCACTGTTTGACTGCTTCCTGCCATATTTCGTTCATTATTTGAGCATTTATATTTCATAATAATGACTGATATCGTTCTAGTGGTTTGCTTTCTCCGTTGCCACGAACCAAGAAGCGGTTTTAGGTTTCTGGAGTCAGTTGCAGCACAACGTTCAGCCAATTATTGTCAAAGTCAAGGTCAGATGCTCACGTCAGTCTGGTAAAACCACGCGCCTCCCTGCGAGATCTCGTGAATGATATTTGTATGCTGCCAGCTTAAGCAGAATTTCCATTTAACATGTCCAAGTTGAGGAGTGTTCAGGAGCACGACGGCGGCCGTGACCACAAGAGCTTTACACACCCTCAACTCTGACAGCTAACTTTACTCGAGATCACATAAAAGGGCATCAATGATGAGACGTTTAATATCTCATGACCATATTGTGTGAGTCAGCTTATCGAATTGGTCCTCGACGCAGGATGCCGCTGAACAGCCCGCGAGGCTTGACAGGGCAACCTCGCTTTGGATTCAATGGGTGAAGTGGCCGTGAAATCTGACTCTCATAATCAATAACTTCAACAATAAGATGATCTGTAATGATTCCTATGACAGCATTCGTCATGGGTACCATCTTGACTAGATTTCTCACCAGTTCGTATGACTGATGCAAAGTACAGTGGAACCTCACTTAGTGGACACCTCTCTATTAAGGACAACCTCTCTATTAAGGACACTAGTTTTGGTCCCAATTTAGTAGTTTCCTTTCAATTGGACCTCTCTAATCAGGACACCTCTCTATTAAGGACACCACTTGTCAGTCCTGAGGGTGTCCTTAATAGAGAGGTTCTACTGTATGTATAAAGACTTGTCTTATACACTCTTTGTTTATACGCAATGGAATTGGAAAAAGCTATTTATCGCAGCAAGGAAGATGCAAGGTCATCTTGGCACGGACGTTCTAATAATTCAAGTAATAGACGTGGGGGTAAAAAAAATGTACCAAAATTTTTGTGACAATTCTCAGCATGCCTTTTTTGATAGACCTTTATTACATCTCAGATGTAGGGAATCGTAATATACATGTATCCTCTACGAAATCAATTTTAAACTTTAGTACGTGAACTAAATTATGTAAGTAGTGAAACAAAACATGTTTATGTGCAGAATCACAATTTTTTGCAACAAACATCAATAAATTTTCAACCAGGTTTAATATTCTTGATGATGACTTCATATTTCGATTGACATTATCGATCATTGGAATCAAATGATACAATTTAACATGAGAATCGGCGTCTGTATCTTAATCCACGTGACAGACTGGAATCGACCAATGGTAATCCTCCACCCACGCCGAAGGCCTTGGACTTGCGAGATGTCACGATAACGGGATCCTGGCGTCTACCATGATATGTCTTCTACATGCGAGGTTAGAAGATTCATGGAATCCTTTTTTTACAAGAATCTGCTTCTTTAAAAGCAACACTGATCCCAAGTTATGACTGATTAATTGGATGGGAGAGAAATGCTTCGGCTAGTATGGTTTTATCAAGATTACAGCAAGTGTAAGCCCCACAAAATGTCTTCATAATACGCGGGTATTGACCGATCACTTGTTGCCGATAACGACTGACGTTTATCGATATCGGCTGGTTGCACGAAACACACTGACTCGTTCTATAGACACAGGGTTAGAAAATAGGGATTTTGAGCTTGTGAAAACCTTTTTGGCCAACTGACAAATATCACCCTAAAAGTTTTTCACGAAAAACATCTGAAAAACCTCTCACGATGCACATTTGTATTTGTCGAAAAACCCTTGATTTTTTTGTAAAAGCTCAAAAACCTTTATTTCTAAAAGACAGTGCAGTAAAAATGGCAAAATTTTCATTTTCCGAAAAGATCGCTTTCACTAAAGATAATACTATTTGGCATGCTACAAAAACAGTTTTCCATCGAAGTCTATATAATGCAGTGAAGGTCAAGTATGCAGCTCAACCTAGAAATTGTTTTCCGCGCCACTTCTATTGAAAACAAAGACCAGCCGTTGAAACATCCCGGAGTCATTTTCCTGAAGAGACCGTCACTTTTTTTCGTTTAAGACGAGGCTTCGTGGCATGTTGAACTTCTCACTTCCTATCATTATTCCATCTTGTTGTGAAATCTTGAAATCTATTTAACCATTATTGAGTAAGATGGCTGAGTAACTCGCCATCATCAATGATTACTAAGACGCCATGCATCACACTACCAAGTGACAAATATCACCCATCACCCCATCAACCCATGATAGTATTATCATTTACCAAGCGGTTCATCGCTGAGACAGATAATCCGGACGGGTTGTCATCTCGACTCATTCTAATTGGTCATTCCTTTGCCCTTGGGATGCGAAATGAATGATTCAAAGCGAAATATGTTATACCTGATGTATTGGTATCGGAATTGAATATGAATCATTAGGCATTTGTGACAATGTGGAGTATTTGAAATACTTGATTTGTTAGGAAACTTTGTTGAGCGTCATAAAGCATTTGTTCAATTGTCACAAGCAATATTGACGAAATGAGACCAAGAAATTATCTTTCTCATGTATTTGTATACACATTAGAATCGTAAGATGAATGGGGTCCAGCAGAGATGAATAATTAAAGGTCACTCAGCAGATCGCATTCTGCGCATAACGACGTTACCAGTAGCCTACTGACCCCGCGTTGTTATTATATGTGTCGGATTAGAAGATAGACATGAGAGAAAATCTCAGGCGGGAAGCTTCATATTTTTACTGACAACAGCGTCATTTATGACTATATGTATTTACAATCAAGAAACGCCGTTTGATATCTAGTAATAAGAAATGGTAAGTACTATTAAATACAGGAAAGTTATGACACCTCATGCAGCAAAGCCAAGATAATAGTTCAAACTTATTCATCTAAAAAAATGGTACGCATTTTTAAAAGGTCTTATCAATTAATCGATTGCATTGCCAACTTCACCGTATATACTTTTTCAAATTATCATAAACCTTTTGCATCATATATGCGTCATGTTGACGTGGAATGCGACTGTTAAATGCCGATCGTCATCGGAGACTCTCTTTGAAGCATTCTCCGCCGCGTGGTATTCCAAGGACCATTTAGAAGGAATAGTTAGTTTAGTTTACTCACCAAATATCATGAAAAATCTATTTCGAAAAGCTCAGGCCAAGTTTACTTGATTCAGCAGTGCATAAGGTACACATCTCTGTGTAAAATGTACAGGTCGGTTGGGTGAAACCATTCGGATAGGACTTCGAAATACGCCGAACTTCAGCTCATAACCAATGGAAGTTATAGATGAGCGCGAGATGGTCGTTCGGGTTTAGCAATCTGTTGCTAGCTTCCCAGGTTAGCACCAACCTGCGCATGCGCGAACATAGTTAACAATCCAAATTGCTGAGTCACGACATACCTATTAGTAGCAATTGGTATTGCATGTATGTGCGGGAAACCTTAGACATCTGCGCGTGTTGCTGGTCGACAGGTTCAAATATTAACAACAAACGTGCAAGAAGATACTAGGTACTCTGAGGAATTCCAGGTCCGACTATTTTGTCTGGCAAATGTCTCAACATATTGCTTTATCTAGTTAAAGATGATAAGCGAATCGATAGAGACACGCAGGGCCTTGAAAATGTGTGAACATGCTTTTCAAGATTATTATCTCAGTAGGCTATTGGTTTCATCTTTAAAAAACAACCCTTGGCTAAGATCCAATGCAAAGAAAGAGGTATGAGAGAACGTGATGAGTAGGGCAAAATATAACCTCTTCATTCTCAAGGTCAGCATGTGGTTATCTATCCTGCTCTTTCCCTTCGTGGACAAAGGTGCCCTGTTCCTTTCCCCTCAACTTCATATATGATCCGTGGGTGGCACGTTACCACCAATAATGGTCTGCATGCTATCGCGCACTATAAACTCACATTTGCCGGAAAACGAGGCAAACATCGATAAAACTGCTAAATGATAAACCGTGTATGGCCCCGGAGTCTGGTTTCTCAAGAGGACATGACATTAGCAGCGACTGGTTCTCTGTTGGTCAACACTGGAACTAGAACCATTGCCGATCACGATCGATGCAGCCGATAACTTTCTGGTATTCAAACATCTACATACACTACGTCATGTAAATCGTATGAATAATGACTGGCATGGCTGAGAACAATCTACTTACTATAGCATCCGATCATCTATTACCAGCAATGATCTTAACCTTTAGCATCATCGGCAATAGTAATTCTCTTACAACTGGTCAGCCAATCTGAACAAATATTTCATATATGGTTGTATAAGTTTTTTACTTGGCGAGACCCTCATCTCGATAGCAACGGCAATTTTGTAGTTCGATATTTCTTTTATCAGCCTCGGTAATAGCTCGTTTTTGCTGATGATCATAACTGCGGCTGCTCCACCAGACCACGGCCATGACGGTACGACGGAGATCCGTTGAGAAAAAACGGTAAACGATGGCGACTGCAGATAAAAGTGTGTCATGGATGAATCAGTTGTAAACTACATCGTTCATCTTCAACATCTGGGTACAAGACACAAAAAATGGCAAGTTGTGAAATTGTATAGTTTGAAAAGAATTAAACCATCAACTTCTGTCAAAGTGAGTCACGTCGGTCACGTGATCGACCAGACGACACCTGGGTAGTGTTGCCATACCTGGTCCCGGGACTTCTTTCATCGTATTCCATCATTTGATTGAAACACAACCCAACGCTCCTGAGGACGAGAGACATATGGCGCCCACCTCGAGTTTTCAAGTCGACAGAGAGTGCTTTGTTGATGAAACTCGTCATTTTCCAAAAGTCGTCTGCACATTTTCATATTTTCTTTGCAAACTTAATGTGCATCCGTTACCGCAGCGAATGACTGCTAAATGATGGAGAGGTTTTTTTCTATTTGGCTGTCAAGACTTTTATGTCGAGGCACGAACGCCTTGTCCTCATCGTAGTTTCAGGACATCGCTACAGAATTGCGAATGTAATGCCCAAGTGTGTATCAACTCTTTTTAAAAACGGTATATCATGCTAACTAAAATTAAACTTCCCATTGGATCGTTCGCTTTTCCGTCGTTCATTCCACCTTTAGTGGACAATGTGTAAGGTTTCTTTTTGCTCTGAGATCATTGTGGATATTTTCAGATACAGATTGACCGTTTGATAAGCATTTTTTACTGAATATTTCCCTCACAACTTTATTCTATGATCATAGTGTATAAAGCCGAGGATTCGACTTCTCATTTCCTTCGATGACAGTGTAGAAGTAGAAAAAGTCCCCCTGGAAAACGTGTCCAGTCCTATTATATTCTGACCCATTACGGTATATCCTATAGGATGACCGGGAAACAAAGGATTCTATTATGTGCTTTAACCACTGAGTTATTGAAGGTCATGGCCTCTATACAGCTCCGTCAAAATACCATAGGGCCGGACACGTTTTCCATGGGAACACTTTCTACTACTACACCGGCATCAAATTTCATCCAGGGCTCTCCTCTCAAATTGATTCGTCGGCGCGAATGGGAAGTTCCAAGTTATGAGTAACGTATCGCGTTTTATCATTGGGTAAATCAGGTAGAAGAAAGATCAGATGTAGCGGAAAGTTGGTTAGGGATACCTCGACTTACCTGGGATGATGATTAATAAAGAATCCTCTCAGACCTTGCTCATGCACTTTATTGGTTTTTGCCATTGGAATGTCTCAAATCCATTTCACCATATCGGTGCGTTTCAGCAGTACATTTATCAACAAATGCGTACAGCATTTCACTGCAACTGAAGAGCTTTTTGAGGTGGAATCGATCTTGCAGTGCTAAAAGGTGACCAAGAAAAGCTAATAGAGGTAGATGACCGCAAATGATATATTTTCCGCAGTTTTTTGTCTTGGCCACTTTTTTCCAACGGATGATGTCTTACTTGCCTGGTAAGCTCATGGGTACTTGTTGCTTCAGTTAATGTGAAATTATCAGAAGGTGGGACAAGGAGCTTGCTCATGGGGTTATAGGTAAATGATAAACCACGAAAGCTTATGTAAAAAAAACAGCACACATTATCTTCTGTACTTGTACGGTAAAGTGGTACAATTAAGACCCTGATACAATTATAGCCTCTGTGTGCGTAAAATGTATTTTACCAACTAATATCTGCACTGTAATTGTACCAGGGATATAATCGCACCACCTTATCTTACACGTAAAGAAGTTAATGCGAAAAAAAGATTTCACTATTGTCAGTGGAAAGCCAAACGACCAAGTAACCTACCAATATCTTTCTGTATGTTACTCTTGAGTACCTCTTGATATCTTACCCCGGGAGGCGGGTAGATAATTAATCGCCAATTCGCCAATCGATCAAGTGGAACGAGAATCGATGAGAATGTGCTTTGATGAATGGTACAGGCGGAACGCCGGCGTATAACCTTGCCTTGGACGCGCTCCGTGCCAACGCCGGCACGTTGGCTGCCAAGATGCGCCAACTATCTCTTACAACTGGTCATACGGCTTGTTCGGGTTTGTTCTGGAGATAAGGGGCTTTGATCGACGGTCTGTGTTACGCCAGGAATGCTACGCTAGGATCCGCCTCGCCGGGTTCTTACAGATATCAAGAGGTTTTGGAGATATTCCGGCGTCGGAGATAAACGAAACCGATGACTGTTGGTCTGGAAATGTCGTCCAATTCTATACAGTTTCGTACTGTGCAGCCAATTGTCAAATTTTCTGGTGACTTTTCTTTTCTATCTGCTTTACCTCCGCGCAACACAGATTGTATATGATATTTTCACTGTCACCTACAAATAACGATACAGATGTCCATGTAGCAGTACATGTATGGTTTTTAAATTGTTCCAACCAGAGACATCTACCCTTTATCACTGCGGTTTTCAGCACGGTGCCACATTGGCAAAATGATTCTGACTTCACCCTAACAAACAATCTGAAGAACGTTATTTGCGCCATTGAACTTTCCGAACTATCGAACTCATCCGATTGCCAATAACTATTCAGCATCTTGCCTACATGTGAGAACCCTGATCTAACATGAGATAGAAAATTACGGCTAATTACCCGAGTTATGACTAACCGTCATGTCTTGATCCTTGCTATCCTCAGTTACCCTCTTAATTCTATTAGTCCCCTAACTAATGTAGTATTTATCAACGCAGATCTAGTCGACGGAATGAAATCGCGTGGGAAACCTTCGGTCGACCGTGAGGCGTTCTCTTAAATCGACCAAGGTCAGTCGATATGTCCAATCAGCCGAAATTAAGGCATCGTGCAGATTCGTATTTAATATGTTATATAACACGGCGTCCGAAAAAACTGCAAGGGGTTTATGCATAATGAGAAGAAAGATCTTGCATTGCTGCCTATTGCATGGAGACACTGATATGGGGAACAACCAAGGATGTTACACCGGAATGCTCTGCCGTTGAGCTATCGAGGTTCTCATAACTTTTTAGTATGTGTCAGTTTTTTTTCGTCTTAACTGTGATAATTTAACAGTGCATTTGCTTGCCATATTGTATACATTGCAACTCTCAATCAAAACGTTCACATCTTTGGTACAAAGCAAAATTGCAAAATGGCCATCGGAATGAAAATGACTCATGGTTATACGATATTAATTACTGCTTATTTAGACAAAACAATGTGAATAAATAATAACATTATTCTCACTGCGAAGTATGGAGGCCAGTCATGGTCAGAGTGAGATTGGAATGAGTCAGATCTTGGGCCCGAGGGAAGGTTCCCCTCCCGCGGGATAGGTACACCTCACCTGCCTCGCCGGGGCTTCCTCTTGCGGTCGTATCTAAGATTATCACAGGGGGAAACGGAAGTACTTTCTGAGACAAATTGTGTGCGGAAATATGACGCAGAGTTTGCGTGCACCGATAAGGTGTTGTCTCGCTGCAGGGTTTTCCTGGGACTTCGAGGGAAAGTGCAGTGTTGACACTGAGAAGTTAAACAACAGTCCACTTCAAAAGTTAACTGCTGTAGAATCTCAAATAGAATGTCACCTGATTATAACAACTTCTAGATAATGATAAGTCTGTCGGTGTGTCATCAATTGCATGGCAACTTCGGGTCATTCAGTGCAAAATTTCCAATGACCAAACAAGCAGGAACAATCTGATCATGCACTTTCAGACTTCTCTGTAAGAAATATGCGCTGCCGAAGAGAAGGACATCTTCTCAGCATGACACTTCTTCCCGGTCACTGCTTTCAAGGCGTTTTTTTCCCAGCAACTTTGCAGGTATCTTAATGGAAGACAAGCATTTTGAGCCAACATATAGGACGAAATATAGTTCTATTTTGATGATTAGATTGGTTTAAATCATTGTCTAAGAAGAGGTCACCTTGCATCTGAATCATAAGGCTGTACTCCTTGGTAACTTGATTCCTTGACGGTAAGAAAAGCCCCGCCCCTGCCCAAGGCAATGTCGGTACCACTTTCATGCCGGGAAAGGTAACTTATTGAACCATTGTTTGAACAAAGGCTGCAATAAGGTGACTGGGAATCGACGGACTGACAGAATACAATGACTCAGCAGTTTTGATGACATGATTATGATGATTTTACATGCGATCATAAGAACTTGATGACTTGTTTTTGCCGGTGTGCAAGGGATAGTAGTCCTAGGGCTGATAGTCCGTGTAACAATAGCCCGCATTGCTAAATGTTTTGGTTAGGGTTAGTGGTAGTAGATCATGCTGCTTAATTGGTCAAATACAATGCTACCGGACTATGACTCCAGGGGGACTATATCCGCTGTCACACCGGTAACATCATGCATATTCGTCTCTTTGGAATCTGTGTAATCAGAGGCTTTCAAATAAATTTATTTGAGAATAAATTTATTTGGAAGGCTCTGGTGTAATCAAGATCGGAAGGCCTCGTCCTGTAGAGTTGCACGTCGTCAGTTAAAGAATGCGTCATTCGAGAACTGCCAAAACCTTAACTTTACCGTAGCTCTGTCAATACCTGGCAATTGGGATCTTTGGTAGTCTTCTCTACCTTTATATGGTGTAAAATAATCCTATCCTTCACGGAGATTCTTAAAAATGTTGCAAGAATTTATCTTTGATTCAAGTTAAGTTGTGGTATGACTCTTTAAGAGACGAGCAAGAATTTTATAGTTCAACGGTTAATTTCAATGCTATATGGCTTACGGATTGTTTTCAATTTCAATTCATTGGCTACAACACATTTCAATAAATCTTCAATTGACAAATTTACGACATCGGGAAGACCTAAGGGTTGTCATCATCCTATCTAATGTATGAGTGTCCTCCTGAAATTTCTGATGCCATCTCACGTATTGTTTAATGCTGCCTTGATTATGAGTCATTAATAAGGAAGCGATCAAGTCATAAGCTTGATTGATGATGAAAGAACGATATCACTTCCTCTTGGAGAGGAACCGCATACCTCAGGCGGTGGTGCCGGGTCGCTTGGGTGAAGGACGATATCTCTTCAAATATCGAAGTGAAAAGTACATGTGGTATAGTGATATGGTGGATGACGTTGTAATGATGTGGATATCCACGTGTCCTATCTTTGAGAAGACATCGTTACATTTCATACATGTAGCTTCATTATTGGCTAAACAATCACTGACAGGACATGACGACACAGCTGACATCTTGATCAATCAAGAACTGCGGCACTTACTGCGCTTTTTGGGTCCGAATGCCACTGGCGACCTAGAAAATCAAGATGCGCACAGACGATCTCTCCCTAAAGCTTTTTGTCACCTGCAAGCAAAAGCTGGGAATAAAGTGCAAGCTGAGGCTATTTGCCAGCCGGCGATTAGTTTGCAGTCGACGTCCTATTTCTGGTCGTCAGCGCTGTTGATCAGGGACCGAACTCGTTATACCATTTAGCCGCTCATCGTGATCTGCTGTCTTTATCTCTTTAGACTAGCATTAACTAGAACCACTAACACAAATCGCGACATTGGTTTCCGAGACTTTAAGGATTCCAACATTGACATTCGGAAAATAGATGACGCTAGCCAACAGCAGAAAGGGCCATACAAGATGACCAGCGCGGGCTGACAAGTTTCCGTGCACGACGTCCAACCCATTAACATACATGTAACGAGCATCTAATGAGCAAGTGACTCTCCGTGACAGAGGTCGCACATAAACTAATATTCTGTTATCAAGCTGACTAATAAGAGAGTTATTTAATTTACAGTTAATACGAACGCGCCAATCTAACAGTGATGGATGAGAGACCTGAATTGTGTTCGCTCCCTCCGACATGGCCAAGGGGGGCTTTCGCCTGTTTTTACACCTGAATTTGAATAGTAGCTGATAGAATATTGTTACAGTTATGCTTGATTAAAGGTTCGTGCACGAGATGATGATGGATGGCTTGAATAATTGAACATAAGTGGCCTTTAGTACACGCATTCACTCATCTTGACCAATAGCAACCCAACCCGATAAACTTGTCCGCTGCGGTCTTCAAACGAAAGTTCAGTTAGATTTGGGCCATATTGTCTTTACACTATCCAGACTTACCCTTGGGTACACTGTATATAAAAAATATACCCCCATATCAAAATTGCTTTAAAGGGATACCCCGTTCGTACTGTTATGTGAGTCTCCCCGTGTGGCGCCCCGCCATTTTTTTAACGAACGACGGCTTAACTGACCTGACCTATCATACGATACTCAGTACATTTTTTTAGCGAATCCGTGTTGTAAATGCAACTAAGTTTTGAATTATTATTCTGGAGTTATTCCCTCCAGCCTCTGGTCATGCTCGAAGAAAACCAAAACTAACAATACACCGACTGTGAGCGCGACCCCGGTGTGAATATCACCTACAACTCAATGCATCCCGGCCGGAAAACCTGGTCATCAACGGCAAACAATAGACATTTTCATCTCAAAAAGCCCTCAAAACTCAAAAATCGGAAGTGATCTGTCAATGTTTTGCTTTTAAGTCCATACGTGACATTTTAATAGATTTTTCCTTGCCATCATTAACAATAGCCTCCGGTATGACTCAAACCTATTATATTACCCGGGCTAATTAGCTAGAATTACCTGAGTTTAAGGTAGAATTAAATGACATTAAACCAGCAGTAAAGTATTGAGATGCTGTTGGGTGTTGTACCAGTCAAGTGGCACTCAGATGGAATTTCTTGACGAGAATATCGTGAGGTCGATGTAATTTTTTCGGCCGCGAAATTCGGCGCAAATGTTTAAGGATGTTACTTTAGTGTCATGACATGCCCCTGGAGGTTTTTTTCAGCGAAATGAAAACCATTACAAATTTTTGGGAATCTCTTATCGGAAAACTCTTAGGAATGCATATATGTGTTGGCTAAAGATATTTAAAAGTTTTTTAAAGTTAAAAAATATTTATTACGTGTCGAAGTCTTCGTTAAAGGTTTTCAGCAGTGACTGGGTTTTACAGGTCTCTCTTTAAAGAAAACGTGGCCAATATAGGTCATCTCTTTGTGCAAATCTTTGCTTTCTTGATTTGATTTCCTGAACGCCTGACACAAGGTTGTGATGATTCATTAGTCGTCTGCTTCCAGGGCTCTCGTCTGCTCACTCCAACCACAACAAAGGATGGATGAGCAGTTTAATCGGCCAAACGTTAGCCGACTCATAGATTGAGAAGCTTTACTTTTTGTATCTTTTGCCCAGTCATCGCTCATTATCTGTCGATGCCTAATTTGATGGGATCTGCTTGTTTTTTTAGCAATCGCAATAGGGAAAACACTGGAAATCAGTGATTTTACGTTATCTCATAAGATACGGGCATTTCGCACGACCAATGTTTCGGCTTACTTTTTTACATTCTCTCGGGCGGTGAAAATGAATCTTCTCATTTCCTGTTTATAAGTCCGACGCAGATCTAAACCAGACTCGGCCTGATGAACATGTGGACAATAGGGCCAGCCATAAGGTTCCATTCAGAGACTCGCGTATGACTTGATGGTAAGCATCAACTGCGTTGACTGAGACTGACTCGTACGAATGAATGTCCTACTGAAAGAAGGAAGTTCGCCGCTTTCAAAAATAATTCCCTGGAAGCCAATGGTCATCGTTCCAGAGACAGTCTTGGCATTTTGCGTGAACCAAAGGGCAGTCCGCTGAGGCTGACGAATCGAGCTCACATTTACGTCAGCTCGTGGGATCGAAAAAGGGCTGAAATTCCAGCCCCTATACGCAATTCACATCTTGTAGAGGGAGGAGCTTTAGTCTATTTCATCAAAGGTATCATGGTATTGGCGCAAGCGAATACTTATAGTTGACTCCGCGTCCTTTAACTTCTATACGCAATGATCAATTTAACCAATTAGTGTTTAAAAGCAAAAACAATGCTAAAGATAATCTGCTCAACTCTTAAAACTGAAATCAATGACACTAAAACAATGTGAGCACTATTACGTTCCTCGAATGTGTGAGGCAACACTCAAACTCAATACTCATCACTTTGAAACTCATTCAGTCTCAATAATAGTGTCATCAGAAACGGAGAGTCATCCTCGCCCCAAGGCATGACACTCATGGTTTACATATTCGGTGATGCATTCGTATAGGACCTGGGGACAGGTTTGCGATGATGATAACATGAGTTTGTCGTCATGTGATTGTGTGTCAAGCACCTAATTATAGGTCGATCGGTGGATTGCGTCATAGTTAGTCAGCGTAGCTTTTCTTCATTGGATTAGCACTATCTCGTGACTCGTCGGGTTACCCCAGGTTCGCGGGCGCCCGTCGGGAATGGACAAAAACCCGTCCGTCCTAATGTCTCATGGGGCGCCACATTCAATCAAATTGAACTTATCAAAAAAGTGACTTTCAAAATGTCTCGAGTCATTTATTGTGTCTGATTGTATACTCGACGGATAAGAAGTCAATACGTTTAGAAGCAGTTGGGAAACTGTTGTGAGCGAGAAGTGTAGATGGAGAAATTGACCCCCTGAAAAAAGTGTCCCACCCTGTTGTATTCTGACGGATTATGGTATCCTTCGCCGGAACGCGACAAAATTAAAGGGCTTAACGGCGTGCGTTGGTTCCTACTTATGTGGCCCGCTGGTGATTAGAAATACTCACTTCCGTAGTCCACAGTAAACTAGATATTACAAACGAAACTTACGTTATTTTACTTGGAACGCATAGTGTAAGGCCCAAGAAATATCAAGGTGAGGTTCCCCCAAAAATGCTAGCAAAATATGCTGTTCTCTCAACGCTATCACGACTGACTCAAGTCACTCAATCTAACGTGCCAATATAAAGACCATCTAATCCACTAGCTTACTGAATGGACCCGTCTTTACCTTCGCAGTGACGAGGCAAGTTAAAAGCAATTCTTTTCCTTTCTTCTTACAGTCTCCAATAGATTACTTTTCCATCGCATAATCCGATTTCTCAACGAGGCATCTGGGAATAACAATAGAAATCTCTTTTACATTCGGCGATTTTTTGAAATTTCTTTTAGCCGTTTAGCCATTTATTAACTGCGCTGAATTGCTTTGGTGTCGTTGGAGTCAGATGGTGAGGAAATAATAGTATCCATAGGGAGGCCCAGGGAAACTTGCCGGGAGAAGACAGAACCAAATAAAGGACATGACTCAGGGGAGGCTGAAAACAAAAATTCGGGATAAGCTGATATATCTGGTTAATCACTTTTGATCTGATACAATAAAACATGCACGATTGATGCTCTTGTGTCTCACCTCTTAGGAATAAACGCCAAAAGTCAGAAGAAACAGGACGGCTGATTTGGTTAACGGGAGATAGGACGACTCGGCAATGGGCGACACATATTGGGTAACGTGTGATCCGAGGACGTGGCGATACTATGTCGTCTGACGTTGGCTGGTCTCAAATGCACATGCCATAGCGGGATTAGGAAATAAATCAAACCATCTAAGCTAGAAATCGTGGGGCACATTCTTCAAAAATTCAGAAGGCCCGGGCGTCGGCCAACTCACAGTTTTTCTGCAAAACATATTGAAAGTTCAATAAACAGACGTCAGCTTCGAGAGATAGGAAGAACGCCATGACGAGATCAAGATAGTGGCTATAAACCACCAATACCGAGCCTGTATCCTTTCTCGCAAAGATGAAACGAGAATGCGATAAAGTTGAGAAAAATGCACCTCCAGGTTAAAAGTGAGCAATGCTGCCCTGGGTTACATCTCCCTCAGATAAAACCTTTCAAGACAATGGAACGCTTTTTTGCTTTTGTGATGTTTACATAAAATATTGAGTTAGTCATCTTGCCGTATAAAATATTAAAAGGAGTCGATTATATTGCGTTTGTCACAATGTTCCGAGATGAGCAGGCCATGATTATGCCATCATTGATGTGATCGGCAGCAGCCTATACCGTGTCAGAGGAGAAACCATCTTGACCCTCAAGTTTTGGATCCACTCACCGTCCTCCGACCCGAACTCCGTTACACCAAAAAGATGTTAACTTGGCTTTTTGAACATTAACTGAGCACTCTGGAGTAATTTCATAATGCTTGTATATATGACCTTGCGTTCTCTAATGGAAATTCATCACTCAATCCTCATGCTTCAAACGAGTTGCGTTAACCCTATGAACACCGTGAAGCCTACCTTTTAAGGGCTTCACGGTACACTGGCATCAGTTTTTTTAGAATACCCCGCCTCTCCAAATTCAATACGAGTAAAATAAAGCATGATCACAGATGCTCAATCCTTTGAATACAGAATATATGGTTCTTTTAAGCTCAATCGGACTGTTTATCTTTCAAAATGTACTTATCGAACCCGTTAAAAATTGAGGAAATCTGTCCATCAAATGTCATCAATGACATGTCATCAAGTTTACTGTTTCATCTTAACAGCTTACTCTATACAAATTGGCGATACTGATAGAGAAGCCCCGAGCGCTCACGGGGCGAATCCCATGGCGTGAGAACATTTCTCTCAGTCGCTACCATTGAAGAAGTCACAATATGCAACATGAAAAAGCCTTTTATGCCCCTCACGAAAAGATAAACACACTGTATTAATGCAACTAAAGCGATATCTATCTTTTGTGCAATGTTTGGTTATCAATTAGCATGTGTCATCGTCCGCAGCTGAGCGTGTCAACCTCACACACATGACATTGAATGCGAATATAGTGCGTGGTGATTGCGAGAAGAGTATGGGGACCCGGGATAGGGACAGGATTTGAAATGTCGGCTGACATATTCCATTTGAACGAATAGTTTAATGATATTGGTAATGGAAAAAAAGTGTCATATACTCAATAATAGTTTCAAATTCTGTACTAACTTTTTTTTTTTTAATGAGCCAGCATTAGCAATTCAGGCACTGATAGTATAGTTTCGTCGTTTTCGTCGTTTTTTTCCAAAAAAGTATAAAGTTAAACCTCCCCGGCCGGGAATCCAACCCGGGTCTCCCGCGTAACCAGGATACTTACAACTATCCTACTGAGGATTGTTGAAAGATATTGTAAATCTGACCGACACGATTTTGGCAGTTTGGATAACAGTCATCAGAGAAAGTTTCAAGCGTGAGATATTCTCTTTTCTCAGGAATTAAATGGTCGGTCTATCCAATGATAAGGTGTCCTATTACTCCCATTTCCGAAATCTAAATTAGCAGCTTCCGAAGTCCTAACTAATTACAAGCATTTACCTCGACCTCAACTCGGGTTAGTCATGGCTGAGAAAAAACCCTCCATCTAATCTGTTCCTAAGTGCGGGTGATTCATGAAGACCATGTTGGTTTTAGGTTACCACGGATATGAAAACATTGTCTCCGCGAAAAAACGAAAGGACATTTTTCGCATGTCAACCTGTAATAGCCGTTTTTGTTGATGGTCAGATTGAGGACGGATGAAGGAGGCCTTGTGTGGGACTGAGTCATGGTCTGACGCCTCGCCCTGTCAGTTATACCGCTGTAAGGTTATACTCTGGTTGGCAAAAAGAGCAGCAGATATCAAGATGCATGTTACAATCTGTTGATTGATAAGAAATAAGAAAAGAAAATTGGTTCTCGAGGATTTCAAAAACCTAGCGGGAAAAGCTAGAACTATCATGGAACGGAAACAAACCGCTTTTTGGAACGTATGCTCTGTGTGAGGATCGAACTCACGACCTCCATATTACGAGACTGCCCAAGTGGCCGATAGCCAACTATGTCGGCCAAGATCAGAGATCATTCGTTGCTCCAAGGTGAACCCGTGACTTTGACTTGAAACCGCCTGGATGAAGTTATGATAGGCAGCTATCTGTATAGATATGCTCTTGTTGGTAAACAAGCCAGTACTAATTAACCTTCTCTCATTATCGTCTGCTAGTGAGTCAGTTGGCGGAAACTCGCGGAATGCTGAGATAGAACGCTTACCGTGTTAAGATACTTGTACATGTACTTCTAACTCACAGCCCTTTTTGCGAGACCACATCGGATACTAATTCAATAAAAGCTGTAATCGATCTTGGCAGCTGTTTCTGGTTGTCACAAATTCATTTTCACAGGTTTTCTCATCTTTACAAAAGCAGTTGCTTAAGAGATATGGCCCGCTGCAGAAGTTCGAAATGTCTTGGATGTAGAGTGTCCGGGGAACATAGTATTCTATCATGCGCTTTAATCTCTAAGCTATAGACGGTATGACCACATACCACAATCCGACCGAATACAATAGGGCCGGACACTTTTCCGTGGGGACATTTCCTCCTTCTAAACCGAAACATGAAACGATTTCAAGACCGCGAGGGTGTTATGATCCTTTTAAACATTTGTAAACACATCGACGACGATGTTGCTGATGATGATCTTGCTTCAATACCTTTTTCGAGAAGACACCATAACGATTCAGACCACGACCGAAAACCAAATCTAAAATAAACACTTGATCGCACGCTAGCAATGATAATTCTTTTCAGTCCACTTTTTATTCGCCAATGTATCATTTTCTTTTTGTGGCTTGGTGATTCCCCGATCTCGCCTGATAATGTTATTTGGTTAAGGACCATTAGCTTGGCTGTTACTCACTTAATTTGTCTTCATTGGTTATTGCGTCATGGTCAGAATCGGTTGGTGTCATTGCTTGGCCAGCACTCTGGTCACGTACAACACGCTGCAGGAGGCTCACTGAGCAGTCCCATATCGCGTTGGGTAGTTCCATTCGACTCATGGTATCAACTTTAAAACAGGTGTGTTTGTTGGTGCTTGAAATTCAGTGACGCAAAAGATTGCAACTGAGGATTGTATTACACTCTTAGAATACGTACGCTCTCAGACAAATAGGAAGCTTTTAAGCTTTTAAAATCATTATTGGACAACATATCTCGGAAAACCTCTGATAAAACAACTCATCAGTGCATAATTGGTGTTGCTGGCCGAAACACCTCAAAAGGGGTTTTTGAAAGCTCAAAACCAAAATTTCGATGAGTTTATCAACAAAAACAAGTGTCGAAGGCCAGGAATTAGCATTAGGCCTCATTTTGCGCTCTACCCTCCCCACCCCCGTCTAGTAATTGTCTTCTATTCGAAGACATCTCAGAAGACATTTAGGGGAAAATGAAGGAGCATCAGCAACTCGGTTTTGGACCACGGCCTCACGCACCCTTCTTTACCAGAGAAGCTTTCTCAGCAGTGTAAGTGACCAATAGAAACTTCAGCTTCTCAAACACTGACTTGCGATCATCTCAGACTATTCACTGGCATAACGTCAACGGCTGCCGGAAACCGCGTCACCGACCAATCTCAACAGTCACTCCGCATGTCCACTATATAAAAACACATCTTGGGTTATTCATCCGACTAAGACCCCTTAAATCGGCTAGCCCACAACTGATCAATCTTATCGGTATGTCATCGGAAATGCATTGACACCGCATTTTTTATCGGATGTAGCGGTCATCGCATATTCCGGACACGTTGACAGGCGGTGGTCAGCCTTGTTATTATTCCCTTGGTAATGACCGCTCCCATGGTCCGAAGACATTGATGGAACGTTGTTTTCATTTGGTTTCTTTCCCTGAGCCTGCCTGCACCAGGGGTTGTCCGACCTTTACCTGACTCACCAAAGACTTGATTCCTCAACATCACCAATCCAAAGGAATTAATTAAGATGACTTGACAGTAAGCACAAAATAAACAATCACCCTCACTCGCCCCGCGACGAACCAATCGGTTTATTTTGGCGCAATAAATTCGCATCTTTCCCTCTCCGCGAATCCGGTTGTCAAGATTTAATCAGTCACCCTTCCGCTGCTCAAGGATTCCTTCCACTCAAGCCAGATAAAGCTACGTTTAAGAGAAGAATATTTTTTAATTTATTTCAATGAATCATTGCTTGTAAGCGTTGATTGTGTTTATTTTCCATTAATCTTCTTTTGGCAGTGTTTGATTGACGCAGACGTTATCTGATTGCTTACCGTGATCTCGCGTGAAGGTGATGTCATGTTTCTTCGTCAAATGCTTCAGCGTAAGACAAGAAAAAGACAACCTCTTGACTCGCACTACAAGAAACAGATTTAGTTTTTTTCCCGGCCTTATCAAACGTTTTCGGAGCAAGGAGTTTCATTTTGGAGAGGAAAATCAGTTGTTGGACACTTGAAAAAAAACCTTATAGTCTATTTCACTAGAAAGTGGTGATTGCAGGCAAAAAGGTCTAAAATGGCTGTGAAAAATTAGCTTTAAATCGCTTAGTGTTTTGTCCGATTCTGGCAAAGAAAGAACTTCTAGAAACTTCGGGCTATGAAAATACAGATGAAATAATATTTGATAATAATTTGTTCCAACGTACTGCCGCAATTTCTGTGTGAAATCACCAAAAATCTCAGTTTCTCCCGTGAATCAACGTAAAACTATAGTTAGAATCACTTGGGAATAAAATGATATGGATGTTTTCAAATGATACGTAGCATAAACTGGTTTATGCGTTTGTGTGTTTATGAAGTGGTGTATGTTTGAACTCCCTACGAAGACAATAATGACGAGGCATGAATGGTAAGGCCATTAAAGGTTGAAGGCAAGGTTAAGCTTACACACCGTGGAGAAGTAATGATCATTAGCGCCAAGGTCCATCCCACCCGAAGTTTAAGTCAAAAATACATGTATGTACAACAATGCTTACATTTCACCAAAATGCACTGGAAATTCCGCTCAACTTTCACTGGAACTTATTCTAAGTCAATTCACGTTAAGTTGATCAGTTTCACCACGCATTGATGTACAGCTTCTAGTATCTAGTATACATATTGTCAAGATACACTTGGTTGAAATGCACTTTTGTGGCTGTACCATCCATGACCATCAATCAAATATTAAGTGAATATTATTGATAGCACTATGAATGTAATGTACAAGCCGCTGTTCGTGCTTATTGAGTGGTACTGAATGTTTGAAACACTCAGCTTATCATTTTGATCGAATTTTATGTTGTTTCAATAGCAACGATATTTCAAAATGAATTAAAGCTATTAAAATATTCTAAACAATAAACAATACCATTAACTTTATACATTGTAAGTATCTTACCGGGTTTTTAGAAAGAAATGATTAATTTAGCGATATTTCTTGCAAAGTAAGTATTTTGGAAGTCATGTTTAGTATAATATAATCACATCGGGGCTTAGTTGTTTCTTATAATATACATGTCTTATACCAATAATTAATTAAGTCTTTATCAAAAAAATTCCTTGTATGCTAAGTACTAGTATATTGGGACATAAAGATGTTTCATTCAGATGCGGAAGGCAGAATTGCTCTACGGCATTAGTAAAGAAAAAGCACAGTAAGAAATTTCGAAAGATTCTTAGTATACGAAGAAAATCACATTTGTGACAAGTGAGATTGCGCCGAATCCGGTGTGAACCCGTTACACGCCATGCAATACTGTATCTTCAAAGAAATCATAATTGCTCTCTTACCGAGAGAAAAACCAATCAATCTTCGCTGATTATTCAACCTTTTCTCTTCTCCATTAATTATCCAACAAAGAATTATAGTGATTAGAGAGGAGACACATTGAGCCATTAAAATCAACTTGGGCCGAATCTTACGGTTAAAGCCCGCAAGCCAAGCGCTACACCAAAGCATCTAAGTCTACACACCGCATAACCCATTTAAAACCCCTGATTAATTTTGGGGTTCCACTTACTAATTCATTATTAATCTTTGAAAATAAATAAAACCAAACCTGGATGAGTCACTTTTGAGGATAAGAACAGATTTTGCCATTGATGGATGTAAAGAATTAACGCTGAGTCACCAGGTATGGTGTCAGTCATCAGTACGAGGACGGTCACCGACACAATTCCCCCAGGGGTGAGCGAACCCGCCCCGCATCAACTCTACCTTCTTAACATGTTTAATGGTCGGTCGGATGTTGTTCACCTCCGGGGGCGAAACCATCCTATCATGTCTTGAACAAAGACACGACATTTTTCTTGTAACAAATGATGCTGGGCGATGATGGTAGTGACTTTTCTAAAATATAGAAAGAAGAAACCATTAATAGCCTACAGGTCTATCTATTTTACATTAAAATGTCATGGAAGTGATTTCACCGAAAAAAGTCAATCCCGCACTGACGCAATCCCGTACCCACCATGCCAAATCCAAGATAGCGTGGACACCGCAGTGACCAGTGTTGCGGTCTCCTGATCCCTTACACTCCGGAATCAGTATACCATTCGGCCTGCCAGTGACCAACTTTGGGTCGTGGCCAGTCATTATTCCCTATTCCGAAAGCGAGTGCTTGTTTCAAAAAATGATGCAGTATTTGTTTTCTCAAAGATAGGATAGGTCTAAATAATAAAAAGCCAATTGCAGAGATATTGAATCTGCAATGAGCAATTCTAGATTTTACAGCTCTAATCCCTCCTAGATATAAATGATGATTCAGGTTGAATCACAAAATCTAGAATTAAAAACCTTTGATGTTTAAATCTCTACCTGAGAAATAAAAATGTAACCTTTTAGAAAATAGACTTGTGTCGTAAACGAAACTGCGAATGAGATATGAGCGATAGCAATTGTCCAAAACCGCTTTAAAATCGCACTGTTAACTTGCATTGCCATCCTATTAGTGTTAATCTGAAACAAAACCAATTCAAGCTGCTTTTGGAATACAAACTGTGGAACAAGAAGAAGAAGGCGGAGGAGGCTCTAGTAGGTTTTTCAGCCTCAGAAGAGCAAGAGTAGCCTTGGGAATGGTTTACTAAGGTCGAATCTTTAAGATTTTGCGGACAAAAGAAAAGCTTGCGGCGGCCTTGAGAGACCCTAACCTTTCTGTACCTATAACTCAGCTTCAGATGCAGGTTGGCAAATTCTTGGTGTGGCTTTAAGTAGGCCTACTGGTAACTTTATAGGCCTGGTCTAACCCTGAACGTTACAAAGTTTTATTGGTTCTATCAATGCCGTTACCTTGAATTCTTCGCTGCGTCATATCGATGAGTTATATCGGAAATATTCCAAACATTTTCAAGTGGATATCAGCTATACCACCTAGCATTTGGTTACGTTAAATGCTATGTGCAAACTTAATGGTCCCGATGATTGGAGCATTGGCGCCAGGTCTTACAACTCCGGGGAAAACTTGCCGAAATTAAATGCTATCTTGATGTTTTGTTGCACCGTGGGGCTTTGTAGTAATTCATTTCTCGAGTTTGATACGGGGTAAACGAGTGCTTTGTAAAAACAAGAATCCAATGCAAGTGTTTATTCTTTCATCAGTAAAACGACTGGACGAAAAGAAGTCAACGGGTCAAGATGTTTCGATGAAAGGTCTTTGGAGCAATTCAGTTTGCAATAGTTATTTTTCATGTTCACCACGACCAATGCCTTGCTTTTGATGGTAGCTTGGAAAGAAAGGAATGCCCCGCTTATTCCAAAGGAATCTTGCAATGCGGCCAAATATCGTCGTACTGCATGCGGGGCATGGCGTGACGAATTCCTCTCCTGTAAGATGGCTTTTGTAGGCGACTGACAGTTCCGAAGCTTTTTTGTTCGTAGTTTAAGAAGTTAGCTTCCTGTGCCGATCGCATTTTTTAGCTACCGTGTGGTATTTTCGCACGATTTGTTTGACATTAATGTAATTCGGACATTTTTATTTTCAGGAAAGCTTCGCGTAATCATTCATGGCATGTTGCATGGTGCATTGTTTATACAACTCATAATAGTTCAGCTATTTTGGCATATCGCTTACCGTCGCGTGAGCCGTTGGCCTACCTTTGCCATATGGATTCCAGGGTGAATTCCACGACGAATCGAACCCAATACTTGCCCGTGGCGGGTCTGAACAGCTATGCCATCCGTTCGGGCGATGGGATTCCTCGGCTGCACGGCGCCTGGGCGTCTGGCCCTGAAGCATTAGTCAGCCTCTTAAGGTTTGTCGAGCAGACATCGCCGTTATAACGGATTGCACTGTAAGTTATATGAGTACTAACATCAAAATACGTACATTTTATGAATATAGTACTAATTGATAAATGCTTAATGTAATCAAATTTGTAAATCAGTCACTGTCAACTCTTGTGAAACCTTAAAATGGATTTTACAGCAATATATTTAAAGCTCCTAATACATTATTGCGCAGATGACGTCTAACAAATCTTTAAAAAAATATGAGCCCAGTTTGTTTTAGTTTCTCAGACATAATTCTTCGGCACATTCCAAATCGAAAGAAAACACCGAAAGTGCAGAAAGAACTCGGCAAAAATGAGATGTACAACAGTTGGAAATAGTATACAAAGGTGAGATGTTATTCCCAGGGTCGTAAAACAGTCGACGATGATGATAATGGTAACGCAATAAGAGCAGAAAGGAATTTGCTTACAGAGTTACGACATTATACTTAACATACGTTTCCATCTGACCGATTCAGGAACTGGCCGATGGGAGAGCCCATACGGATTTCCTCATGCGGTGTCCGACTGTAACCCCAACAATTTCATTGAATTTACACACATGTAGGGCTATTTTTGACTCCACGCCCCTCCCCTTTTGAAACCCCTGGATCTGGCCCCGCTATTTGCACGACCGCATCATGAAAGTCAATAAAATTATCCAATAAGCGTCCTTCTTCACTCATCGGTTCTCTCAAGCAGCAGTATGTAACTTCCGGTCTGCTATTGACCAATCAGAAGACCTCTAACATGCTTGTTCATCGCAAAAGGCACGCCCAGGACCGAGTAGTTTGCTCCTGACTGGTCAAGTGCTGACCAGAAGTCCCAAATTGCTTGTGAAAGTGGCGAATGCAAAAAGACGATGGTGAGTGTAAAAAGTCTAAATCGCTTCGGTATGTTCCGGTGAAAGATTTACTTCAGGAAGTTTGCTATAACTCATTTTCTTCAGCGTCTTAGGCTGAAACTCTCTTCTTTCGATGTATTTTATTGTTCACCAATCGCAATTTATCACAGCAGCATAAAGGCGATTTCAGGGTGGGGATGGAGGCCCTGGTATGTGCAACGTCACAGATTGGCAAGATATGCAACAGGCATCTCTAGCTTTTCAACAATCCTCCACTGCCCTGGATGCTGCCGTGAAGAGAGTACTTCGACACCATCAAGCATACCAGTCTTGCACAAAGCCCGAAAGCAACAGTACTGGTAGCAAGAGTTAAAAGGTGTTTCCTTGTGTGAGACTAGGTTCACAAAGGTATCGGAAATACAGAATTGAGTCAAATGAACAGTCATCGTAACGAAATGTAAGATATATACAAGGTTAAAAAAGTGGTAAAATCCTTGGGAATGCGATGTAAGGTGAAACCAGGAACATGGAAGTTGTAAGGCTTCTATTCATTTGGTGAATTTTACAGAATGTTTTCTTTGCAGTCTTATTTGATAAGATATTCAGGATTCCCCAAGCTGGTGCGCAACGTTACTTTCAACAGCTCCTCACTTGTATTACTATTATTTATAAAACTGAAATTGATAGATGAAAATTATTGAAAGTGACATCGCTGTCGTAATGATAGCATGGTGAGCCATTACTCTCCGGTCAGAATTTGAGCCATTTTTTTCTACTTAATTAAAAGTTGTATAATCATCGATAATTAAAATTCTGCATCCTTTTCACTAATTCCTATCGAATTCAAGGTAGACTTTTTCATTTATAAATGCACAACAATAGAATACACCTTGCTAAGTTGTTAATTTTGAAGTGTTGCTTTTTTGTAGATGAAGTATGTGTACCATGTACTCTACAAATGTGGGCTAATTCGAGTATTATCCAACCGAAGTCCTCATTACAAATTGAGTGAACAAATTTGTTTAACAAATAGTGTTCGGTGTCCCCCTTTCCCCAGATTTGCGTCATTTAGAAGCGAATTGGGCTTTTCTGCAGGGGAGAGCTCACAACTGATTCTTCAAGATGGGTGTTTGCTGCGAGATCATATAGTGATTAAATCCTTATCATTGAAATCTCTTCCTATCATCCTGTAACCTGAGTGGACATGATTAATCACCCAGTTTGATATTTTGTCGACCAGGTTCATCAAATCCCATTATCACTTGATTACGGCAGAGGAGATGCGATTACCAAGACAGTAAGAGACACTAGACCAAAGGTAATACAATTAGTCACCGCCGTAATCTGATTAATTAGGTAATGTTATGGTCAAGCGTGGGTCCATCATGCCTGAACAATGGGTTCCGATGAGCATGAAAGATAATGAGGGGGCCATGCGTTGATACTTTGTGTTTAAACATTGTAACTGCTTCATTACGTCAGCGGAGAGAATCTGTCCCATTGATCTGGACAGCTGAGTGATGTCTAGGTGCAGTGGGTATCTTACTATCTGTTAAGTATAAGGTGCCCTAGTGGTGTGGGGGTAATTCTATAGCCCGAGTGATCCAATAGCATTCCGCGAAGATGACGTCACTGCAGCTGCTGCCCTCTATTTCCCCATCGCTGAATTACAGGCAATGTCGGACAATCATACGGTTTCGTAATGGATTCAGGCTTTCTAACTAGGGCAGTTAAATTCAATCTGGCACATGTCCGAGTGTTGGAAATACTACATAATTGTTCTGAATATTTCTCTCTCTGACTCTATGGTATCATTCATGCTAAAAACGATGCAGGGTCAAAGATAATTGACTTTGAAATAAGCTCAAATGCGTAGAAGTAAGTGTCGATGTCCGACTGTCACGTGACTAAAACGTCATCAATATCTTATGCAAATGATCTGTGAGCTATAAATAGTAACTTCGCGGGATGCTATAAGAGGCTTGCTTTTCATAGGATTCACTGGAAGTTTCAATTTAGAGCAGAAAAAGACGCCAGAAGTACGCTATCCGATGTTAATATAATGTATTCCTCGACATCAATATTGATGCAGCGTATACCAGTTACAATTATCATTCACCGCCGAAAACACTGTTCATGAACATGTTTTTCTTAAAGAAACCACGACAGAATTATCAGAACAATGTTTTCTTAGCTTAACGCTGTTTTCGACCGATTTATGCAATCTGCCTCAACAATTATGATAAGTGCTTCAAAGGGCGTGGTGGTGGAGGGCAGCACTGCCCCGCGTGCGGTATGGCTTCAGCGACAGGTTGACGGAGACAGATTATGTGATATTGATCGGGGTTGTGACTGTAGGCGTATGTCTCTGTCGTGACGCCCATCCTGGAGGCGGGGCGCATATGGTTACGAGGGACAAGTGGATTAGCATCGCATCTTTATATGGTAATGGGTACAGTGTTGGCATAAGATGGTTTCAGTGATGTCTCCGTTATCAATTACTTGTTAGCGATGTACCTGAAAGAAGGCATTTAGATTGACGAGTGCTGAATCATTTATCAGGAATTCAGTTGAATATTCCACATTTCCATGTTGTTGCTGCTTTCTGGATTATAGTAACTTCGAAAGCTGACATTAAGTTTGCCCAACGCATCTCTTGGCGTAACACTTATTTAAAAAAAAATGGTTTTGCGAATATCGGGCCTTGAACAAACGTGGCAAGTTCCCGTATAATACGTTCTGAACCTCATGGACTTATACTCCCTATCAACGTAGCCGGCTAGATGTATATCGATAAAATGAAAAACCTTGGCGGTCAAGATGCGTATGAGCACAATAATGTTTGTGTGACTGGTTCATTCATGACTTAACGAGAAGAGAAACATGCTATTACGTCACACGGTGACTAAATAACACCATATGGTTGAAGTCCCTCGCAGGATACCGCCAACCCGGTGAGTAACCCAGTCACAGCTAGTTTAACTAGTTTTCCAATAGAATGCTATGCGATGGTGATTCACGCCGTAGCCGAGAAGTGAGATGTTAGCAAACTCATAAAGATACAACATAACGGTCAACGACAATTAGTCCTTTTGTCAGCGTCTTTGTGGAGTTGATAATGACTCACTATTAAGGACCAAAGGTAGTGGGTTCATAGGGTCACTTCATAATAATTTCGCACAATTTTCATACGTCAGCCTTTGTCCGAACTAATGAATTTTGATTGAAATTAAGATTTTGCTTTTTGGTAACTTCAGATTGACGACTGCCAATTTAACTCATAAGCTCTGACTAGTTATCACGAGATTGATCCGTTATCCCACTCTCTTAAAAATATACGGTTTCTTTTAGCTTTTGTCATACATATACTGTGAAAATCCCTTATGTTTTTTATTTGTTTTTTTTTAACATACTGTAACTTTATTTATTTGATGCAATATTTTAGAAATCTTTGACTTTGTTCAAAGCTTGTTGATGCTAGTTGTCAATCCTATACCGCGACTATATTGGAGTCAAAGATGGCCGTCAACAACTTTAAAAAATAGGCAGAAAAACCCGAACGATCCTTTAGATACTACCATCATTTTTTGATCACATAAAATCCACGGTAGCATTTCGCTGACAAACACGCGAGTGAATCAGCTCAAGAAACCTTTGATATTGATCTTTGTCGCCTTGTCGTGTTAGCCGTCTATCAATCACCGCGCAATCTGTCACCATCCGTCCACCAAGATTCCCTATCACCTCTGACCCCCTGCTTACCCTTTCAGCGCTAGATTACAGGGGCCAGTCACCCTGCTTACCCCGGTTTATCATGCATCTAATGATTTATACATATACAACTTACTCCGTTTTATCTCAGTGTGTTCGTTCGCCCGATCGTAATTTTAGCACCAATCGAAAGGCAATCGATAAGGTAGGATGGCACAATTATGACCTAATTCTGCCTGTTCCAGCATTTTACGGGAGAGTGCAGTGGAACTACATGTAGGCCAATATAGTTAGAGTGGACTACTGACGGGTGAGACAAAATAAATAAAAAAATTTATATATGTTTTGTCAAAATCAAGCTGATAAAAGCAAAAAAGCAAAACTCCCATTTTACAAAAACCTGGGCCGTGTTGTTCAGCTAACCTAAATTTGGTCCCTATACCGCTGGCGTTATCCTAACTTAGCGTAAAATGACAGGGCTTACTGAGGGAGATACATGTAACGCCAACGTTAGATACAAAGTTCGTTTTGAAGAATCAGGCTCTGGAGACAACTTTAACCAAGAACAGATTCTACCCTGATATAGACAAGTGGTTGATACCAATGGTACCACTGATACCAATGGTACCACTGATACCAATGGTACCACTGATATCAGTTTCGTGTAGATGGAGATACATGGGACTACTTAACTATCACTTTTTGTTGATTGCAGGAAGATTCAACTTCCATTGTTCTAATCTTCCGGCTTTATTGATTGCTTAGGGCCCCATGACGTCATCACAGACGACACATTGAGGTGGGTCTTAGTCAAACAATGATATTACAGATGATCTCCAAGCAGTTACTTAGTCATAATGAATCACCATCGCTTTGTTAAAACCAACGAGAGCGAGAGAGCCCACCCAATGTCGGTCAAGAAATCGTTCACATGGAGCAGTTAACGAGATGAGCAGTTAACGGACAACAATTCAACTTAATAACAATAACAATTGAACTTTGCAGTGGATAACATGCCTTATACACTCCTGGATCCAATGGAAGAATTCCCTAAACAACCCCTGTGCAAATCGTCAAAAATCGTCAAAAAAAACTTGAGCGTGACCTCGCTTCGTAACTTTTTTGTGGACTCGTATAGAAAGACCGAGATGAGCAGTTAACGGAACAATTCAACTCAATAACAATAACAATTGAACTTTGCAGTGGATGACATGCCTTGTACACTCCTGGATCCAATGGAAGAATTCCCTAAACAACCCCTGTGAAAATCGTCAAAAATCGTCAAAAAAAACTTGAGCGTGACCTCGCTTCGTAACTTTTTTTGTGGACTCGTATAGAAAGACCGAGATGAGCAGTTAACGGAACAATTCAACTCAATAACAATAACAATTGAACTTTGCAGTGGATAACATGCCTTATACACTCCTGGATCCAATGGAAGAATTCCCTAAACAACCCCTGTGCAAATCGTCAAAAATCGTCAAAAAAAACTTGAGCGTAACCTCGCTTCGTAACTTTTTTGTGGACTCGTATAGAAAGACCGAGATGAGCAGTTAACGGACAACAATTCAACTCAATAACAATAACAATTGAACTTTGCAGTGGATAACATGCCTTATACACTCCTGGATCCAATGGAAAAATTCCCTAAACAACCCCTGTGCAAATCGTCAAAAATCGTCAAAAAAAACTTGAGCGTGACCTCGCTTCGTAACTTTTTTGTGGACTCGTATACATGCTTCCCGAAATTGGTGGCTTGCATTGGAACTAACTTTTTCCTCCTTGTCCGTCATTAAAGGCATTCAAGTGTGTTGGTCAACCATGACTAACTCCTTTGTCCCTCCACCATAAGGCCTAGTTTCCCCTTATGACATCACTATTTCGGACACTCAGCGCCCCATTTCTGGAAAGGTGTAAAGAAAGACCTGCAAAGATACAAAATAAAACGAGAATTTAAAATTCGGAAGCAGAAGTAAGACGGAACAACACTGTACAAATCAAGTCTAAAGTCATATCGCCCTTGTTTGACTTGAGAAAAACAACATCACTGGAGCGATCTGGTTCCTGAAAAACAATCAGCGGACAAGTAGTCACTGACGTATCGCCAAGAATTACAAGACCCAGAGCAAGAGTATACGCATTCACATTCGTTTTTCGGGAGCATTTCCCGCGATGCCTGCGAAAAAAGACATCTAAATCGCGAATGTGAGCAAAGGCATATAGACTGAACTGTTAAACAACAGAGGCTGGAACAATCCTAGAACTCAGGAGAAAAGTTATCAAAATGCAAAGATACTGACTTCTGTAAACAATTGTCAGGAGGTGAGAGAACTGGCTGTCCCATACTGGTCCAGTCCTCCAAGTGTGGATTAGAAAAATATACACATTGCATGGTGTATGCTTCCATGATGGCTTGCCTTTTAATTTGTCGCGCACGCGTAGGACCTTGTTGTGAGGGCAATGCCGCCATCCTTCTTACGCGATGTTGCGAGATCGGACGAGAATAGCTAGTCCTGAATATGCCATTATGGACAACGGTAAACCTGCAGATAATCACTAAAAAATTCAAATCCAGCGATTAGATTGAACTTTCTAATCTTAAAGAAAAAACTTCATAAAGATTACACTAAGGTAGTGAAATGATTTCACAGAGCTTTGAAAACATTATCAACGAATTTCAGTTTTTCTTGCAACGATCATTGCTAGCGAAGAAAAGCATTTCATTATCTGATGGATCGTGACACAAGAGGTCACTTTAAATATCAATAAAGGTCCTTCCAATGATAAAGAATCGAACAAGGTACCAATAGAGCTTCTGTGACGAGCCATTTCATTCCTCTAGCCCAATTTACTTGCTTTCTTCATCTTTGACGAGCGAAAAACAGGTTTCCATTACTAATCACCCCCGCACGGCTGGCAGAATCTGGTTCCGTATCGCAAACGAGCAAACTAGAATCATATATTACAAACAGTTGGTTTAACCAACTAAACAGTAGGTTTAACTCGGAAGAGATCCCAATTATTAGAAGAAGTTAGATATCACATTAACTAAAGCATGTGCATTGCTGAATTTTGTAAACATTACAATTACACCCGTTTAACATTTATAAATGTTAGGTTTTTTGTTTCATTCCTGTACATTACTAGACCCCTTGTGGCTTTGATAGCTGAGGTTTCAAAAGGGTAGCTGGGAAACAGATGAGTAGCAGTCGAATATGAAGAACAGATTCAAAGTAAATTATACTGCCGATGCTACTACTGCCCATCTCAAAGCTAGGCTTGGCCATGTTGGTTGCGCCACGCCATAACATGAAGGAAAACCAGACGTGAATGTTCCCGGGTTTTCAACTCCGCTGCAACACTAGAGCAATAAATGTCACCTCTGGAAAAAGGGTCCTTCCCTACTATATAGTGACGGATTGAGGTATACGAGTCCAGAAAAGATGACGTTCTGAATCAATGCCTCTTAGATTAGAAGCCCATTGACGATCATGCCGGACACTTTGCCACAGGACAGTTACAACTATTACACGTGTGTGACGTTGTTGTCGAGTGGTTCCGGTTTCTGACTGTTCTCCCTGATGGTTTGGGGAAACTCTAAACACATTAACACGCGTTTGATCAGGCCAGTTTTTGGGTAGCGTATCCTTAAACTCAACTCAAATTTATATCAGTATTGGCGCTGTTGGTATTACAGCAAGAGTATGCAATTGTAGCAAGCACTGAGCAGCGTTTTTGTAACATTTTCTATTTACAAATGTTTCTCTAAACACGAAGCTGATAATCATGTAAGCCGACAATGGCTTAAAGTACAACTGTACTTATCATCATATATATCGAAGCGCAGATTAGTTTAAACAATGTAGGAGGGAGTATAACTCATGAAGTGATGAAGGGTCCCGCAAGAAAGCCTATTCATTCGCCAGTTTCCAAAGCAACAACTCCTGAACAGTTGGTTCTGTTTTCAAGAAAGAACTCCATGGCATCTTTCAGCGAATGTTCTCGCGTTCTGGCGGATCTGGCACCCTGAAAGTGGCACTATACGTTTCGAACTTGCCTCAGCAATTAGAAAACTCCTACATAAACGACTAGATCTTCATACGAGAACTTTGGATTCTATGTTTAGGAATGGTGGTTCAAAAATAAGTCACCCACTCGTCGGCGGAGTGCTAAGATTGCGATAAGTTTGCTACAAATCCCCATACATTTGAACAGTTAAGCATTACTGAATGTACAGGTGGTTAGCGAACGGCCAATGTGGAACCCGCAAAGGTATTTTGCCGGTATGAATGAGTACGGAAGCAAATGTATCAGCCAATCAGAGACATAGGCACTGATGACGTCAGACATTCCTGTACACTCTCGATCACGTCAGTAGCTTCTTACTTGGCGAGAAACGATTAGTGTTGTTGTTTACCTGGTGAGACATTACAGAGTATTTAGCGAATCAGTGTTAACCTCTAACAGGAACCTCGGCGCCGCTATGTACGAAGTTAGTTGTATTCCGTTAGTTCAGTCAAGGCCCACGTGTCTTGCAGGTGTAACGTTTTTGGTTGTTCCCCATATTTCAGTGTTTCCATACGATAGACAGTTTGAGATACCATGAGTTCTCACTATCAGTAGAGAGAACAGAGAAAACATGTCAATCCGTCAT
Organism: Lineus longissimus; assembly: GCF_910592395.1. Classification (NCBI taxonomy): domain Eukaryota; kingdom Metazoa; phylum Nemertea; class Pilidiophora; order Heteronemertea; family Lineidae; genus Lineus; species Lineus longissimus. The sequence continues at coordinate 18,719,749 of NC_088310.1, read as the reverse complement.
TGTGCCTTCCCAAACAATGAAGGAGATTAAAGGTAAAAACTTAGAAACGGAAATACATTTACTTAAAAATGTAACACAGAGTTTCGAATGCGCTCGGAGGAAACTACGTCAGCATCGCCTTCACATAAAACTATTCTGTAAAAATGGGTCGTTACCAGACTTCGAAAATACGAATAAGATAGAGTAGGGTCCGGGAGACGGCATGGAAAATCAGCCATGACCGTTTAACTTATTTTAGAAGATGAATCTAAGAATAGTCAAGAATATCTAAGAATAGGCCTATTCCTGTTCAGGAAAAGCCGTGTCAGAGATGGTTCCTGCGAAACCAGGTAACAGCTGATGGTTGAACGAAGGAAAGGTCAACACCTTGCTTACGTCTAGCCGTAGCCCGTCGATAGCTTCTTGCTGCTGACACCCGACTTAGAAACGTCAGTGACCTCCATTGAACTGGTTTGGCGAGTTCGACTTGGTAAACAGAGGAACAAACCTCGAAAATACGTTTTATTTTTACACGTCTGCGCGCTAAACGTTGCTGGCTATCGGATGTACAGGTTAGCAAGTGCTTCTCTCGGGGTTTCTTGAATCATCCCACTACTTCAGCCTTAATCCTGGAACACCATACAATGTATTATTGTTGTCAGGTAAATATGACATCGTTCGAGGGTAAACAGTCAAATTAGCAATATCCACCTCGGCCAGAAAATGTGACCGGATACTTTCTCGGGAAGATACCTCCCTCTACCATCTCCTCAGAGAAGTCCCCTCTGCGAATCTGCGGTGGCGATTGTATCTGTTCTATTGTTCAACACAAAGGACGTGATTCATCGTGATAATAATCTTCCCAGGCCGAGATTTCTCACGATGCACCTATCAATATGGCCCTTGCTCATCGACCAGCCGCTTATTGACTACTAACAGCACAGTCAAGAATAACCGGAAACCTTCACGAATTTAGAATTTTGTTGATGTTTACAAACATATCGATTACGCCAATGATTCATCTTTGAAAAGGAAAATCATTTTCAGTACCAAAATATTTTTTGGGGGTAAAAAATGGGCAAGCACTACTGATTACAGTTAATCGCCTACTTCCTCCTTGTACATTTTGTATTTGTAGCATGTACATTAGTCTCTTCTGATGAAAAATATAATATAACAAATAATATTGGCTTACAAATTGCCCTGTACATGTTGACAACATTGCATTGTACACACAAACACGAGTACTTCCAGTTGTCCTAAAAGGTTCAAGCACACACAGAGGTCGACAAGATTTCTCGCGGACGATTACCTCTGTGTGTTGTCGGCTTTAAACTACTCGCAAGAGTATCGTAGCAAACAAAAACCTAACAGTGACTCGTCTATTAAACATCCAAGGAACGTGAATTACCAACTTAACTCTCCCAGCAGTCGCATCGTTTTTTCATCAATATTATCTTAGTCACTGTCAGGTGATCTGCCCGGATGATAAAAGACGAACACTTTGTTCGAAGGTAAGGCATTCTCCAGTGATCACGGCTCACGCCTTTAGGTTACTTGGTTGGGCGAAATGCCGATCATAGGCCGTATATATGCTGGTGATCCCCCGACTCCCGACTGCACGTTCCCGTCAAGCTAGTTTCTGTCAAGTTCCCGTTGAAGTCATCCATGCATTCCGGTTGTGACTTTGTCTTCAAAAGACCAATTTGGGACTAATTGAAATTATGATCAAACATCAAAGAACCTTCTTCATGCAAAGATGACACGACGATTTGTTATGTCGAATCACGGACCGCGGGCATTCTCTTGGTAGAACAGGAAGCAGTCTGGTATACTTTTACAGCCCACGAAAATGCACTTGTGTGGAATATTCTAACTGGAGGGGAATAAAAACCCTTTAATCGAGAGGTTATGTTGCGTTGCATTTGATCACCTTAGATAGTAAGATGACAAAAACAAAGCGAGTCTAAGATATAATTCTGTGAGAAGTCAGCGAAGCCAATGAGCTCCTCTGCCTTGAAACTATGATGGACGCCTTCAACCACCTGCCAACTAGATATAGAGTCTTCAAAGCGTTTTCACTTGTTTATCATGATTTGAGCACTAGTTTGACCTAGAGCTAGCAACAAACAGTCTGCTACATAAGATAGGCTTGAGACGTTGCAATTCAACAGAAGATAGCTTCTGCAACATTATCTGTTTACCGCCGTAAACCTGGTGTCTGCTGTTGCTCATAGGAGGCAATTTGTAACGGAATTGTGCGATGAAATCGAAGACATTTATTCGGTTTGTCAATGCCATCGAAGAACAGAGAGGGATACTGGCCGGACAGGACCACCCTGACCAGGCACAAAACTATGGGGGTCTGTGGCAGAACTCTTTATCAGTACAGCCGCCTCATTCGTTACCCGCGAAAATGCACCGACTTGAACTATTTTATGATGATTGACCGAATCTGCTTTCGTTAAATTTTAGACGTGGTTGTCTCATCATAACCTATGTGGTCGAAAATTCGACATCGTAACCAATGTATTTACTGGACCGTTTAGGATGAAACATTGTAAACACTGTCACGAGACAACTCATTGCGCCACTAAAAGACACTGATAAATTGACGGAATGACAGGCGCTGAACAAAGGAGTTTGGTGAGTAATCATCGTGTCCCTTGTCGGTTGTGATGTCATCGCCGGTGACACATACGTGGACACACTCAGGTGATGTATTAATATCAATGACAATGGCACATTACGTCAAACCCAATCTGTTTGACATGATTAAAGACAAGACTCCGCTGGTTCGTCCATCAAAGTCATCACAAGACGGCCGTGTAGTTTCCTCGCGGACGCGTCCGCGGAAGACCTTGACTGAAGCGGCGCAATCGCCTGGACTCCTCCTGCATGCGAATATTAAAAGTCATTAGTGGCATGATTCAACCTGGTAAATGACGGGTATTTAACAAAGCATGCCATGACAATGGGAGAGACAGTGAGAGAATATTGATGACATTAAAGACGATGTCTTCGCCACGAAAGATAGCGTGCAACCTCAAAACGAAATGCCGCGCCGATCGATGCAGTTGCATTCCATGGAGGCACTTTTTTCAATTAGTTTAATAAACAAAACAATTGTATATTTTCTGCACTAAATGAAGTCTAGTGGCAGCAGCGTCATCTTAATCGTTCTTCGTTTTCATTCGTCAAATACACGTTTTAGAGTTTTTTTGATTATCGCACACTCAGGTCGCTCAGCTTAACGGTTTTTGAACGAAAGACTGAGTCGAACCAACGATCGCGTACTTGTCTTTGATCCCTCGAGAAACTGGACCTCAGGTGGCGGTCTTCACCAGGACTTCGCCACTTGTCCCTCTCAACTTACAGGTCATCCTACGCTCAGTTAACATACAGGTAATAGTGTCACATACAAACCCAATCTGAAACATGACAAGCCAAATTCAGTGTTGATGCAGATACAGTCATGACATGTTACAGTATCAATGCGAGTTTAAAATCATAGCAAATCGGCGTTTTGGCGGAAGATTTCTCCGTCGAACACCTATTATGATCAGAACGACCAATTTCCCACCGTGTGATGTTATACCCCGGGGGAAGTCTCGTGTCGGCTGACGAGAAACAATGAGAGCCGGTAGAAACACGTGTTTTGCCAATTGTTCTCACTTGATGGGTTAGCGATGACTAAGGGAGCTATGGTCCTGCCTGCCTCCCGGACAGGGGAGAACGCCAGAGATTCACTCACGGGCCGGGAATTTCCCTTTGAATTGGACAGATTAGATATTTGATTATGAAGAGCTAAACAATGCCATGAGATTAGTACAATAAGGTGTAAACCCGCGACTGGCCCGCCACAAAGGACTGGTGAGTCAGACCTCTTGGTAACAAAGCGACTTCCGTTATTTCTGGACAAAGTTTTACCACTTTGAAGTATCAATTATAATGTCAATTAAATTTCACTTTACGATCTTCAAGATATGACGTTCGTACAGGAAATTATTCAATTTAGTTTAAATTTAGTTAATTTTAACTATCCATGGCTTAATCGTATTATTTGATAATTAGATTTGGAACTAATTTCAATTTTTATCTTTGATATTTGTTTTTATTTATTGAAAAACTATCTTGGAAGAAACGGAGATGATATTAAACAAAACTTTGGAGGTTGTGAGCACAATATAAATTAAGGTGCAAAAGCATTGCCATTGTCAAATAAATTTCAGCGTCGCATGTTTTCACAAAAGTCACAAATCAAAGATAGATAGACAGAATATGCGGGGAACAACGCATTGTATAATGCGGTTTTAATCTCAGATGTATTAACGATATATCAGCATATACCATTCCATGAAAATAAAAACAATAGGGGCGGACAGTTTTTCCAGAGGGACATTTTGACTGGCAACACCGGCACCGACCAGATAGAGCCCAGTGACCACTCAAAAGGGCAAACTGAAACCTAATCTGCTGCATTAATTATACAATTAAAATGATATACAAAGTAGCGACAGACCGTGGCCGCGGGACAAATCAATTAGCTGGAAGTGTCCTAACTCCGCTATAGTGACGATCCCGTGTCACCCCGACATCTTCCATTGCTTAGTCATCATACCATTGTCTTCTGTCTTTGTTGTCTCCAGTAACCTGCGCTGATTAAAATCCCGACAATGCATCTATTTTAACGCACCTTAACGCGAGGAGGGGACGAGTCATCGCAAATGACATTGTCTTAGAGTATTCCATTTTATGCCTAACATGATGTCATTACGCACGACTCGGTGACGCAGAGGTTGCCCCGCGGCCGCAGCGTGCCAAGTGCGCCTTTGAACGGCCCGTTGAAACAACGACAGCTAGTGACTCACGGGCGAGCTGCTGGGAAAATTCTATGTTTTTAACTTTCTTTATTCTTTTCTGATGTTCATTAAAAAAAAACTGAATAGAAAAAAGTTACAAGAAGTACTTCCTAGCATATTTTTTACTTCCTTACGTTGAGGCGTAGTCGAAAATATAGGAGCCGATTTCTATTTCAAAACACTGAAATCACCAGTTACAATAATAACTTAGGTGTTTTAGAATGCGGAATAAGTTACCAGCCTCCTTTTTAATAGGAATATGATATGAGAAAAACCCAAGTATATCAGCAAAGGAAAGATATCCAGAAGTTGAATCATCAAGACATACAATGCACAAGCGTAAAAAATCATCAAGGGAGCGTAAAGAATCATCATTACATACTACAATGTACAAGCGTAAAGAAGTTGATGGGAACTGGGACGAAGATGTCCCGAGGTTACACCTTCAAGGTCATAATGCCAAGGTGAGCCACTAAGCCACAATGACTAAAAGGTTGTGACGTCATTTGTCCCAGGTGGACCATGGACCTTGACAGTCAGGTATTTTGTAATTTTGCCCAGACGTCCCTAAGGGTTTTACGATGAATTATCTCGCTGTCCCTTCTGAAGAGGAGAAGGGTTTAGTTCCTGGTGGTCTGCGAAATTAATGATCCGAGATCAGTATCAGGCTTCGGGATCCAATGAATGACAATCTTTGATAGATAATCTCATTGGTAAGACTCTGTCTAGCGACTTATCGTCAGTTTCAGACACTAGAATACATTTAATGTTGAGTGAAGACAGTATCGCGCTGATGCCATCTGATCGAAAAAGCTTGAACTGTTGGAGAGTATACGCAGCCTCTTCCGAAAGCGAGTATGCTTGGTATTGGCATATGGCCAGTTGCCACGCGATCTACGAACGGCGATTGGAACTGAAAGTAAAGCCATTGGTTGGGCCGGTTGCAATAGCGAAAGCAAGACAGAGATATCTCCTCCCGTACCCCCAATGACCCCTCTCCTGAGCGACACCATTAAAGTGATATTTTGATTCTCGAAGTCGAGAAGGATCCAATTTGGTACGATAAGAGCAAGCCAGGTGATAATAGGCCCGGTATTGAGGAGGACGTATATAGAAGATAATAGAAAAACGCGTTGGAATTGATGGTGAGAATTCGCTTTTTCTGTTTCAAAATGCGCCTCCCGCGGAGTTTTTTTTTAGGTGTTACCCAAGTGGGCGGAATCACTTTTGGCTTATAGGGGCCTTTGACGTAGTCATGGTTACCAATTAACACTTTCGTTGCTTTTTACACTTTATTAGTGCAAACCAGTCCCTAGGACTTTTCTGTGACACGGCAGCTGGTCGTCTGATAATTTCTCTCCGGCGTATTGATAAGCATTACGGTAATTGAAACACACCTTGCCGAGATGGCGAATGACCCCGATAAATGAATTGCGAATGGTCGTATAGGGATGACGCATGTGTACAACAGTTTTACATGATTTATTCACTTAATAGTCAGTCCATAACTTTATTTAGCTTTACATGTTGGAAGATGAAATGCAATGATAAGTACGAAATAAACATATTTTTCCATTTTATGATGCGTCAAGAATCGTTCCCATTTTTGGCTTCAAACAGATTGACTTGTCGCAAACGCATAAAACATACATTGTCATCAGAACTTTACGGTACGTAATTTGTATACTTCGGTAACGATCGTGACATCGTTTTTTCTAGCTTTAACAAGTTAAACGCAATTGCTTGATATGGCATAGATAAAACAACAGGGATTACAAGAAACTGCCCATTTTACAGCATATGTACAAACTTAGCAGATCAAAGCGTCTTATCAGTCCGCGTGACCGAGTTCGACTCATTGCGTCTTCAACCAGAACTGGTGTCTGATCCTTCACTTTCAACAATGGATGGGCGGTGGTCGCATTTGTGCTTGTTGACTTCCTGGGCATCGCAGCGGATTAGCCAGTAAGTGCGCAAGAATCCTTTCACTGTGGCCATCAATTCGTGGTCATTCTGAAATATAAAGAGGCACGATACATGTAGTTACACTTCGCTCTTCTTATAATTGGAGATATAAAAACACTGCCCTGAAAACATAAAACACAGTCACTCAATTTTTGAAAAAATCTGTTTTTGGTGAAATGCCACAACACAGTATCTCCTTTAACACCTACATGTAGACTCCTTCCACATGAGAGAATTTTCCTTTTGTGGTATGGTATCTCTGTCAGTTATACGATGGCTGGTAAAGGACATCACATGATTTTGTTTTTTTCCAGGCAATATCTCGATCGATGGACTTATTATCTCGAGCGATCGAGATATCATCTCGATCGATGTTGAAAAAAAATCATGTGATGTCCTTTTCCAGCCAGAGTACAGTTAGCTGCAAAATCTGGAAATTTGTTTCAACTTCTGGTGCTGATTCAAAGTCTTAGTTTTTTAAAAAACTGAAAGAAGCACTTTTTGACGTCCTTACCTTAATCACCTTATCCTCCCTCAATACCATCTCGAACCCGCCGAACTCTTCCAGCGCCTCCTGGGTGACCTGGCTGATATGGATACGCCCAGCTGAAACCATATGATTCTAGATCAATCAGGATCCAAGGAAAGACTCAAGGTCAATCTTGACAATCTCCCTAGTCCGTGTATCGAACAACCGACATTGTCTCCTCCTTCGTGGCGGCCAGGACTGGCGTAACGTTTTTGGCGGTACCCCTTACTGTCCACTGCAAAGTTTACTTCGAAAAGATAAACGATCACACCAATAGTGTGATGGGTTAAACTTATTTCACTTACGTTTTCCAAGTGATTCCATTTTCGATGCGACAGTAATCGTTTCTCCCAGAAGACAATACCGTGGCATCTTCGTTCCAACGACCCCTGTGACGACTGGCCCTATAGAGACGAAAGCGAGCCTGAGTTAGGAAGGCTTTGCGTTTTGTATATTTACTTCAATTGATTACGATACTGTTGCTGCACGATATGACGATATGAATCGGTGGGGATCGGTTAGCCTGCGATGGGTTATTCAAAGAAAAATGGGGAGGCCAGTATTGAAATTTTCTTACTATGTGGGTAAGGGTAGGTTGCATTTGAGAGAACACACGCCTTTAAAGTTTGATTTTATTCAGACTGCGTGCATCAATCGCCGTTTCTCCATGTTGCGTGTTGACTGATGATCTAGCGACGCGCCACACACAGAATGACACTTTCTTTGGCTATTGGTTATATCCTGCTTGCCAGTGCAACACATCAGATCAGACACCAGCACATCTGCTACAGAACTGCCAACTCTGGGACACTGGGAGACGGGGAACAGGGCCACACGGTGCATCATTGGAGACAATTGTAATGTCAGCGAAGGCGTGTTCTTGTCCTAACTCAAGCCGATAGAAGACTTGAGCCAGACAGCGTGGAGGAATGTGATTGTACGAACGTAACTTGAAGATAAGATAACGGTGATGATGAAACTTTTAATATTTTGAGTAGGAGCTCATCCAAACAGGAATTCCTCTGTTGGTGGCTATTCCTGAACTGTCTTAAAACATTCCAAAACCAACTCCTAGCAACGTCAAAACAAGTTAAGTGGTGTAGGCCTATAAGAGTTCAATTAGGCCTATAATTACATGATTAAATCTTACAAATAATGTTTGGCTTACAGCTCTACGGTCACATGTATAAACTATGCATATTGGCAAGGGCCTATAAATAATAGCAGGGAATACGTACAGGCTATGTAACACAATCCTCTGGGGATCAATGGTGAAACTAGAGAGGACACCAGGATTCATTAACGACGTAAGCGTTAGGCTTGTTCTGTATAGTACATGTAAAGTCATGAAAAGAAAATCGAAGAAGAAGACGGTCACCATGTTGATCCCCTTGAGGTGGGCTTTAAGTCTGCAGTGGCCTATCCTAAGAAGAAAGATGGTACATGCAGTCGCCTCGTTTCTGTCCACGTCCATTTGGCATCGTCATCGCATGGCCTTACCTGTATGACATCCAATTCTCAGTTTGAACTTCGTGCCAGGAAGGTGTGGGATATCCAACTGCATGATGTTCTCGAGGAGATCCAAGGCCATGGTCGCGATCTCAAAACTATGTCTCTTGTCATTCCGCTTTGGGAGTCCTGTGGGATGAAAGCGTAACAATAGATCAATCAAGAACGTATCAGGATGAAATATAGATTACATGTTCACAAAAACTACCCACAGTTTTCCGCTGATAGTGCGGCTAGCATCGTAGATAATGCTTTCGCTCTTCACGAACTGCGATAGCGGGTTGGAATACCAAATATCCACCGGTATCAAGTGTTTTGCCGCGACGTCGAAAATCGAGAAAGTACGAGTGGAATCTGTCCTTAATGGCTTACCTGAAGCGACCATGTAAGCATCACCGATCGTCTCCACCTTGTAGACATCGTACAACTCTATGCGACTGTCACAGCAAGTGTACAGGGAATTCAGCATGTTGACAACCTATGAAAGGAAGGAAAGAAACAAGTGATAATCAGAAAGTAGACCGGACAGACAAAAAATAGAAGAGGAGACTTGATAAACAAGAAATAGAAGAAAAGCCAGCATACATGTATCAAACAGTTTCTTCCATAGGGTGCATTTCTCAATTTTTTGTGTAGTTTCCTATCAAAAACGCTAATAGTGACCGAAGCGCGCTCCCTGTGGGGAAAAGGTTGAATAACCAGTTGGCGTTAACTTAAACCGGGATGTCCTTAAATGGTGTATGGTCCTCTCAGCAGAAATGAAATCTACCAAGGGTGTTTGTGCAGGGCATTTTACCAATTGGTAGTATTATAATAAAACTTCACGTTCATCTTCATTTTAATCGTTTAATGCGTCGTTTCGCTCCGATCTTTTCACTAACCTGTATCGGGGAGCTTCTTGAGCTGATCTCCGTAAAGCCGACAATATCAGAGAAATAGATTGTCACGTCGGAATAGGCCTTGGCACGGACGACCTCGTTCCTCTTGAGTTGGTCGGCAACTTGCTTGGGCAACATCTGGTAGAGTAGGACATCGGTACGCTTCTTCTCTTTGTTCAATGCATTTGTCCTGAAGATGGAAACATAACACGCTATGATATATAATGTAGTTCTGGGGTGTATGCGGCCGGAGAAACAGCCATCTATGATCAAACATCATCAGTTTTAATAACACGGATAATGAAATGTTCCTTTGTTGGCGAACTGAATCTAAGACCACGGTCTCTTTTGCTATGATGCCATCACGACCATTCAGATGGCTCCCCTGGTATTTTCAAGACGGCATATTCTCTCACGCATCTCGTCCTCGAGATCGCCAACACTACGTGTATTTGCATGTCGGCTAAGCCTATCGACCGCCATGAAAGCAGTTTCGCGGCGCTCGATGTTATCAAGATTTACCATTATAATCCTTTGATAAGACAGAAGAATAATATGGGCATTTTGGCGTAGGTGAGAGCGGGCTTTGTTTAAAGACAATGTACCGCGTATTGAGCCAGGCCCGAGTTCTTTTCACTGCGATGTATGGGGGGGGGGGGGGGGAAATGTAACGGATTGTAGAGTGACGCGGCGCCTGTAATATTAGTACCAGTGGCGCGTAACTCGACTGCACTCCCGTCAACTCACCTGTCTGCCAAGGTCATGGAGTATTTCTGCATGGCGCTGGTCAGTGAGAAGACTCCGTGCAAGATAATGGGACACATAATGAGTACAACTCCAAAGATTATAGCAATGATTATCATCTTCATGAGTTCCTCTTTCTCCTGTTGGTCGATGATGTTCAGAATCTTTACAGCAAGCTTTTCCTGTACCTATTACATAGCAAAGGAAGCCAAATCGAAATCAGCCAATTAAACAAATTCTGAATTATTTGTCCAATAATTTGATATTTTTTGACATTCAATAATTCTTCAATGGTGACTATAGGAAGGAACCAGAAGGGTCAGATTATTAGGTCACACGAAGTTGCCAGCAGACGTTTGTACTATTTCATAATGCAATGTACGCTGTTAGCACTTTTGACACTTGCATGTGGGGACTATTCAGCGACTAGGGTCCATAACTGTGCGTATGAGTCACCTTCTGACGACTAGTAGGACCCCCTGGCTCCTGTCTATATTGCCCCCTTAAAGAATGTAAGACTGCCCAACTAATATTTTCTGAATTGTTGGGTAAAACAACCGAGGTTGGGGTCTCATTTAAAATGATTAAATCTCCAAAACGCCAACGTGAACGTCTATCCCATTTTTCGACCTCTCGATAACTATTGGTCGAACAATGGGATTGGCGTTCGAGCAGGCGTTTCGGGAGGTTTGCGAAAACTCGCCAAAGTATGACAAAGTATGTCACCCGAAATCGTTGCCCATTTACTGAAAAATGTCACATCCTATATCTCACCCTGTGAAGTTGTTCCATGTAGAGTGTCATACTATCGTACCATCCTAGCCCACGAACCAACGACCCGGCCTGGGAAGCGTTGTTACTTCGAATCTCCTGCCGCATTGTTTCCACCACCGCCACAAAAGTCTCATTTCCCGTGATGGTGTCATCGTAGGTTTCCTGCAGAGGAAAATGTAATGTCATGAGGATGCATGTATTAACGTACCTTACATTTTTCGCACTAATTGTGTTCAAGATGCTTGTTGGTTTTTACTTTAAACAGATCGATCCCTTCAACTTCATGACGTTAGAACAGTTACTCAAAGTCCAGTTTAGATTAAATACTTTACACCAAGCGCAGTGAGCTACTGCGCATCACCGTGCGCGAGAAATCGAAGCGACAATCTTGGCCGCTAAAAAGACCTTCTAATTCTAAAAATGCACGAACTGTCGCCTATGGCAAGCCAAAGCGGAATTTATTCAAGACTTTAGAATTACCATTCAAGAAGTTAAATATAAGTTCAAGAAGGAAATATATGTTCAAGACTAAAATATGTTCAACCTTGAATCAAATGTTTTCAACCTTGAATAAAATATGTTCAACCTTGAATAAAATATGTTCAACCTTGAATAAAATATGTCCAACCTTGAACAAAATATATTCAACCTTGAACAAAATATATTCAAGACTCACGTGACCATATTCAAGACGCACGTGACCACAAAATTGATGACGTAGAGCGTAGAATCTGTGGTACTTCCGATGCGTTCTGTTTCACGACAGGCATTGCGCATTTTGAACCTATAATTTGCCTGATATGTCTGTGAAACATGTATCGACTCTGACATTCACTCGGCATCCATGTCATGATGTGTAGGATTACAGTACATGTCAGGTGTAGGCGGCTAGGTACGTGTACAACCATGCGTCAAAACCTCGTGCGAACAATTCGAGCTCCGAAACGTAACACAAGTACCATGGGTTCGGGAAAGTCCGGACGCGGGTTCGGGAAAGTCCGTAAAGCATCAAAACATGAGCAACTACGCCATCAATTTTTGTGGTCACGTGCGTCTTGAATATGGTCACGTGAGTCTTGAATATATTTTGTTCAAGGTTGAATATATTTTGTTCAAGGTTGAATATATTTTGTTCAAGGTTGACAATATTTGATTCAAGGTTGACAATATTTGATTCAAGGTTGACAATATTTGATTCAGGATTGAACATATTTTGGTCTTGAACATATATTTAACTTCTTGAATAGTAATTCCACGGTCTTGAATAAATTCCGCTTTGGCTTGCCATAGTCGCCCCGCCGATTCCTCGTCCTAAATACGACACTGCGGAACTTCGGAATCAGCTCACAGAGCTGGCAAATAACGTAAATCATACAATAATCTTTGAAGGAGAAACAATGTATGCGTTAGAGGTCATGTCGCAAACTCTACCATCGTCATATCCGGGACCGAAGTTCCGAAGTGTCGTATTCTATTCCGAATGTCGCTTCATCGACAAATAAATCTCGAAGGAATGGACGCCAACAAGATATCATACTTCGTAGTTTGTAGGCTTACCTAAGGGCTGTGAAACATGCCTACTGTCATTTTAAGTTGTGAAGCTTCGTAAACGTTAGTGAGCAGTTAGAGAAAGTATCTTACCTGCACCAAATCAGAATAATACCGCGCCGATTCGAAAGTGACATTTCCAGTTTCTTGACTCTGCATGAACACCAAATACTCATCAAAATTATCAAATCTTCCCTGGGTGAAAAAGATAGCTCCATAAGCTCTCTCCAAACCGAAATTCTCTATAGCGTAGATAATCTCCAGATACGCAGTCAATGGCTTCCAGACAGAACCGGAACCCACGTCAGTAACGCTGGCAACCAGCCAATTGAAAATAACATGGATGACCTCTGCGTAGAAACTCAATTCGCTTTTCACTGTGGTGTTTAGCGTGTCTAACTCGTATCGGTGTCTGTTCAAGTAGTTCATGAACCTTTCCTTGGTGGTGAATTCCGCCCTGGTATCGGCGAGTTTGTTGTCCGCTGGCCAGAAGGACATGTTCATCAGTGCGCGGTCGCTGACAGGGTACCGCTGGATAAGAAGGTTCTTGGCTTCTTCCGGGGCAATGTCGCTGACGTAGAGGGCGCTCATGTCACGTTCTCGCTGTAAGTTGTGAAGAACGTCACCAAGTTCTATACTGAAAGACAAAAATACATGATAAAATACTCAGTTTGCGCCGCTTCGACCATTTGGCTTGGTAGTTGAGTCATTGAAGCACTTGGCACCGCAGTTGCGAATATGTCTATCAATAACATTGCTTCTTGTTCTAAGATGGCGTTTGCTGAGCAACGCAATCGGGGATAGCAAAATGCGACACCGGGATTCGAGATACTGGTATGTCTGTATCTAATGCCGTATTTCGATCTTTCGCCGAAATAAGCGTGCACCGGCAAGCGGCAATACGTGTGTGCGGGCACGTGCAACGGCATGAAATGCTAAAAGCATGATGGAAGCAGAGAGTATTCTTCGTGATCGTGAAGACCAACATAGTTCAGGTTGGCTACAATGATAACTACCCAAATATCACAATCTGCGATCTGCTATTATGATACCGAAAGCACAATCTGCGGCCCACTATGATGATCATACCGAAACCACAATCGGCGGCCCACTATGATGATGATACCTAAACCACAATCTGCGATGCGCTATGATGATACCTACCTAAAAACCACAATCTGCCTGAGAGACGACACCTGTAAATGGCTGTTTATCTTCGTTGCAAAGATATTCGTCGTTAGGCCTAGCAGGACTATGATGGGGATCATGACGATGGCTATCACCTTCATCATCTGAATTCTCTTGCCTCTCTTGGTAATAGGATTACCTGGAAGAGACCATAACAGACGTGGAAATAAAAACATTCAGGCCGGATAAGGGACGCTCTCATGGCAAATTATGTGGTTAAATGGAAAAATGAGGTGGTGAACATGCCAAAACTACGAACGTTTAAGTTGTTAAAACAGGAAGTAGGGCAAGTAGGTCTACAATAGCAAGAATGCGTAACGGTACATTCCCTCTAGGTATAGAATTAGGACGATATCGGGGTGTGCCGCTTGAAAATAGAACCTGTAAGAACTGTGGTGATGAAAAAGTGGAAGATGAGTTCCATTTTCTTTTGGAGTGTACAAAATATAGCCGAGAGCGGGTGGACTTGCTGTTGGATATTGGTGAAAATGTTGGTTCCATGGACCGGAGCGGTGGACTGAATGCGCTTCTGTCGAGTCCGGCAGTGGCAGGACGTGTAGCTAGCTATATACGACTCATCTACCAAATGCGTAAATAAACCGCCTCAAATCTTAAGTAGAATAAGTCGTGTATGGTCGGACCACCCCTCCCTTTGCCGCGGTCGACATGTTGCGCTCCCGTTTACAAATTATGAATTATTGTGTCTCGTAAGCCTTTGCAGGCTGGCTTTTTGTAAAAGGTGACGCGTTAATAAAATATATATATATATAAACTGTACGTCTTGACTTTTTCTGTACATCAACCGAAGAGGAAATCCAACTGATCAGCAGTTAGGATTATTCCGTTTTGCAAAGAAATTATAATGGTCGTTTATCGCCATTACTTTTCTCCTGTGACCCTCAGAGCGTTAACTTTAACTAAACGTTAAGTTTATTTGGTTTAAATGAAAGAGAAAAAGCAAAGTTACATGAAATTATCTTCTTCACCACCACAAATTACCTTGGCAAAGACCAAAGAACCGATTCGGTTTCCTCATGTGTAACATGTCCACAATAGCCACATCCAACTGCGAAGGTGTCAGAGAGTTGAATGATGACATGAGACTGCCATTGCTCTTCTTCCTCTGCGGCGAGTCGAGGGCTTGATCTTTGGAATCTGGTGTGATCCTATTCGCCCCACGGTGTTTGTTCATTAACCATGCCATTCTGAACTTTGTCTTTCGGCTAGAAAGAAATGTCATAAAACGTTATACATTTCGGCTATGCAACGGTGCCGACATCGTGACACACAAGGCTCTGAGATTGCAAAGGGCATAACGTCTTTTTACTACTAGAAATGGCCACCAGGAACACTTCCACCAAAACCTAACGTGGCCCCGTTCTTTCAATTATGTTTTTGATAAGGACAAATGAAAAAACACTCAATGAACTGAACGATGAAAAGTGTAGCAGATAATAAGACTTCTTTTAATTTGTGATATCTTATCCTAAAGAGCTGTTAGGTTTTGGCCCCACGATGAATAAGTGTAAGAATGACTCACCTTTCTTTTCGACGGAGAAGATTTTTCAGCTAGTACTCTTCTTTACGCGAACACTGCATTGAATGTCCAAGCGTATTCCAACATTACAAAACAGATTGTGCGCACATCATAAGAACCATCTGGCCTCGCGCCGGAGCACCACTGTAGTGTCCATAGCAGTGATATTTGCTATAGGCCCAACACTGGGACGAGGATGAGCCAAAGTGTAAATTGGCGGGTAGGGGATATTTTTACTTTTTCATGGCAACCCCGTCATCGTATCTACGGACTGAAACATTTGTCACTTCGCTCGGCCTGGAATGGAACATCTCCTGATCACCTAACACGACGGACGCGTTGGTCATTGCATTTCATTTTCATTCATTCAATGGCTATTGTAGAATATACTTTCAGGTTGTTCATTAGCTCGAATAAGCATCTCCTCGTTGTGCGGCAGTCATTTTATAGCGCAGTTACATAAGCTGCGCTTACACCACGAAATATTGGTGGACCAATTGCACTTACACCACCACATTGCCGCGACAAATTGGTTCGGCAATCCATTGCCGATACAAATTGCCGAGCGAATTTGTCCCACCAAGCTTGATGGTCCAAATTCGCCCGGCTTGGTTCGGCAATTAGCTAGTTAGATGGTTCGGCTCCAGGCGGCGCTTTCGAAATGGCGCTTTCTGCGCATGCAATTTATTGTTTGCGCGCCATCTGTAGCCGGATTTTATAACTAGCTGCAGCGCTGGTGTAAGCGCTAGGTGGATTTTCGATGGTGCGGCATTGGTTCCCGAACCAAGATTGGTGGTCCATTTTCAGGTGGTGTAATTTTAGAAGACGCGCTTGTACACAGTGGTTACGCGGCCTGCTATTAAGGGGCTAGAAGATCCACTGGTCACCTATGCACAAATACACACAATTAATTAAGAAGATTTTTCTAGAGTTTTAGTAACGATATATTTTCTTCTATCCTAATACAGCCATCAGATTAATCTATTTTAATACACCCAAATCGTTGAATCATCCCCACCTAGTCGAGCTCCTCAATTTCAGGTGGCGGAGTCGTGGGCGGAGTGCATCGCTCGTCGCATGAACCTGAGCATTCCTCGGCCGTAAATGGGTTCAGTATATTTCCACACACTTCTTGACAATGGTTGAGGCAGTACTCTATCTTCTCCTCGGTTGTCTCGGGGACTTTTTCACCACTAACGAGCGCAATGGCGAGAATAACCTGAAGAGGGGAACGAGAGTGAGATGTCAGTCTGTGAGAAAGTGAAGTACGTTTCTTTTGAGAATATGTCCTACTCTATTATTTCAAGTCAGATTGTGATCTATGGTTAGACAGAAGGAGATGACTACAATGACAAAAGGAGTGATATTGCTACAAAGACCAAAGGAGTGAGATTGCTACAAAGACCAAAGGAGTGAGATTGCTTACAAAGACCAAAGGAGTGAGATTGCTACAAAGACCAAAGGAGTGAGATTGCTACAAAGACCAAAGGAGTGAGATTGCTTACAAAGACCAAAGGAGTGAGATTGCTACAAAGACTAAAGGAGTGAGATTGCTACAAAGACCAAAGGAGTGACATTGCTACAAAGACCAAAGGAGTGAGATTGCTACAAAGACCAAAGGAGTGAGATTGCTACAAAGACCAAAGGAGTGAGATTGCTACAAAGACCAAAGGAGTGAGATTGCTACAAAGACCAAAGGAGTGAGATTGCTTACAAAGACCAAAGGAGTGAGATTGCTTACAAAGACCAAAGGAGTGAGATTGCTACAAAGACCAAAGGAGTGAGATTGCTTACAAAGACCAAAGGAGTGAGATTGCTACAAAGACCAAAGGAGTGAGATTGCTACAAAGACCAAAGGAGTGAGATTGCTACAAAGACCAAAGGAGTGAGATTGCTTACAAAGACCAAAGGAGTGAGATTGCTACAAAGACCAAAGGAGTGAGATTGCTACAAAGACCAAAGGAGTGAGATTGCTTACAAAGACCAAAGGAGTGAGATTGCTACAAAGACCAAAGGAGTGAGATTACTACAAAGACCAAAGGAGTGAGATTACTATAATTATAAACACCAAAGGAGTGTGATTACTACAAAGAACAAAGGACTGCAGAATACTATAAAGTTTACAGGATTTCCATTCTCTCATTTCTTTAAATCGGAATTTGTACATTGTACGACTAAATCAGGTGCTGGCCAATCAGACGTCACTTACTCAAAATGTGCATGTTCGCCGTGATCGAGTACACTCCAATCTGATTGGCCAATACGAGAAGTAAGATGGGGTGACCAGCAACCCGGCGTCAAATCGTAATGTTGGATTTCCCGCTTACAGCACCAAATAGGACCTATCACGAAAACCACGGAAAGACATTGCCCTCTAAAAGCACCAAATAGGACCTATCACGACGAAAACCACGGAAAGACATTGCCCTCTTAAAGCACCAAATAGGACCTATCACGAAAACAACGGAAAGACATTGCCCTCTTAAAGCACCAAATAGGACCTATCACGAAAACAACGGAAAGACATCGCCCTCTTAAAGCACCAAATAGGACCTATCACGAAAACAACGGAAAGACATCGCCCTCTTAAAGCACCAAATAGGACCTATCACGAAAACAACGGAAAGACATCGCCCTCTTAAAGCACCAAAAAGGACCTATCACGAAAACAACGGAAAGACATCGCCCTCTTAAAGCACCAAAAAGGACCTATCACGAAAACAACGGAAAGACATCGCCCTCTTAAAGCACCAAAAAGGACCTATTACGAAAACCACGGAAAGACATTGCCATAAGCTAAACACTGCATGCTCAGGCTCTTTTTTAAAGTGTCCGATGTTGAATTGCTTAAATGATAACGATGGACTTAAATCATTTTAGCACTTACATGGCAGACTTGGGCCAAATTAACGCTTAATGAAACTTGGCGTCAACTGTAATGGGCTTGAAGTGGCAATGCCAATTTACTGAGTTCTTTTGAACGATGAGGCCTTGTCTGAACCGAGGAAACCGCAACTGTGATGCAAAGAAAAACTCACCAGGAAGACTGCCTTCATGATGTTTTTTTGTGGTCTTCTATCGCTTGATATTTCTGTGGCTGTGCTGATATCTACTGACCTTTTAAGTGTATAGAACGTCGTTCAACTTAATGTCAATAGCATGACAACGTCAATAGCTTGACAATGTCAATAGACACGCTGTGTGTTGTCTTATTTCTCCACCTGATGATTTGTTAGTTTTTCCCAAATCCATCAACATTAAAAGCCTACGCCGTTAGTTAAAGATCTTGAATTTGTAATTGAATTTAAAAATGTCCAATTGCGGAAATAGGTATTAAAGATAAATTTCAACATTCTCATTGTGTAGACAGATACACAAATACTATGAGTACAAAGTTTAAAGAAATTTGTACACATAATACCTGCACTACGGCGTTGTGTATTAATGGATTTCTATTTAACTGGACCACAAGTAATTACGAACGGCGTGCTCCTTTAAGTGTCTGTTTCTGACATGGACATTTTCATCGTTTAAAGGAATGGTCGGCTTTTTATTGCAGTATGTTTGTTCTTCCTCTGGTTTATCAGTAAACTATTTTTCTATACGTGTTTGATGCTTTTTCAATTTTGTTCCAGCTCTTTAAATAGACAGTAGAAAAAACGCTTATTCGATATTTTTAGTGCGCACAAGTCCTGGCGCGAAAGTCCTTTCCCGTCACGTGAATGCACGCCGAGATTCGAGTTCAAGTCACCCCGCGGAAAAATCGATATCAGCACCAAGACGTCTCAGGGTAGATCCATGGCTCCAGGAAGTGCCTAACTAGTGCATCGTTCCACATGGGAGCTAACTCGAGTCGAATCGGCGTCAACATCGAAAAAGCGTGATAATTCAGTCAGATTTTGAATTTTTCGTTTTATTTTGCAATGGAAACTACCTATGTAGAATATGAGGTGACTGGGCAGCGACAGCTGGGTAATATTGCCCTTAATAATACCAATGGTCCTTTAAGTTATGCGTCCATCTGACACAATACACCTTGATCCTCATTGTATTTGACATTGCTCAGCTGCTAGAGACAAGGGGCGGAGGCTGCTAAGGCAATACCGCTGGAAGTTCAGTATGACACAAAAAAGAAGATCTAGATTTTACTAATATTTGAGGTTATTTTTCATCTCCCCGATACCTCAGTTACAGAGTCTCAGTCATTCAACGTCATCCTAACAATATCAGGCCATTTCACGCGATACATACTTAAATGCTCCCTCAACGGAAACCTGCGTAATGAAAAGTCGTGTTGTAGGCCCTGTTTGCAAGAGGATGTTCAACGTGAGCTCCTACACTCTTGAAATTAACTTGTAAAAATAACTACTAAGTACAGGTAGTTCCGATTGCACCAACTGTGAAATGTGTTGTTTTAACTATCGAAATGATAATTCTTAACCACTTTAAAGGGTGTTTTTTTTCTAATTTTGATGGTTAGCCTCACTTCTTTAAGCTAATTTCACAGTTGATGCATTAGGAATAACCACTTATCTGTTTTTACTAAGAGTGTATAAGCATCTGATTGCCGAGTGCATTTCCATTCGCATCCATCCTTGGCCTCACAAGGGTTTTCTATACGTCCACACGCAGTGTGACAATTATGGTCAAGGCGGTACTCTCTCTTTTCAAGTCCTCAGTGACCATGCCTCACGAGCGCAATGGCGAGAACAACCTGAAGAGGACAAGTGAGGAGAAAGAGGCCGAGACATCCGTCGGCGTGAGGGAGATTTAGTCCTTTGATTGTAAAAATACTTTCAGGTTGTTCATTAGTTCGAATAAGCAACTGCTTAAGATGATTATGATGATGACTGCCGTTACGACCGTCACTTTATAGCGCAGTTACGCAGGCCATTGGAAGGTTCTTCCTGCAGGTAAAGTAGGGTCCCCTTATGACACGCTTGTACAGTGGTTACGCGACCTGCTAATGGGGTATAAGATCCACTGAGCATGTATGCACTTATACACACTGTTAAGAAGATTTATCGAGAGTTTTAGTAACGATTTATTTTCTTATATCCTAATACAACCATCATACTTCTTCATTCACCCGAATCTTTGAATCATCCCACCTACTGGAGTGCCTAAGCTTCTGATGGCGGAGTGCATCGCCAATCGCATGATTTCGTGCATTTCTCGGCCTCAACCGGGTTGTCAATGCGTCCACACACGGTGTGACAATGGTTGAGGCAGTACTCTATCTTCTCCTCGATTGTCTCGGGGAAGTGTGCACCACTAACGAGCGCAATGGCGAGAATAACCTGAAGATAAGAACGCGAGTGAGACGTCAGTCTGTGTAAAGGTGAAGCACGTTCCTTTTGAGAATATTCCATGCACTGTAATTTCAAGTCAGGTTGTTGTGTATAGTCTAGACCAAAAGAGTACGACTACTAGTAATACAAGGACCAACAGAGTGAGATGACTGTATAGACCAAAGGAGTGAAATTACTGAGTGAGATAACTTCAAAGACCAACGAAGTGAGAAGTCTATTTAAAGATCAAAGGGGTAACCGCCATTTTCTTTCTCCAGCTGACGTCATTGATGACGCGGTTATGCTGTGGCTGAAACTAACTTGTTCAGCTGCGTACACAACAGACATGCTGTGTACAAACCACTTCGTTTTTTTAAAAGTGCCCGATGGTTATTGCTTCAGAAGTGAACGATACATGATAACGATGGACTTAAACCATTTTGACGCTTTTACATGGCAGACTTGGGCCAAATTGTTCTAATCAAATAAGTCGCAAAATTGGCGATTGATTTAACTTGATGTTATTTCTAATGGACTTGAAGGGGGCAATGCCAAGTTTCTGACTTAACTTCTTTTGAACAATGAGGCCCTGTCTGAACCGAGGAAACTGTAACTGTAACGTAAAGGAATACTCACCAGGAAGACTGCCTTCATGATGTCTTTTAGTGGTCTTCTATCGCGGCGCTTTATCTGTATCTTTTTGTGGCTGTGCTGGTATCCAATTACCTTTTTTATATGTATAGAAGTCGTTCAACACAATGATTAAGTCCATTAAATGCCGATAGCATGACAATGTCTATAAACACGATTTATGTAATCTTATTCTCCACCTGACAATTTGTTAGTTTTTCCCAAATTCATCAACATTAAAGCGACCTTCGCACGAGCAATACAAACGGCGTTGCGAAAACACGGAACGGAACGGAACGGAATAATGTTACGGAATATGGTCTGCAGACGCCCCGTAATGATCATGCCAGTTGTTGTTGTTGTCGTTACAGTAAACCCCGGGTGATGGCCCGGTGCTAAGCGCCCAAAAAACTAACAATTGTCGGCAAGATTGATGAAAACACAACAAAATTATAACTTTGGTCAACGTTTGTTGTGTTTCATCACACTTTTCTTGGCTATGTAGCACCAGAGCTAGAGTAGAACAATGTGGGCCTGGCAAAGTCATCTCCGGACTCCCTCTAAGTGCTCCCCGCGGAGGAATACCTTAGTTATAAACTACAGACCGGATTTTCACCCTATTCCGTAACATTATTCCGTTCCGTTCAGTGTTTTCGCAACGCCGCAATACAAAGCCCTTTTCGCGCCCCAGTCGGTATCAAAGAAATTGAAGCATTATCAAGTCATACGCAAGTTTCTGAATGGAACCCTATTGCGGCATCCTGAAGGTCAGTCCAACACTCGGTACTATCGACCGAGTAAAGTGTACGAGGGGAGGAGGATACGACTGACTCTGGATTATCGAGGATGCTTTTGCGGGGCCTATTGTCCACATGTTCATCAGGCCGAGTCCAGCTTACTGTTCTGCGCCGGACTTATAAACAGGAAATTGATGAGAAGGTTCATTTTCACCGCCCGAGAAAATGTAATAAGTAGGCCGAAACCTTGGTCGTGCGAAATCCGCTTTAAGTGTATGTTTCCAACATGGATATTTTCATCGTTTAAGTTATGCGTCCATCAAACACAATACACCTTGACCCTCACTGTATTTGACATTGCTCAGCTTCTATAGACAACGGGCGGAGGCTACGGAGGCAATACTGCTGGAAGTTCAGTATGACACAATAAAGAAGGTCTAGATTTTACTGATATTTGAGATTATTTTTCAATTCCCTGACACAGCAGTCACAGAGTCTCAGTCATTCCGTCGGTGTGAAGGTGAAATTAGTCCTTTGGAAAATTTGACTTACTTCAAGTCAGATTATGGTCTTTGATCAATGGAGTGCATTACTGTATGATAATTTCTATTCGCCATTTTTATCAACTACCGAAGTCACCTTTTTGCACTTAAAGTATTATGCTTATTCGGGAATTGATTAAGTACACTCTAATCTGTGGCCAATGCGAGAAATAGCTCGAGTGGCCAGCAACCTGCTGTCCGCAAAAACGTGTTAGGGAGTTTTCCAAAAGCCCCCGAAACGTCCACGTGAAAGCCTATCCCATTGTTCTACTTCGTTATCAGGAGGTCAATTAATGAGACAGGCGGTCAAGTTGGCGTTTCGGGGATTTGCGAAAACTCCCTAATATCGGATTCCTCGCTTAATTGTCCAGGCAAGTCAGACACCAGCGTATCTTACGTAGAATCTTCCCTGGACAACATATTTAGTGACAAAAATAAAACCTATCAAACAGGTGGACCTATCACGAAAACCACAGGAAGGCCTTTTGCAATTGACATGATTTGATGTTCGAAGAGAATTGAAGAATGTCACTCGTCCGCGCTCCGGGGAAGAAATGTTCGTGTTAGTCTTAGCCTTATAAGGGGAAAATACAACATGAAATCAACACAATTGACATCATATATGACGAGACAATAACCTTCATGAACCATGCATTGCCACAAACTATATCAATATCTCAATACTGATAATATCAAATTCAGTTTATAGCATGAGCCTTAAATTGTTTCATCGTTAGGCACTGTTCTAATTTTCTGGGTTTTTTTTACCACCTTAAGTAGGTATAGTTGCCCGCCGGCGTTATAATCATGACTTTAAATGTAAACAACCACGCGCGAATTTTCGATGAGGCCTTCTGGCAAGTCTGTGACTGTACCATATCACGATCGATAAAGTCTCGGTCTCCGTATCAGTGGCGCTGCTTCCTGCTTCCAGCGCCTGCCGCAATGAGTCGCTTGCTGCAAAGCGTGGGCACTGACAGAATCACGGGTGCGGTATAAAAGCATTTCCAATAGAATCACCATTGTTAACACTTGGATACTACAAGAAGTGAGTGTAGGTTACGTAAAGGAGCTTCAAAGAGAAGTAAGTGTTGCTCAATTTCTTTGAAATCTATCTGAGATAGTCTAGGTGTTGTTGGTAATGATTTTCTTTCGAAATTGCCATGTTTTGCCAAGTTTTCAATGAGGCCCTGGTTGTTCAAAAGAAGTTAAATCAGTGAAGCTCACCTTATAACATGGCGTTATCGCCTTCAGTTAAAGACAAATAAACTTAACGCCAAGTTGAATTTAACGCTAACTTTGGAACCAAATTCTTTGAACAACCGCGCCCAGATTCCTTTTCCACTTTTCAGAGTAGGCCTACATTGGGCAGCGCGATTTCCAAACAGTATTTTTTTATGGGAATATTCACTAGACGCGACTAAAGAAAATAATGATGTGTTGCTGTTTTATTTGAAACGTACACAACATCTCTTTTAGATCAGTACCACTTAATTGTGACTGGCCTATCGACGGCGCAGTCTAGTCGTCAAGTTTTCTATTCGATCTCAGTTGGTAAAAGCAGTAACTGCGGGTAAATTCAAGCTAACGTCAAGAAATCTTATTGATCGTGATGGCCGAAAAAATATTTTCTAAAGGAACAAACAGTTTTAGGTATGAAATGCATCTGTAACCTTACCGTCAACGTCGAAAAAACTGGTCGATCGTCAAACTTAATACTCGTGACACTACATTGTTCTGTTTTATGAACGGCACGTGATGATGAATCTGCCGTTTTGGCGATATGACTTATGAGGCATTGTTAAGTAATAATTACCAGGTTATTGACAGTGTTGATTTGGCGCTGAATAACATGTTAACCTTTGTTCCGTGGGTGGCGGACGATCATCCTGATGATATATTCTTTTCAATTGTAGATATACAATTGTTGCAGATAAAGACACGATACTCATATCAGATTTGTTTTCCAGTTCAATGCCCAGTTGTAAGCCCAGTTGTAAGCCCAGTCTAAACCAATGTAACACTAACACATGAAGCAAGTAGCATGATCATGTATACTGAGCAAAGAATAATGGAAGAAACCACCCTTGTTCCAATGTTGACCCCGCCTGTAGTAACCGTCAGCACGATTTGACGTAGAGGGAGCGTTGGTGGCGTAGTGTCAGACTGACTCCTGACTGAGAGATCGTGGGTTCGTATCGCTACCGATGCACATTTCCCATCAGAATTGGAAAGTTGAACGAGCGCTTTGTACATTTAGTTGTCTCTTAACGTCCCCAGATGGGCTATGGGATGAAGATTAAGCACTTTGATCAATGATCTGTCAAGTGCTATAACAATTCGATTCCCAGCTTAAAAATCAAAATATGATTACAAAAGGCCTATATTCATATGATCTAACGCTTCCGTCGTTTCTCCTGTGTGAGAGGCTAACTCACACAATGTAGTATGCGCGGTTAGCAAAAATAAATAACGGTTATGGTTTAATTACTAATACGAAGAGAAAGTGGAGTTTTTGCTTTCACTGGTAATATTTTGCTGAAATAAGGGTTCTCTTTTTCTACAAAGAGAAGTAACTCTCGTTTTTACAATCCTGTCAGCAGTTATTGGTGTGGTCAGCAATAATAGGCCTTGTGATAGTTGCTGTTTTCGCACTATGATTTCGCACCTTAAAATTCAAATAATATCAATTGGCATGTAAGCGGAGCAAAATGCGAAGTTCGATGGATTTTCGCTTTACAGAGAATACTCTCTCGCCATACTCGTAATATTTGCTGTGGTAGTCATTTTGTACGTCGCTTCGACCCGTCGATCCAAAAAGGCACTGGCGCTGATATTGGAGCAAAGCAAAGAGACCTGCCTGCGGACGTCTCGTTTTTTTATTGGACCATTATTGTCGCCATGAAAGCAGCATCGGCGCAATCAATGAGCGCGAAGGCGCGGTCAGAAGAAGTTGGCGGTCAGATCAATCACTGGGTGCTTTGATGGGTTTTGTGGTGGCAGTTGGTTAGTTTCGAGAAAAGGAAATGCTTTTTTCTTCTTTATTCGTAATGAGTGCGGTAATTGTCAACGAAATGTGCACATATTGATGACTTCATGTTGAAGGTGGAGGTGTACAGAAACCGGTGTTCCTCTATCCGGCTCTCCCGGGTCGAAAATCCAGATAAAATCCTCATACGATTTTTAGTGAAGATCTTGGCAAGTTTCCATGTTTATGTACATATTGTTACTAGATCCTTGAAAGATTCATAGCAAGATCTTAACTGAGAACTTTAAAAGAATCTTGTACAAAATGTACATGCACTTAATAAGATCTTAACCAAGAATCATAATAGAATCCACCTGAGCTATTTTTCTTTGATCGATATGTATATGGTAGGATAATTTTGTTCGAGGGGTCATTTAAAGAAATAAACTAGGTTTTTGAGTTTTGGATTTTTCGTACAACACAAGTATATAACCCGAAATGTTTTGGGGAAAATGAAAACTGGCGTAGTTAGAATATGTACGAGGACTTTTATTGATATGTGTATTGATGCTGCTGAAATATCTCTCTTGCGAGTCGACTCAATTATATGATAAAAAAACTGGATTAAGCTATTGCAAATTACGGATATAAGTACGGCTCACACGCACGAATCAGTCATTCATGACCATTGTACACGAAAGCAATCTGAGAAGTACAATAATGAAACGCATTTATAGGAAAATCTATACGTCCCGAGACAAAAAAAGTTGGCTCTGTTGCGCCGGATACCCGTCAGGTATACCAGTCGCATGAATCAGAGTCAATGTCACAGTGGCAAGCCAAGACAACTATTTCATTGATGTCACGCAACATCGAAAAGAAGCCACATGCAACTTACTTTCTCTTACATATCCATCGTAACTTAGCTTGTACGTTGGGGAGTTCGATTACGTAATGTATCACATCAGATTGGTTTTTGTCCTCGAAGTTTTTTTTCTTGCTGCGTGTCTGGCCTGTTCACGATATCGGTTAATTGGAATGAGCGAGTTTCGATATAAAGTGAATTTCGCCCGACACTTTTATTTTGCACTTCAATGAATAGCTGTTGATCTGAACTCTTGACAAAATTTTTGTCCGGTATAGCTGTATATAGCTAATATAGCTATTGAGGAGTACCAAAAAAATAAAGTAATTTCTTCTTCATAGTACTACATTACACAACAGAACGTACATCAATGTTTTCACCATTAGAGCCTGACAACAGAAGGCAATTTTTTGTGACCAACTGAACGATATATTCCGCCGAAAACTTAGTACTTTCTAATCATAGCTCTCACCTCAAATGTTACGCACTTTCTGCCTCAGGTAAATAGATTGGATGCTAAGAATGTATACTTTAAAGTTTCTATTCTTTAGTAAAATATGTCACATTAACTCAAAATTAGTACATGCATTCAAAAGCTTGGTGTTCGCAAAATTTTGGTGAGGATGACTATAATACATCTACTTTGAAAAATGCCCATTACAGTAAACAGCATACCTCCCTCGCCTTATCTCACTCAGCTCACGACTAACTGCGACTAAGAACGACTAAGAACAATTCATATAGATGCTATTCAATGTAAAAGAGTAAATGCCTATGGAAGAAGATCTATTAGCTGAGCTGCGTTAGCAGGATGACTCCCCATTAGTCTCCCAGATGATATCCCCACACCCACGTTAGAAGACGCCTTGGCAAAGGAAGTGCTTCAGCACAGGGTAGACCTGACAATAGGCAACCTATTGATAATATGAGACGGGATTACATCACAAACATTACCTGAAATACTGCAACTGTATTGCAAAAATAGACAAATAAGACACTAGATGTGATGTGGTGAAATCCAAGGACGCATTGTATTTGCAGAAAATGTCAAAGTTTGCACAGGCACAGCTTAGCTCAGCTGACACGCAATGGTTTTTATCAAGATTGATCCTTTGTTTTCAGATGTAATGGATTCGCTTCATACTCGGAGTAACTTCCTCAGCGAGCACTTGGAGCGCTACCCATGATTATAAATCTTCATGTAAAGCGATGAACTCAAAAACATGACTCAGTGTCCACAGGCACCGATAGAGAGATTTTTACCCTGGCTTGCGGTGTCTGGCAAAAAAGAAGGCTGTGGTAACGAAGTACTCCACAAAATTGCAATGGCACTACTTTGCTATCTATCCGCGACTCTTGCGAATGCGTTGACACAACATTAACGACTTTGGTTTCAGCAAGGCTTTTAGCGATCATACTTTTAGCACATTAAATAGATAAAATAGATTATCCGTCTTGGCGTTGCCGTGCTCGGAGTCAATACTCATTACAAAGAAATAGAACTCGCTACGCCATCCGAAAGAGTGTATTATTTTCTTGTGCTCCCAGCCTGATACGAAGCATGAATCAATTGATCATTGCTTCAATCTAAAACTTATTCCCCATGGCCACTGTCCATCTCACTGTCCGTGTCATGTCCAGCTGACCATCACTGCAAATGTTTAATCCCCAACATAAAAATGTGGTTACTAGCTGTAGTCTTGGCTCTCTGGTCTTGTGATGGATAATCCTGGTCTTGTTCATGACAGGTCCAAGGATTGTGTGGGCAATAAAGCCAAGAATGTGTTAAAATATATTTGGTAGTCAGCCCGGGCATGGATTCCTCTGATAAAGAGTACATCGTTTCTTATGGACCAAGCTAACCAAGGATATGGACAGAATGGCTTGGGAGCGGAAGAGTTAGTTATCTGTCGGCCGTAACATGTCTTTTAGAGACTTATATCGTCAATCTATCTATTCATACCTTAAAAGGTGACGGATTGTCGGTGTACGAGTTGTCTCAGGAAAGAGTGCCCAAGGGACAAAGGATGCTTCTTTTAATCTCTGAACCATTGAAAGGTCATGGGTCTCTATAGAAGAACCATGCTGTAATCTGTTATCATACAGCAAGGACACTTTCTAGTGGGGCATTTTAAGACTGCTACGCCATGGGTTGGTTTTGTTTCCATAATGTTTAGCTAGCTTAGTTTCCGCGGTTGTTGGTAAGCGAAATTGTGTTACCCACTGTTGTGAACGTGACATGATGAAATCTAAGGTTACTCGTGTCAACGTCCTTATGGAAGGGTACCTTTATCTACTACCGTAAGGAAACGGGCTCTAACCTTAATTACAAAAAACGTTTTTTTTAATCGGGCCATTGAAGAACGAGGTGAATTCAGTACAGCATCTACAACGTTTATTCACATGTTGATTCATATTATGTACATGTAATGTTTGATACATCGTAATCGGTCAACTTAACATACAATAATTGAATGATATTCACATATACGACAAGATATAGGCCTACACTTGCACACGCACGCAATAAAAGTATGGTTGATACAGTAATAAAGTAGAGGAATTCGGAAATACGGGCAAATCCAAAAGAGAGTTGATACATAGGCCTACCAAATATGCCTTTAGACAGGTCACAACAGTCTCAAGAAGCACGACAGCTACAGCCAAGCAGTGGACAGAATGCCCAACGCCACAGCACTGCGTACTCTCTTAACCTCTTGTGATCTACTGTGCCGTGCGCGCGTCGCAAGTCTACATGTATTGTAACTCAGACAATGCCCAAGAATGTTAAGCCGCACACGTCACAAGGCAAGTCCATTGAAAACAAAAGCACTCAAGCCGGGAGAAATAATTGAATCTAACCTCACAAACAAAAGGGAATCTATTCAAAGGCAATTATGACTTTCAGTACAATACACTTTAAGTACGGCGGGAGGCTATAGTCAGTACCCGTTACAGTGTTAAAACCGGATACGATTTTGCCTAATTCCTCCTGCTTTGACAGGTCATACACTGGGAAGGAAAGCCTGACTACTCCTGTTTCATTTACATGTACATGTACCTTTAAAGCCGTCATCCTTAGCATCATATGTTGGCTCTTTGCAAAGCTAGTCCCGTCCCAGCGGGCTGTCTAAAACGGAACTCATTTGATCTCCTAAGTCAGATGCTTTGTCAATTTTCAGACAGGCCATTGACTCTTTGGAGCCATTTCCCATCCCGTATGTAAAAGCATAACACCATGTAGTGATCTTTGAGTTGGTAGAGAATATCAAAGTGACAAAGAAAGAAAATCACCAGGATGATGCTATTTTGTCATAAAAGGAGATTCTTTAAAAAAGGGATTACCTCTCGTGTTTATCAGTGGGTTACTTCTTTATTGTTGTGCTCTCAGATAGCTTACGTGGCGACGGGGGACTTTATTTAAGCTCTCTACCCTATCTCCTTACTGGTTCCGACGTAAAGTGGGTGGGGATTATTGAATCACGATGAGATGATCAAATGTTAAAGTTAAAACGGGTACATACTTAAAGGCGGAGTACTCCATATCTTTATTGTTGACAAATTGACCCATCTTAAGTTACATTCCTCAGCAAAAGAAGATTTGCCCGCAAGTAATTGCATGGTCTAATTTTCTTAAGTATCTACAGAAATTTCAAGACATCACCACGACTATATGATCTTAGGCTTCTTTGGTGGAAAGGAGAAGGTCATCCATGTATAAACTGTTGTTATACGCCTGAAAAAAAAACCCTCCGTTAAATTCGGCATACAGTGGACTGGTGTCGGCTCTAGCTGTGGGGTGGCATTATAATCTACTGCAGGAAAACTGTCCCGTTCTTAAGACAAGTAAGATGATAATGATCAGATCAGTCACTCCACGATACACTGCCTATTGTTTAAGTTGGTCCGATGGCTTGAAAGCAGCCATAATTGTTCTATAAATTGCCATGAATAAATTTGTTCAAGAAGGACACGATTTTGTAACCAGCCATTTTTTTCATTTATGCGTAGCAACATGAGAATCTTTGTCTTTTTCGTCAATTTAGCCTAAGACCATACATGTAGTGGTGATGGCCAGAACTTATGAATACTTTAGAAAAAAGACCAATCATTTCGGGGATTTAAAAAAAATTGCGGTGTTTAAATTGTTATAGGATATCTGTGCAATTATTGCAAAGCCTTCCAGCAAACGGAAACCTTGTCTACTCTGAATCTCTGGATGTACATGAAATTGCACAGGCTAAAGTGCAGGCATTTCTTTACCGATATATCTCTAAATATTTAAATAGACCGGGCTAAGATTACTTTAGATAAGCTCCGAGAAAGTACATTTCACGTGATATGTAGCCAAATGTGACCCGTCACAGCAAAACCAGGCGCATGTCGCTCTGAGCTTGGCAGGCTGAGACGGACTGTTTGATCAATTCTCTATTGTCTGCCTTTTGTCAAATATGAGCACATCAATTTCTTCCATGATCTCCTGGTGTCACTTTGGCTCATCTTCTGTGCGACATGCGCCTGGTTTTGCTGTGACGGGTCACAAATGCCCAAAAATTGTGGTTGTGTGTTGCCGGAGGCCCTCGAAATTATTGTGTAAATGTATTAAAATACTCCAGTCAGACTGCGGATTTCAAAATTGCGCTGACATTGCCTAGTATTTTGGCGGCCGATGGTTACTCTGCAGGACAATTGCACAACTTTTTTGACACGACGGTGATATTAAGATACTGTATTTCGACGGATTATCTTGAGGCATCCGATCAGCACCTTTTAGCCTTATTTTTTCTGACTATTTCGCCTAGATGTTTACATTACGTTTATTAACTTGCCCTTGTCGGTTTAGGGTAATCGACCGCCATGACGCTGTTTTCGTCGGGTTCGATGTTATCAAATTCTCCCTGAGAACCCTTTTGATAAGGCAGTAGAACAATGGGAATTTAGGCCGGGGTGCGAGCGGGCTTTGTTAAATGACAATAGAGTGTATTGAGCTAGGCCTGAATTCTTATAACTGCGTGGTAGGGGCAAAAAAACGTGATGTATGTGAACGCCAGGAAACAAGGATGACATGTTTCACTGGGTTTCTTCCCCTGAAAAGTCATGGCCTCTCGCCGCCTTTGCAGTCTATATAAAAATACTCAGATGACAGGGAAATTAAAAAGTCTTACGCTGACAGTTATTTCTAAAATTGCCTAATAAAACAATTGGTAATTTTGATTTTTTTATTCTGACTTCCTTGCTTTCAAATATATTTTTGGATGCCGTATTAGGTGATAAGGAAATAACCTATTTCTTTACCAAAAGTTAATGGAAGTTGCGATTAATTCTAAACTTGTGAGGCTATCCTCAAAGAAGTTACCATGACCACTCCTTACTTCTTCATTCCTCTATGTTTCACAGGCGATGCCGGAAATACCGTGTTCTTTATGCTACCAATCTGCGATAGCAAAAAATGTGTTCAGCAAAGGTCTTTTAGCGTAAAGATGTCTTGGGTGTTTCATTACGAATCCAATGCTATTCTTCATTAAGTGGTGAAATGGCGAGTACCGTTCTGCTAAAACATGCAAGGAGAGGAAATATGCGGGAAATTGGGTTTTCGGTTCACTTTGCTTTCAAGAGATATTTATTATGGGTGAATTAGTTCTCATTTATTGTATCAATTGCCCCGGATGGTCTTTAGATTCGCATAGGAGAGTGTGCAGTCTTTTTTCAATTTTTTTTGCGAGCATGGTCAGGTAATTCGTTTTTTATATAGTGCTTTTTATGTACAAGTGTACCGTCTCATTCCCGAGCCTTATAATCCAGAAACCTGAACTATAAGCTGGAATCGGTGGTCTTGGTAATGAAATATCGGACAAATCGGACAAGGTGGCAGTTTTGAATCTTTTTTTAGAATCAGAAAAAAAATCGACTGATAACTATTAAATGATCAATAAGAATATCATACGTCGAGAGGTTCGTGTAGAAAATATTTGAAACCAGTGATTGCTAAATGAAGATGATGGTTATGATAATGATATCAGAATTAATTTCTAGTCTTGCTTTGAGGGAGTCATGTTGTCGCACTACACGTTGAGGCTAAGTATTTCACCGTGATGGCAACCGTTTTGATTTCTGTGCGTGCTTTTTATGCCCCACAAAAAAACAATTCTAAGAAGTTGTCGTCATCATTCGGGTGACGAAAACATGTTTTGTCATAGACGTCTCAACCTTGGTTGGTAACGAGTCCTTCATTTTGCTCCCTTAACCTCGTTACAGTTGTCTTTATCGTTAATGCAATTCCATTCTCTTCGACTGTACGAGAAAGCCGGCTAATCGAATACTTTTTATTTTAGTACTGGTAATCAAATGGGAGCCCTGGCTTGTTAAACAAACTACTTTCTTCACGTAAAGGAAAGCAAATACATGTAAATGAAACAGTTTCACTGACGTTTAAATTTGATTATTGGAGGTAAATCAACAGTTTCAGCTAATTTGGTACCATGTTTTCTTGAA
The DNA here is from genome assembly GCF_910592395.1 of Lineus longissimus. Lineage (NCBI taxonomy): Eukaryota > Metazoa > Nemertea > Pilidiophora > Heteronemertea > Lineidae > Lineus > Lineus longissimus. The sequence continues at coordinate 18,686,711 of NC_088310.1, read as the reverse complement.
GTTGACAATGTGGGATTTGAGTTCACATGAGGTCACAAGGTGCAGAAGTAACCGTTTAAAGAGTGAAGTATTGGTCATAACTATACGTGCAGGGCTAAATTACCAAATGTATTTACCGCAATGTAATTATAGTAAGGCTACATGTAATCGATGATATCATGCTTTGCACAGTCACAGTAAAATCATTTATCGGCTTCAATAGATATGAAATTTAAAGCTTCGAGAGTTTGTAGTTGGCGTTCATTGAAACAATGCCAGTGTTTATTGCAATCTCTGCACTTTAAGCGAAATAAGTGTACATTTCCATAAACTCTTGGTTTTTTTAACTGCTTTAGGATCTGAGCTTGGTGCATACTCTTATCTGACGCAGACAATATGTTTCAACCTCATTATCCGGTGCCTACAACGTTTGATGTTGTTCAATACGGACGTATGAGACGAATGTTCCCAATTTCGCTTTTGCATATTTCATCAAATGTTCATAGATGTGAACCATGTTGCCATGGTAGGCTGCACAATTAACGGTGAGTTTCAAAATAATGCTTAGCCTTTGTCCGCTGTACTCTAGGAAGTGAGAAGGTTCTGGGAATATCGACTACCTTTTGCACAATAAGTTGGTAAAAAAGTTGATATCATTAGCGACTACAATGCCATGATTTGTTAAATGGCTGAACATTCGGTTCTTCGCTATACATCTTTTTAAAAATTGATGGGTCTGGTGCAATCTATCTTCGCATCATTTACTTTGTACTTGATCCGCCATTTTGTCAATCCCATCACGTGACTTCGAACTCGGAGATCCACCGGAAACTCTCGAAGCTTAAACTCAACAGTGCCTTCACCTTTGACCCCTGCCCTCCGGCCAATCAATGACTTTGTTTATTTTAGATGTCAACAAATGGACACGTAGACGGGGAGTCCCGGTTTTTAATGACCACCTCACGTCTTCTGTTGTACTTGTATATAAACATATATTTCCTGTCTGTACATTAGACTTTGAAAAAGGAATCAAAATATCTGAAACGTCGTCTATTTCATACAACGTTGTAGTGTTGTTTTTATATCAATCTGGTGCAATCAATGACAATAAACGCTGTTATCAAAAAAATAGTTAAGAGAAAAAACCGTAGGGTTACCTCGACGCCGTTCAGTGAAGGCAAGGGAAACTTACGCATTGTATGAAAAATGCTCGACATTCTGTAGAGTGTCCGGCATATAGGGATCCTTAGTGACGTAAAGTATGTTTCAATTTTGTTTTTCGAAATCTTGTTTTTTGGCCGGGAATGACCTATATCAGTCTTGTCGTTCTTCAGGATGAACTTAAAGAAACAAGCACATCGTCATATACCAGCTCCAAGCTAACAACAACCAATTTCTTTGTTAGACTGTTGTATTCTAGTTGGTATGCATTGTCTAATCCCCTTATGCATTATCCTGCTTCCACACGGGACTTTTTATTACCATCTCATTCCCATTCGGTATATACATGTATTTTGAATACTTCAGCAGTGGGAGAATCCAAAGCAAATTACTTTCTGATGGCTTTTGTCCGTGTAAGCATTGGTGAGGTATCCACGTTATTTGAGCGAGACAGGTTGAGCATCTTGGAGTCAACCCACGACTTTAACTAAACAGTCAAGAGGGATCGAGGCCTTTTTTATATCAACAACTCTATTGTTGATATCATGGGAACGTTAAGCTTTGTTGAATTCAAGCAGCAGCAAAATCAAGCTCGAATTGCACCTTGCTCGCGAAACTTCTTCTGGAGAAGAAAATATCTATACCTGTTAATGGTGGTGTCTTCGCCGTCTTACTGTGTCGAAGTCGGCATTAATGCAGATTATATCGGTTTCATGTTATAGCTTAAGGCTAATGTAAAGAATAACGCTACATAGCTTGTAAAGTTTCCTGGACAAAGCCTACGGTTTCGAACTTCTTTATCCGAAATGTTGCCAACGATAAACAAATAATTTACAAAATACATCTCTGCTAAGCCAATGAAATATGGTAAACACAGATGAACTTTTTCAACTGTCCAATGTGGAGCGGACGATTTCTTTTGTTTTGCTCAACCGATTATTGTTGTCGTCGCGACGTTTTCCTGGCTTCACCGTAATGATAGAAAAACTGGATAGAGGTATGCTTCTATTGAGCCCGCTTGGATATAATATGGCATCCAATATCTGAAGCCGTAGAAGCCCTTTGAGCGCATTTGCCAATATGTAAGTAAATATGAGTAGGCCTCCAGTTGTTGTGACATCATACATCATGAAAGAGGTCGGGTACTCTTTAATCAGATACTTATATTGATACTTATTCTATTTGCTTAACTTTTCTTGCAACCAATCGGTGAAACAAAGCTGCTTTGTACGAGAGCCATACCCCCATCAAAGCCGGTTGGGTGACAAATCTCTATTTGCCTATGAGCTGAGAGAAGCAAATGCATCCTATTAAATCGTCAAATCTGTCTGAAGTTAGAGTCTATGGCCTTTAATTTAGACTATTGACATGCCGGGCTCCTTTTGCAAGAAATCGAGTTTGTAGTGGATGGAATATGTCCGAGATGCGACGAAAAACTACTCTAGTTATCACGTCGTATACGCCGCTATCATGTATCTTCCTCATACCTTTCCAACCCTTTGGCAACTGTTGTCAATATTTGACCAAGTGCTTTCTGTAAGGGGAACATTCCTGTGATCTTCTTCGTCCTCGGCACTCAATATTTGATAGGTTCGCCTGACCGCTAGCGAGGATGCAGTGACACTTTGTCATTAGTCTCCGGGGACACCCTGCCATCGCGCGAAGAGGCTGGGTCGGTGGGGGGTGGAATGGAAACATTCCCGGATATTGTCTTCGAATTGCAACATCTGGGGAGAGAATCTGCTAATATATCATCACGACTGCAAACTTAGCATTCGACAAGTCTAGGACGGACATCGCGTTTATTAGCCCTTGTCGGTTTCGGCATAACGACCCCATGAAAGCTGTCTCGCAGAAATTTCGCAGTGTACAGTAAGTGGTGTTCCAGTTCATTTGATGACTAAACCCTTCTGTCAATTTATAACCGGTAAACTTATAAAACAACTTCTTCTTAACCATCAACTTTTCTGAAGCGTGACATTTGCAAAATTCAATAAAAAGTGATGTCATGTGACTTTTTCCTCTAGGGTTAAGAGTTGTGATGGCGCAGTTAATACGTTTCAATCACGTGGTTGATCAAAGAGATATCATGCCCCGTGAAGCTGACGGGCTGCCAATTAGATCTGACAACCTGTGCATAACTCCACGATCCAGCTATTTGATGAGAATGCAGAGAGACAGAAAAAATTCACCTCAAGGATGCGCTCTTTTCTACTAAGCGTAAGCATTTAAAGTGATATTATAAATTCATCGACATTTTGCTTGTGCCAAAGAGGTTTAAAATTGAGTGGGACGTGAGTGCATTCGGAATCATTTGTGTTTTGCTTCACGTTTTTTCCCCCTACTTGACAATTAAATCATGTCAGGCCTATAGCCCAGTAAAGGGGCTATATTGTCTTTGAACAAAGCCCCTTCACACCTACGTCTTAATTCCCTTTATTCTATACTGTCTTATCAAAGGGTTGGCCGGTCAACTATTGATAACATCGACCGCCACGAAACGCCTTCTACTAAACAATCATCAAACATCTTCATCTGAGCATGAAAAACACAATTTTTTACCATCTATAAATCTTCTCGGCATATCGTCACCCCTGGGACAATTCAAATCGCCTTAAAAGCTTTTTGGAGAAACATCACCGCGACCTTGCATCAAAACTGTTATTTCTTATGGAAAGGGTGTGTTAGGTTGATTGTGTTGGCGACTATCATTCTCACCCTGGGGACAGCTCAATTAAATGAAACACATATGTACGCTGCCCCGCCTTTTATCGCCAAAGGTTCCCCGGATATAGATTGAGCAATTATTTTTAATAACCGCCATTTCGCCTCCGGGCTTCTGAACTATTGCGCTCGACTGAAATGCGAGGAAGAAATATAGAACAGTTCTTTATATGATATAACTATTTCGCTCTCATTCAGTGGCACTGTGATATCTGTTCTATCAGCTTGTGTGGCGTAAGAGATTGCATTCAGATTATTAGAGTTGACACACCGATTCACTTCAATGCCGGACCCGAGCCGTTTATTCTTTGTCCGCATCGTTTCGGGTACTGGAGCGCAAATTACTAATTGGATTTCCCTAAAAATTTTTAAATCTGTGTTTCGCGACCAAACAGAATTTCAAGTGTTCAACACTGTAAGTGCAGAAATGTAAAAAAGACCAGTGCGGCCAAATTCCGGTGTTAAGTTTTTGAGTGTTTCTTCTTATTGTTTGGGAACGCTGAAAGGTATATTGACACGGTTTTTTTACGTCAATTTACACGAATACACAAAAGAAAATGATTTTGTAACCATGGTTACTGAAATGTGAAAATCCTATTAGGTATCAAAATTAGAGTTAGGAAAAATACAAATTCTGAAGAAATCGACTAAGTAGTTTTCGAAGAGCGTGCAAACAGGGCGTGGACATCTACTTCTGGTAAACCCTAAGGGGTGATTCGGCATTGCTACGGATCAATGCAAATTGAACCTACATGAATCCGTGTCGATTAACTTTAGTTTGTCATCAACAAGAGCGATATTGCCTTGGTGTAACCCAATGTCACTAACGTGACTTTTTATCCGTCCTAATGCGTGAACAGATGAATTAGGTGAGGCGATAATCCTTGGTAATTGAGTGTGCTAAGAGGTTGTAACTTTCAGAAAATGAATTTAGTTTTAGTTATCAGGGTTGGTGACAGACTAGCGTAACACCATCGTTTCAAATTACACCCCGCTAATTCCTTTAAGAGTTTGTTAAGAACCTTCCACCTGCAGAAAATGAGTTAAAAAAAATAGTTTTCAACCTTGTTGAATGATGTTTCCCAATATTCAATATACCAATATTTTGATTTACACTACATCTAGACCAAATCTCCCGGTAATACCACACCCTGGTATATTTCTTTCATTGACGTTGTTGGAAGATTGCTTCTTATACTGCGCCAGTATTTCATCGACTTAAGCAACATAAGCTAACTATTAACGGTGAGCCTCAAAAGCAATTGATAACGATGTCAATTGATATTTGCTTACAATACCAAAGCATTAGAACCGCTTAGCTCCAAAGTAATTGGCAAACTGTCAATGAAAATTAATATCATAATTAGGTGCTCCCTGCGAGGGAGCTTAATAAATAAATATCAAATAAATAATGTCAATTAACAATTATCTCAGGACGTTCCTTAAAAACATTCTCTTCGGCTTCAAGTAAAGTCTCATTACAGATCGCCTACCTGACATTTCCTTTAAATAGAAACAAGAGCCTCTTATGAGAGGGACAGGTACCCAATAAAAAATTCATGTCTTGGGAGACGATTTTTATTTCTGAATATCCGCTTCATAGAGAAGATCAAATGTTCTTATAAAATAAAACAAACAACTTACCATTAATAAGGTATTCAGCTATCTCACCATTGGATATTTCAAACACTAATAATGACTAATGCGATATTCATAATATAATAAGAATAGACACGTCATTTTTTATCATGATTTCATGATTTCATATCAATATATAAAAGCACGTCTTGCTTATCGTACCTTTTAAGGCGCTGTATTCTAAGGTGGCATTAGTTTGACCATGTTTGGTAATGAACATTACATCCAAAGCACAAACATCACACCCTTACCACAGATAATAAGCATTGCATATTTTCATTAATGGATAGCAGCCAATTTAGGCAAGGCGTATGCTTCTCTGACATTAAACGAAGACAGAAAATACGTTTTTCATGTCTTTCAGGCTGCGGTTTAAACGCAATACTTTCTTTGTAAGATAACTTCCTTCAACTTTAGACATAATAATTGGTTTGATTTACTCCAGATTCTTCCTGACACGGCAGGTTTTCACTCCTTTCTTTGAAACTGAATAATAATAAATCACTGCAACCAACACGATTTTTCTATTTTTGATAGTGTCACGTATGTCTGTGCAAAACATTCTGAAGAAAACGAAGCTCTACAATTGCATCACATGACTTATGAATAATTGATGCAACAGCCAATCAAAATCTCGGCATTTGGTATACGGCGAACCAGTCTGAGACGTTGACATTGGATCGTGCGGTATCGGTTGTCCGGAACAGGAAGTGAAACCATCCGGCAAAATCGACAATATCACCGGGACCACATCATGAAGCTTTCGAAAGTTTCAAATGAGCGTTCTTAAATACCAACCAAATGAATTTTGATTAAAATGAGATATTCAAATGGTTTGTAATGGTTTCTTTGGACTGATTTTATGTTTTCAAACAACCTTACAACTGCAGAGCTGCCGAAGACGGTATGATATCGATATATTTTTGGGTAAACCATCACACGAAATATCGATTCTGGTCGGATGGCAATGTTTGGAAAACAATTTTAGTGCGCATGACTTGAAGATGCAAACTGCAGCCATCAGTAAGATTACCTTCTGGCGATCTTTTTAAATCCCTCTGACCCACAGAGCTATAAACGACATAGACAGAACGGAACTAGCCTCGTCCATAAGTGATTTTGGTAACCATTTAAATATCAAATGAATCTACTGTGTCTTTCACTTCGACACCCTGTCAACGGCTAACAGTACTTATTTTGATTCATAATGGTTACCGAAAGTCACCTATAGACGAGATCTCTTCCGTTCCGTTTTATAACTATTAGCCCCATGAAATGAGTGTTTCAAATTGATTCTATCAAGAGCGATGGGATTGAGTCAATCCTATCTTCCAAAGTGTCACAACGTCGGACTTTTTTTTAGATATTACGTGCCAATCCCAGCTACTAAATTCTTTTCTTAGCTTAGTAATGCTGTCACATTCTTATATCTGCTGCATTCTATACATTGGCAAAATATCGGGTGATATAGCGTTCTTTTCTCAGTAAGAGGAATATTGGCTCCGCATTCTTTCCGCGGCGGAAAGTTATGCTCAGTAGCCGTACACAGGTTTGGGTATTTCGCAAGTTTTTTTGAGAGAAAAGACATAGCTACGCACCTCAATTCACTCATTTCAACTGATCAGTGGAGGATGAGCAATGACTTGATGAATGAAGAAAAATACATATAATAGAATGCACAAAATTGATACCCAAATAGATTATCAACAAGAATGGAATATTACAAATGATAATGGGCGTTTATAACATTATTTGTAAAATGCCGCAGAACATGCACAAAAATAGTCCAGCGGTTGTGTTAATATCAATAATTGATGATGATTCACGTCAAGTTAGTAGTTAGTTTGGAGAACAATACGAATGCTTTTAGCAAATGTATCTGATTTTTGTCAGTGGTTCACTTAACACCTACGTCCTACGGAATCCCATTCTGTTGTCGATATTGCTTGGAACGTGGCGCCGACATTCTGTCTGACCTTTTTGGGTGCGGACATTTGATGTTTTCCTGGGTGGGTCAACGCACACGCGGCAAGAATAATACTAATAATAGTTTTTTTAGCCAATACTTTTATTTGTACACAAACTCAATACAGTAGTGCAGAGTTCAATTCATAGTAACATTGTCTAGTCTATCTTTGAACTTCCAGTCTGGGCTTTCTGAATGGTATTATATATTGTCCGAAGAGGCGTCATTTATGGTTCAAAAAAGACATCCATGGTTGTATCAACAGACAGTTTGAATAAGGGGATTGACTTTGTGCGTCACCGACCCTTTTTGCATATCGGATTCTTAAGGTTGAGAAGATCAAAATCTTCAATCATTTTACAACCTTTAGTGTAAGTACATGTAGCATGGCATGTCGTTTTTGTGCATAGCGTGGGGTCAGGAAGGTCACCGGCTATAAAAAGATGTAAGCAGAAATTCCAATTTGTAGTTTGAATTGACCAACAAATTTCAAGTAACAAATTTTAACTCCCCCCTAAATTAGAATTAACCAACAGTTTCAATTTACCGCCTGAATCTGTTTAAAACCGGTGGCCTCTGAACCCATTCCTCCTCGCAGTGCCCCCTAACTTCAAGCGGCCCTCTTATCCACCGACGTCAGTCTATCAAAGCTGAATTAATGTGTCACTCATTAACCAAACCGACTACGGGCTGCTGCATTGATCATATTAGAAGTAATGATAAGACTGTGAATCTGATACTAAAGTTAATGGGATCAATAACGGTTCGGAGGTAGTTTTGATTGCAATGCTTCGAGCTGTATATTATAACACATTAGATTCCAAGACTTAAGGTCATATAGAGGCATGATGCGCAACTCATCCAACATAATTGGCATCTAGATTCTTCGTGAATAGCATGCCGCGAAGTTACTATTTATAGCTCACAAGATCATTTGTACTGTATAAGATATTGATGACATTTTAGTCACGTGACAGGCGGACATCGACACTTATTTCTACGCATTTGAGCTTATTCCAAAGTAAATTATCTTTGACCCTGCATTTTTTTTTAGCATGAATGATACCATAGAGTCAGAGAGAGAAATATTCAGAACAATTATGTAGTATTTCCAACACTCGGACATGTGCCAGATTGAATCTAACTGCCCAAGTTAGAAGGCCTGAATCCATTACGAAACCGCATTTTGTCCGACATTGCCTGTAATTCAGCGATGGGGAAATAGATGGCAGCAGCTGCAGTGACGTCATCTTCGCGGAATGCTATTTAGTAAAAAAGCAGTTATTTTCAATCGCGAACATCTTACCCAGCAAATCTAAAACTCCCTCAGGATTTTTATATGGGAAGCAAAGTTGTCATCTTAGAGATTTGTCTATAAAAATCGCAGATGAATGATCTACGTCTTCGTGAAGAATGACCGAAAATCATTTTTGGTGGTTCCTTTCGCATGTTATTTATTCTTGGTATCATCTACGACAATCTTAAGCGGTTTACCTGTTTCAGCATAAACAGTTTCAGCCAAACGCTACAATTTGCTACACTCAAATTGTTAGGAGGTGGTAATTTCTCTCCGGAAGCTGCAGCGAAGGACACTGATGTCAAATATACCGTGGAATACGAAACGGAAAAAGACAGCGCAGGAACATTCGGTTGATAACGATGGTTGTGGCCTGTTGTCTCCGGCTAATAATTCTTTCTGTTTTAGTTACGTTGGTTGTTGCTTGACATTTCATGGTTGTGGGCAAGAAATGCACATTAACTAAGTACATGTACATAATTAATACAGCATGCAGTTTTATGCATTGCCAAGAAAATATTGAATTTCCCTTGCAATTTCCCTTACCTTAGTGGTTCGTGACTGTGGAAAGATAACGATCAAGAAGCCATGTGTATTTGACATGGGATTCTTCGATCACCAATGCTCATGTGATGTAACATGTGTTTAACATTTTCTGTCCGTACCATAACTAATTTCTGTCCTGAACCATAATAAATGGTAACGACGAGCTGTCTTAGCAATCAATTATGGTACGTCTACTGGTGTGACAGTTATCACGCTATCAAATAGTCAGACACATTTATGTCATGTTGGTGCATACCATATATCTCATCGTTTCTAGTCCTCGAATGGGATCTCATGCCGGGTAAGACAGTCACGTGCAGGAGGCCCTGGGGCCCGTGCAGTAAAGTACCCAGGTGTTCCTTTTCAAGAAATGACTATCGGGGAAATCTTAACAATGCTGTAACGCTCAGTACACCCAGACTCCGAACACAAGTTGCAATAAGGCATTGATGCAATGGTAAGCTTACTTGATGAAATTGAAATGACATTGTTTTGGTTGTTTTCAATGTAGATCACCTTATCATAGTGCACAGTCGTGAATACTCACTTCGTATTGGTAAAGCCATCAGTTCATGTGAATAAGCGATTCATAGAAAGATTGGATAGCATCAAAGCGCTCGTAAGAATAAGGGAAGTTTAGAGTTGATATTTTTTATTGTCGGTCGAATAATTGAAAATCTTGCAGCAAATATCCAACTGCATATGAATCTTGCAAATATCGCCGTCGTAGCAACTATTAATCGACTCCTGAACCGCTTTATTACAGTCATACACTCTCTGTGGTAATAGGTCTTGTGCAAAACAACCTGGAGCTATTTGAGCCCTCCTAGTAGAGACAGTCAAGCCACTTCAACCATCCCTTGTCCTTAACTGCTACTCACAGAAGATCCAATAACCAAAGACACTTAAACCGACGAACCACTCGCGATATTGAGTTCCGCAACTCTTAGAGGGGACTCGCCAATTGACATATCAGGTGATTGGCATTAGAAAGGAGAGACATTTATTATTCACTGCCAACTGGCCAATGTCATCAATTACTGCAAGTCAAATGCTAATTACCACCAGACAAATATTTGAATCTCCATCAAGTCTAAGCGTCATTGACCAAAACGATTACCTCTGATGTCCCTACCACTTTATTCAGCAAGTGTAATGATTACACAGCATTAATGAAGAGTCTGCCTGCTTACATTTTCCCTTCTTATCTCAATGCGGCGCGGCCAGAATACGAAGTTTGCCTCAATACTTCATTAACCAGCAATGAAAACGCCAATTTCCTCCTGGGAATCGCCTTACCGACGACAGCCTTACTGGTAAACACTCTTGATAAGATTGTGATAAACATGTTATACGAAAACCATCACTTTTAAATTGCCTATGAAAGACTTCAGCTGCGAAGTAATTAGCAAATTTTCAACAGGTGGGGTTTAAATACTTTAGCTGTGGCTTGAAGGTCTCGTTTGACAATATAAATGCAGCGGAAAACTTAGACCAAGGTTCTCTGTAAGTTTTCTACAACATTTTAAAAATTGGCCATAAAATGCGATTAATGATTGGAACTTTGTAGGCGATTTGTCACTCATGAAATGTTTCTTTTGATTCTCAACAGTTCTGATAAACTCAACTATTTAATCATTTGGTGCCTAAGCCGTCTTTGTTCATTTCAAACAAAAACATAGACCAAGAACAGCAAAAACAATTGGAGACTCGGATAACTTGGTTATCTCCAGCAAGCACCTGCCGAAACTTAAAGTTGCCGAACTTCAAAAGGGACCCACGAGAGTGATTGCAGAAAAACGCGTCCGTGCATCGCATTGCTAAAGTGACGTTTGATCTGAAAACATCTTTCCGCAACTTGGTTTGGCGTTTGCTGGCAACACGTACGTTTCATGGTCAGACTACATGTAGTAAGGCTTCGAGCATGTTCGCGTTTTGCACTACACTCTTAAGAATAAAGGGTCTTTTGGTTTTGAAAAACATTTAGGGTCGTTCAGCGAACAAAAATATCCACCCTTAGCGATTTCTCAGGCGAATGAAAAACCCGTTGAGATTTTCCACAATTTAGCTCAAAAATATTTTAGAGTTCTTCAAAAGTTTCTCTAAAAAAATCTCCACGGGGAGCATTGTGTTGGCTGAAAAATCCTTGTACATGTACCACTTATTTGTATGTACGCCTTTACTGTAAATCAAGTCTTTCAGCGCGTTTACAAAATCGACACACCATTGACATTTCTAAGAAGAGGAACGGATGGAATAACGATTGGCTTTCCTTACTCTCATTGCAAGGGGACGCAAGGCGTCAATTTATTTTTTAATATCGCGTCTCAGTTGATTGGCAGATACGAATTGCAATACCAAACACCGCTCGGTCACCTAGCGATGATCGTCAACCAAAATGCGGGAACGACCCGCACCTATTGGCAATATCTGAGCGTAATTGTTTCATCAAAGATCAAACTCTAGGTATCACCGCAAATTGCCGACAGATAACCGAATTTTTGACTTGTGATGATAGTTTGTGTGGAAATCGGTAGAATGGGTATTTGCTATTTTGGAGTAAGTATCCGAGCTAATCTCAAATCAGCTATGATCGCGAACATCCGGGCTCGCCTTCAGGCATGAGATGTATCACTACACGAAGTATGACGTGATTACATATGAAGACTGTGTTTCTAGATGACGTTCAGTGTCACCATTTGGTGAACATTGATTAGGATGTCGTGTAGGACTCTACAAATTGACATGAAAATCAGCAATAGCGACTCACATTGCAACAGAAATAGGCAGGTCAATCCTTACCACCAGTAAAACGAACGAAAAAGTACGAACTGTATTTATTAAAATTTATTTCATACATTCAAACAAATCACGAACGAAAAAGTACGAACCGTATTTATGAAAATTTATTTCATACAAACAAATCACGAACGAAAAAGTACGAAGTAATCATAAAATATTATTTAATCAGTTTCTCAACTCTTACGACAAGTAACAAACGAAAAAGTACAAAGTATTTGTAAAGATTTATTCTATCGACTGCGATTTCTAAAGATTTCAATCCGTGATTCCTCGTTTCTCGAAGTATGTAAACCGATTTTAATACGTGTGCCACGTCAAAGAATCCGCACATGAATTGATGGCATCAGATACCTTCGTACTTCGTCGTTCGCAAGGGTTGCAAAACTTGTCGTTTATATATTTCAGCCATGAATGTAACATGTCGTGACAATTTGATATATTCTGTTGCGTGACTTCAGAAACCATTAACCTGCCAAGCAAAATCATATTAATCATGATGAATTTCTGTATGACTTACAGTATATAAAAGTGTATTGTTCTTAATGACGAAATGCATTTTCAATTTCATATTGTTACAATGCAAATCAAAGTGCAATAATATCGGCGCATGATAGTCAACCCATCGTGACATAGTATCATCAATCCCCGATGAAATGGATGTAATGTTGGATCTCACTATAAGTAAGCTTTTAACAATAAAAGCAATTAAGAATGATCCCGCTAATGACTAATTGATTAGAAATTTTTAAAAAGTAAACAATCAATTTTAAATGTATTTCTATTGTTAATTTCATCAAAGCGCTTACTAAGGCTCACTGTTATTAAATGCGTTCAATGACTAAACGGTCTTTTACAGTAGGATCTTCAGATGAATGAAGAACTCTTGTCCTAGCTTCACATCAGTGGACCTCGAGTTTCTGTCGCAAGTTCCCAGTGAGAAGCAAATATATAATTGTGATCTGAACATTTTCATCGCTATCCGTTTGTAAGATCGTCGCAAATTAATCGTGCCGTCGGCGCACTCATGTTCCCTCTAAAGCTACCTTTATCAATTTAAGATGATATGAAACCATGTTATTTTACCCATACATATTACTTCTTAGTTGAGCTTTTTAAGATGCGCAACGTGCGTTAATCACCAAAACTATCTTTGAGTCGGCTTAGGGCAAAAACATAAGGCTCCAAAACACGTATAGCATTTGACATCATGATTAAGTCTTATCAGACCTACTTAACGTAGATGTACCATGTATAATTTGAGTTTTTTCTATTTTCATGAAAGAAATGTATGCCGGTGTAGAAGTTTAAAATGTCCTAGGATAAAATGTCCGGGAACAAAGGATTCTATTATGCGCTGAGCTATTGACGGTCATTGCCTCTATAGAACCATATGCCATAATCTGTCAGAATACAATAGGCCCGGACACTTTTTCCAGGGGGGACACTTTTTACTTTTACACCGGTAGGCGGTGGGCGCAGTAGCAAACTTTAGTTGTATCTAATTGAAGAGCTGCACATGGTATGAAATCATGAGATACTTCCTCAGCCGGTAGATAGAAGGACGGAAAGGACTGCTGCCAAGACCTGTCTGTTCTTTCTACAGCCCGTGATACTACACAGTCATTGGACTGTACCTTGGGAATATACGGTTGCGGCGGTTTCGTCTGGGCCGTCACGCGAATTCCCTTACCTCTACGCCAGCGAGAAGCGCGCATTGCGCAAGCCATGATACCCTTTAGTCCTTGGGAAGTAATTCATTGCCTATCATAAAGCGCCTACCGAGGTACAGAATCCGAAAAGTGCAATTTCCTTCAATTTGCTGTCTCTGGTTACCGACTTACTTAGCACGACATATGATTCCGTTAGCTATTTATCAGACAGATTCGTGCTGATATAGAAGTACTCTTAATGACAGCAAGCCAATTATACCACAAACTAAGACGGATTGGCAATGCATGCAAAGGAAGTGATTTGTTTACAAGCTTGGCAGGAAACGGCAATGATAGTGTCGTGTAAATGGTCAACTCTCGGGTAAACATGGTCACATGGTGTCATGCGCAGCATAGCACGAACTGTGAGCATGTTCTTGGGGAAGTTGTAGCTATCTCCGGAGGGGATCAATACGAAGAGTATTCGCTTCTTGGTTTAATAACTTGGCTGATGAGTCGCATGATATTTTGCGATTCTCTGAGGCATTACCGCCGGAAGTTCAGTATGGTTATCACCTATTTGACGTAAAAAATTGTTAAACTGGTCTCCCCAATGGATCATTGGTTACAGCATCACAGAAAAGGACTGTACTGTTTCGAACGCATGAAAGGGCCGCAAGTAGTGCACTTCTTCTGCTAGCAGCAAAGGTACCAATATCACTGATCCAATGCTTTTTAGGATAAGCCGCTTTTTTCACCACTTACCACGATAGCGGGTAGTTGAATTACCAAATAACCACTCGGGCCGATACTGGTTTTTCTCGCAGGAAAGTACTCAAGTGGAAACCGATCTTAAGCATGTTAAGATAGCCAGACGCATTCAGAGACACGAAAAAGCATACCGAGATTCAGAATCGGATTCCTAATCAAATAAGCTTTCGATATTGATACGGATTGTTCAAATATTGATATTCAACCTAAGGACTACATTTCATGTATCCGTCCTGTGGCAATGGGAAATCGAAATCAACCAGTGCTTAAGAAGTGATCCAGACTAAATGAATTATATAATTGACCACCTTTTGCTCACCATGGAGCATATAAATGTTTAATATCGCGTCTAAGCTAAATGTGGATTTACCATATGGGACTGGTTGGTCATCAGGGGCGCGCGGCAGATGTTTCGCTCTCTGACATTTTGACGGCTGACATGCCGGGGTCACTTCCAACGTCAATGTATATTGTGATTACCATACCGAACCAGCGGGAAGATGCTCCAGTAACTTCAAGGTGAAAGCGAAAGCACTGCAAGAGGCCGCCCAGAGACTGGAACACTACACTCTTCTGGAAATAAAGGTGTCTGAGCTTCTGAAAATCTGTCGATCTATCGTTAAGATTGAAGAAGCCTAAAAAAGGGGACCAACAATGAAAATGAATTGATTGGCAGTTGGTTACACTTTTGAAGAAATGAACGAAGCAACAGTTTACTCTATTTCGCTAATCTAAGAAACACCACGCATTACTCGGAGGGTATGTCACATTTTGTCTGCATGGCCTGCGAACAATGTCTTGTCCGATATTATTGGTATCTGAAAGAGTTCTATAGTGTTCCCAAGATTGGAAAAAAGGAGTTGCTATAGTTTCAGCTTGAAGGCAATGTAAACACCTGTGGCTGCGGCACCTTCGGGCATGTGGCGAGCCGCGTGAGACGAATCAAATAAGGTAACATGAACCCAATTTGGCGCCCAATTAGTAACCCATGATAACATTATTGTTCGTATTGAGTGCTCGATTGTACTATTCTTACGAAAACCAATGAATCCACTACCGATAGTCTGGTTTCAAGGTTGCCTTTGCGTGCACCATTCGCTTACTCCCCTTACTAGTCAAGCCTTTCGAGTTGTCGCCAATTGGTGACGTTTTACCCTTCGATCACACCCGCAGAATCGACTGCGGCCTCATTTCCGAGCCGTGTCTGGCGTAGTTCGATTTACGAGCGATTTACGAGTAAATTAACTCGGGAAAATCAAGCGGTGTAAACTCGAAAATCGAGCAGTGTCATAAATCTTAAAAACCATCATCGATGAGATACATCTACACACTTGTTCGTAGCTCTTCGGAAGGGTTGCAGAACATAATGTCCACTAATACGTCCACGAAACAATAATGGACTTTCCTGCGACTTCTTGTCGACAGACGGATGTCGATCTCCCACGGTGATCAAGGGAAATAGCTTATACTGCGACCGGAGATAAGAACAAACCGGCGGTATACTAAACATCTGTCTGAATATATTTCAGATTACCTAATGCGTTTATAAGATTCCTGGAATTGATACCAACCACTGCGCCATCATTCCTCATTTCACCGGTAATAAAAAAGGCGCCAGCCACTCTGAGGCAAGAAGTACGGAAAATCGTCTGAGGTTTCAGATTTCAAAGCCTTGAGAGTGATGTAATTGAGTGCAATTCCTATAGAAAGGGAGTCTATCATATGCATCTACCACTTATGGCAAACCGTGGTATTTGGACGCCAATTCGTCCATAAATATAAGTAATCAACAGATCGACATCGAAGCAATTCGGCTGTGTTGTCCGAGAAAACCTCCTCCTCGGTGACTAGTTGTTAGTTTAAGCAAACGTTGCCTCTTTTTTGTTGGAATCCATGTTTGAATTACATTGTGCTAGTTTATATTCGGTGAGGAATCTGTAAGCACTTCTGCCCCACCGGCGTGTTTCAGGCGTGGACTGAACTGTATTTGCGCGCTGAATGGAATGATGTCTTGTACTTTTGTTAAATTGAGATTTCGTTAACCACACTCGTACGTGTTGTACTTTCCTGATCCTTGTATCTCCTCACGAACCCTCATACCTCTGACCCCTTCAACTCGAGTACTGATAAAACAGACGCATGAATAACTGACGATACAAGATAACGCATTTGAATGCTCGAGTGTAATCAGCAGCGTGAACTGTCCACAGAACTTTCTAATTTGATTTAACATTGGTAAGGGGTGGGAATAATCAAATTCTCCCCTCGTGTGACAAACATCGGAGATAACTACCACGTCGACGAAATCTTGACCATCTTTATGGCATCTGTAGCCACCATTTAGATACAGGTGATAAATGTAGATTTACACTGTTACGAGACGACCTGGTGTGATTTCGCAAGAATTTCACTACGCGCGGTGCGATTTTTGTGTTGTTTCGGTGCGGTGCTGCGTAAGATGACAAAGCGATGCCTATACACTCGAGTTGTCGCAATCGCAACCGGCATAAACTTACTCTAAACGGCTAGTCAAAATTGGCGCGTGTGGCTGCGAAGCGTCTTGTAACCGCTAGAAAAGACAATGGATTATTTGAGAGGCACCACTATGAAGAGGTGTGGGGACTGGATGTGTTGTCCTTTAAATGCCGGCCCCTGGTGCACTGTCCGTAATTGTGGATGAATTTTAATGGAGCTTTGGGGCAGGCAATTTTTAGGGTTTTCCATGGTCAATTCACTTAGGGTTGATGATAAATTGCACTAAAGATGAAGCGATGGTGCGTTAGCGTCTGCCATAATGAAATACTATAATATAATGATATTGTCTGGCGACAAATTGATAATTTTGTAAGGCACACAATCGAATCCCTTGGTTATGATAGTGGTGCCATATGTGAATAAGGCAGGTGTGGCGTCCGTCTGTGTCGACGTCCCTAGGCAATCGACCTAACTTGATCAGAGAGCGGGTAAAACGACATCTTTGCGACTTTGCCCTTTTGACATTACCATAACATGAGAATAAAGTGGCTCTGTCACCACGCATTCTAACTTTCCAACTTTCAACTCCTTGGTTGGCATGCTATACAGAAGGAAACTAGCAGTACACTTATGATGAGCAGTGACAGTGCGCGACGATTAAAGCTATGATGCAATGTATTAAAAAAAATCATTGCCGTACAGACATTGAAAATGAGGCATGTCATTGGAAACCCTTATCAAAGGAAGTACAGTTTTTGTCGCCAGCAGTTGCAACATAAGCCTTTTCGACCCAGGTTTTTCGCCATTGAGAACCTCCACTCGGATCTATTTGCTCAAAATAGAACGAGCAACCTCCTTTACGACAAAGCACGAGCAACCTCCTTCACGAAGTGCGTGAAATGTTGAGGTCCTTCGATGGTCGTGCTACAAACGATCAAATCTGCTTATTTGTTGCTCACAGAGTATTTTCCACTAGCGTGGAATTTGTTACTGTGCGAGTCACGAGTTTTAATTAACATGCAGAAAAAGAATTCACGCTCTTTGGATTGCAGAAACAGAAAAAGATGCAACTACCCAAAAACGTCTAAATCAGTCGCCATGTAATGGTTTCTACGCAGAACAAATGCAAACGGCCTCTTTTGTTAGAATATAAGTCTTTTCGTAGAAAGAAAGTGACTTATTTCTCCGTTGTCTTTATTGCATTGAACTCTTTGGTATCAATCTTGTTGCAATAGTTAAGCCAACGGCATCCTAGCCCATCGTCATCATTTTGAAAATGATTTATTACCCGAAACAGCTTTTTTGTTCTTATAGACGAACGAGTAGCAGCCGCAGCCAGAAGCAAATCATGTAGTATTTTACGGGTAGTCATTAAATATCGTCCCCCCTAGCTTGTTGATGGATATTCTTTTACTTACAATCTTGGTTTTAATTATCACAAGACTAGGGTTTTTTCGTACACGCTGAGAGAATATAATCCATGAAGGCAAAAACCGTCCTCATCGGTTTCCACTGAAATCAGCTATCCAAAAATTGAGTTTATCCTTATCAAAAATTTAATTAATCATATCAGAAATTTTAACCAGCCTTATCAAATCCGAAAGCATGCAAATAAATTGCCAGCGCAATTTCTTTGCGTTGAACGAACGCTCAAGCTCGGGATGTGTCAAGTGATGTGCAGACACACGTGATAAAATTATCAAATAACCAATGATGAAAACAAACAAATTTAGAGGTAAACAGGCAGCTTCTTGGCGGCATCCTACTTTGTTACCAACAACTTATGAATAGAATAGCAACTTTTTACCGCTTCCTAATTTGTTTACCGTTGTACCGTTAGAGTTGCAGGAAACCATTTCAATTCAGTGTCGGAACATCTCCGCTCGTTTTACCAAGGCGATAGAGTTGATTAAAACTGGAGGTATAATCGATGCGACCGTATAGGCGGAAGCAGTTTAAACATCATGCTCCAACGGCTCTCAGGAAGAAAGGCAATTTACAGATAGACGTTACAGTTACAGATAAACGAAATCCACTTATTGTAATAAAAGGTTTCCCTCTCAAATTTCGACTAGCACTTAGAGGACGTATATCCATTGTCTACTTGTATATGATGTTGGGTTTAATAACATCGGAAGCGAAGAGACATTATATGTTCCAGTCGTCAATCTATCAATCAATGTGCTCGTTCCAATTGGTTTGAAAATGCTGTTGTAACTGTCTCAGGACTCAGGGTCGACCGAAAAATCCTTGGATGCGAAAGTGCCTCTACATTAAGCAAAAGGTCGATAGGAGTGGCGACACCGATTATACTACCGTTGTTATACAAAGCTCACGTTCTGTGTGGATTACTCCTCACAGAAACAAAAAATAGGTGATATCATTTCGGCAGTTTAGTTCCGGGGGCTATAGTATTTTTTGAATTGTCATCAACAATAATTTCCCAGGGCTTGAGAATCTGAAATCGATGTTGTTGCTTGATAAAAATCGATACTCGATGAAATTTCCAAAAAAGCCCCTATTTTTCCTGTTATTCCATGGGACCTGTCTGATACCTGGAGAAACAGAACTGGCTCGACTAAACGCTAATTGAAATTTGTGCAGCAATAAGAAAAGGGCTGATCCTTTACCTGCAAAATTATGAACTGCATGTTAAAGGTCATAGATTTAGAAAGCCCAAGGATGAAAAAAGATGAAAAACGAAATGCAGTTAAATTGATATAAGTATGTTATAAAGGCCTATCCTAGTGTCGCATACCAAGATTACGGAGCAACGGCTTGTTTTGTCTGAACTGTTTGAAATTTGAATTGCGATTACGAAAAAAGTCTATTTCACCAAATCTGACTGTGTATTAAAACTAGCACACTCGACCATCAGAAAAATTATGACAGTGACATCCAATTTAAGCTGACACACGGACATGACAAGTTAAGACTGATATGTATCAGTTAAAGTCGATTTCCCTTGCAATGAGACTTTGATCTAATCTCAAGAAAACGATGACGCGATTAACTTTCTCAATTTCAAATCACATCTTGTTGCTTTTCAAGCGCTGATTTAATGATGATGCAATAGCATTCCGCGACGTCACTATTTATAGCTCACAAGGTCATTTGAATAAGATATTGATGACGTTTTAGTCACGTGACAGTCGGACATCGACACTTATTTCTACGCATTTGAGCTTATTTCAAAGTCAATTATCTTTGACCCTGCATTGTTTTTAGCATGAATGATACCATAGAGTCAGAGAGAAAAATATTCAGAACAATTATGTAGTATTTCCAACACTCGGACATGTGCCAGATTGAATCTAACTGCCCGAGTTGGAAAGCCTGAATCCATTACGAAACCGCATGTTTGTCCGACATTGCCTGTAATTCAGCGATGGGGAAATAGAGGGCAGCAGCTGCAGTGACGTCATCTTCGCGGAATGCTATTGTGCAGATTCAAAATAGAAATAGATGTGCACGATATGCACTCAGGAGACAATAATTAGACAACCATAAAGGTCAAGATGTTCTTTATCAATTCTGAGATTTGTTGCAACGCAGATAAGACTTGACGCAGCAATCCCTCGTTTAGTATTATAAATCTGATGCAATCATTTATTTCTTTGAATGCAGTTTACCATTAAACCGCCGCACCATAAAATGAAACGACCAAACCTTCTTGTAACCATAATCTTCTTCGCTCTTCTTAACTTTAATAGAAAGCTGGTCTGTCATAATCGGAGATTTGCCTTCACTTTAATGACAAATTTCCTGTCCAATTCCCTAATCGCATCATTGATGGTCGTGGCATCCTATAGTGACATATGACGGGATATGATTTCCTTGCAAATAAGTACTTTTTAAGATCGCGTAGGCGATAGGACACACCCTTTCCCTTTAATAGCGTGCGTTTTTTTCTCCAAACGAATTGCCGTCTCTGGCGATTACTAGACAAGTGTTTATAAGAGAATGAAATATTGGTTAAGAAATCATCGCCGCAAACAGCGATCACGTGCAGGCAGTAGTTCGCATTTCAATAAAAATCTCATAACCTTTGTTTAAATTCAATTTTGTTGAACTTAAGGCCTATTTACTTCAATTTGAAATTAAATTTACCCGTTCCGATAATTAAGTATTGGGTTTTGAAATAATAAATTTCTCAACTTGCGAGTTGAAATTCGAAATGTTATCAAATTATAACATCGACGAGAAATCCATAACACTTCTTCTCTTTTTAACGTGTTATCTCTAGAGAACGAGATGAGTCGAAAAGGAACATTGGAAAGAGCTTATTCAATTGGGTTCCGAGCCAATGCCAATAGCGCGCTTGTTTATTGTAAACAAAACGAACCTTCTTGAAATGGCTTAAGAGATTTCTGCCCAGGAACCTGTCATCACTTCTCATGCAATCTTCCTTGACATATCATCCGTTTTAAAATGTCCCTTGCGTGAATCGCTTCAAATAGGATCTCTCTTGTGCCCTTGATTTAAACAATCAATGAAATCCGATACATCGCCGGAGTTAAAGCAATTTCATTGAAGCCATATTTAATACATTACCTTTCTTTTATTGAAAAGTTATTTGGTGTCAGATTTAAATTTAGCTGGAAACATCAAAGAATATCTCAATTTTATGTATAAAACAAAAAGAGTTAAAAATATGTAGCTGTCTTACCTGCCTCTGGTTGTCGACGTCGTCGTCGCCCATCCCTAGTCAGTCGTTGCTTGAGCAAATTTCAGATATTACCTTCGTTGGCGGAGCTGTAGGCATGGCCTAAAATGCGGGGCTGGATATCGTCATCCACATACCGATTCTTCTTGGCAACCGTGTAAGAATTGACATGCTTTCCAACGCAGGATCCAAATCGATGCCGGGATTATCCTCAACATTATCGTTTTCGTCAGTTACACTATCGTCATCAGTCACCATAGCTTGAAGGACTATGGTGGCTCGAAAACAAGAAACACCGTAGCAATTTTTGTCAAAATCTCCATCGTCGAGAAAGCACATGAAACAAGTGATCATAACCACTAGTCAAGATCCTCACCCTACTAAAATGACCATTTTTAACATATAGTTACCTCGTCATTTTGTAGGCCTAAAAATAAGGTTACGTTTCCTCTCTGCTATTATTAGAAAAAATCGACATATAAGCCGGACTTAGAAAAGCTATTCGAATTCGGACAAGGGCTTAAAGGCGAGGTATGCGCGAAACTACTCTAACGTGTCTAAAGTATATCGTGAATTTTTTTGTTTTTTGAAAAAAACAGACACAAAACAATTTTGATTATTTGCGATAAAATTTTCAAACTTAATATAGCTGCCTTGGGAGTAGATCAGATGTAATGCGTTTTATGGTACAATAAATATCTGAGGATGGTCGAGAATTTTGTAAACGAATTAATGAGGTCGAAATGAACCTAATTTTCTTAAAGATGCTTATTAGCGTCTAAAAGGTTGGGATAGTTTGGGTGCGTACCAAACTAAACTAATAAAGTTTTATGATGCTACTATAACCCAATATGTTTTATCATGTTTATTTTCTTATTGTGGTCGCTTGAATTCGAGTGAGGCGGATGATTTGCGAATTTGCGGTTCAAAGTAATCTATGATAGCCTGCAAATGACACGTAATTGTCATTTTAGACTATAATGATGGTCCTTGGGTGGACCGTTTCATTTTATCCTACAGCAGAAACTAGCGAGCCGCTGTGAAAATGGCTGAGGATTCAGTTTTGACAAGAGAAACTTACGGCAAAGAAGAAGTGTCGAGTAATGTTTAAAACCGTTTGCAAATACTTAATTTGTTGTACGACTATTGAAAATATCAAACATGGCGACCATCTCATACTCCCGTTGTTTAGCTTTGAATAATCAGTGGCGCTTTTAAATCACGGAACCCCAACACGTATCATTGATGTCACGCCTGATGCAGTTCGATTGCATATTGTTTCAAATGACCTCAACTGGGCAATGCAATCAGCGTAAAGTGTTGTTTGCAGGATATTAACACTGCTCAAAAAAGCGCTGCGTCCGATTAATTCATACCATTTTCTTTTCCCGTCATGCAAATAATCGCCAGGCGTATTTCATCGGCTGAAAAAGTTCTATCACTACTCCTGTAACTGCACTGACGATGTAATATTGCGCAGCTGCCATGTTGAATGTCATAATATCATTCATCCCAAATTGGCCTTATGGAGACGAAATCCAGCCGTGATACACCACATTAAGCATTCCCCTGTCTATTTATCAATATGTCCAAGGCGATATTGGTGAAGGGTTTGTTCTAAATCATCTACCGTCAACCGTTTTAATAAAAGAAACTGCACGTCATGCCATTAAGGACAGATCAATAGCACATTTTCTTCCTGAATATCCGGGTACATGTATTTATCAGACCGAGCCATATCTATAGCGCTGTAATAACGCGAAAAATAAGACGAAAAATGCACCAAATGTTATAATGCCTTCGATTTTGCTTTTCTAGTTCGTGTGATCATGGCACACCATATTAATCTTTCAGTTGGTATAAACAAGAATTCATGAATTCTTGGTATAATTCATGTTTGTAAAAACGTTCCGATCATGAGTCTGATGCATTTTTTTTTAATGTAGTCCATCACTCCTTGCCCACTGGTTGTAACTGGTCGGAGTTTATCAGTGGCGATAAAATTGTACAGTGAATGATAAATGTGTTGGTCTGACCATTGGAGTTCGCTCCAAATGGTAATATTGCGTTTTGTTTCTTATCACTGGTGAACTTTATTGGCAAAAGCTGGGGAGTACAAGCAAGGTTCGTACCGATGCTCTGTGTGAAAGTGTACTGTCACCGCACTAAAGAAATAATCATATATCTATATTTTGCTGGAAACAGTTTAGCTGGACAGTTTCGAGATTTACCAGCACCAGTGACAAATACCTGCTTAGATATGCCGATGACCTTTACGAAACATCAACCTTTAACAAAATTGTGCACACGATTGAGTATTTCGAGACCAACTAGAGTTGCTTCTGACTGCGTACGGCAACCGAAAATCGCATGCACTAAACCTCATTTTTGGTAGAGTTTGCTGGGACATGTGTGCCGAATCCCACCGGGTGCACTCCCCCGGACAGCACTCGTAAGAAAAACCGATTGGAAAAGTAATCAAAGTCTTATCAAGACGTGGCACAGTATACATGTAGTATGACGAAAAAAGAAAATAAAGCAGCTTAGCATGAACTTGGTAAGCCACAGAGGGTGGATATTGATGATTGAAGCCATATCTGCATTTTGGTACGAAGATGACTAAGCAAGTACATGTATGTAAGTAAGTATTAAGTAAACCTTGGTATTGCACCATCGCTACAAAAGTGTGTCAGGCACACCATTCAAGAGACACACTGTTCCTGTTTGCCTTGACATCTTCTTCGAGGAATATTCACACGAACAAAATATTAAAAAAATGGTTGCCTTCAACAAAATCGATCATCATCGATCATCCGAAGATGTAATTCACCATTGGATAAAATATCCATCTTGACTGAATTTGTGGTGGGGGTTCTGAATTTATCTGCGTGGAAAGATATCACTTTTGTGAAAGCAGTTACAGGAGAAGCTTTAATGACATTTATCGACACTATACCTCAAATGAAACTTATCTTGGGAAGGCATTCCTCTAACAGGTCCCATATTGTGCGTTCATTAGACATTATTAGAAGGAAGGGAGATAGAATGCGGGGTAATCATCCCTATAGGATGCTTCATTAGGTCTGATCCTTCTTCCCACTCTTGCTTATCCGTGATTGATTGTGAACGCGACGTATCTCTTACTCCATAATGAAATATGTTCGCTTTCATGCTGGAATAACCACAATCATGTGGGTCGTATCAGGACTGTCTGCGTTGGCAATGTGTAAATTAGGAGCTGTGGAAATATATGTTGTTTTTATGGATTTTTTATGCGGTTACATGTTAACTGTATTGCAGCGCAACTTTTATATATTTCACTAAAAAAAGAATGGTTGGGCCGTCTTGATTTTTACGACAGTATCGAAATACAATTGCTGTTCAGCTGCCGGGGTTTTTTCCCCGTCAATATTAGTCGCGAAGAAGTAGCGATAGCGATGGTGACATGTCAATTCCTTCTATCACTTCAGTTTTCCCCTACTTTACAAAAACCTTACCAAATGTTGCTTATCTATGTAATGGTAATAAATATAAATAATTAGCAAGAATTTAAAAAAGACTAAGTTGAGGAAGCAATACCGCACAATATAATCCAGTACTCAGTACCAAATTCTGACAGTGGGGGGCTTTTAGAGGATAATTCAGCTCCTATCCGATGGCTATTGTTCCTATACTGTCTGGGTGTTGCTTGCTTTTTGTCACAAAGTACATGCCTCGAATGGTGTGGCTAATTTCATCGTGCTTCACAGGCTAATAAGGACATGGTGTTTTAAGAGTACCCACATCCGCGCCCACGCACAGCGTATGATTTCACAATAAGAGAAAATGTCCTATATCTCTTCCTCTTAGGAAGTTCAATGAGGTATTATTTTGTTCGTCTTGATTATATCTTTCAATTTTTTGTACAAAAGGAGACAGCCTGAGTTTCGTAACTGTATAAAAGGAAAAGCTTTTGGCCATTCTGAAATTTCAAATTCTTTTTCTTTATTAATTCTTGGTAGCAGTTATGCTCTGTCTTGAAAAGGAGGCGTATTTAGCTGGTGGCCCATCATCATCATCATCATTATCCCACTTTCCATGTTAGTTAAGGTAAATGGAGTAATACAGAATCACTCTTTTTTGTCCCCCGTCAAAACGTATTAGAAGAAACTAGTTTAGACTGTTGTAATCTACCCAGCTGATGTTTGAGTTGGACATTGTAACTCGCACATTATATCACAACCAAGTCAATCCGAGTTAGTCAACGTTATCCTTTTCCCTCGAGTTAACTTAACATGCTGAAGCCGAGCTCGATGCTTGTTACAACGCTTGACGTATTGAAAGCTGGACCGTTTGACCATCTGGTTCCTCCCAGGGGTGGTCGTTAGGATCTATCGTGACGTGACCAGGAAGGCAGCTTTCGTCAAGCAGTTGCCGAACCCAATTTTTTATTGACGTGAATGAATAAGGTGATACCAAATCAACAGCACCCGACAGGGATTTCTACTTAAATGAAGTGTGGGGAGTGTTTTGGCTGTAAAAAAATATGCTCCTGCTGTTTTGGAGACCGAAAAAGTGGCTCGGTGCGATTGCGGCGACATGCGCTGCCTGGCAATGAACGCTTCTTTTCTGTTCTTTGCTTAGCTTGAGCACACACGAATTTCTGTCAAAGGTAAAAAAATATCATTTGGCATGTATTGTACAAATAATTGAGTTATCGATACTGGACGACCTGACGAGATGGTTATTCGATAAATTGGTAAATTGGGGGGTTATCATTAAACTGCCAATCATGATGAATTTCATTATGATCGATACCGCGGGCGTTGGGTAGGGGAAAGGCCAATACCGTTCAACTCAGCAACCAACCGGCGGAGGAAATGGGTTTGTGACAAGCTAGACCATCATGCTGGAATACCACCGGGACACACCCACGGCTGGCATTCTCAAACATTTATTGTTGCCACTGTGGCAATGTCAACGATGTGGAAGATCACTTGACAATTTTTGTCACTCCGTCTGTCAATGATGTATTGACATGACTTAGCTTTACCACACACAATGTCCTCATGGTGCAATCACCACTTATCTTGATATGGGCGGGATGAAAGATCCAGTCTGCAGATATTGGCTTGTAATAGAATATCCATCAACAACAACAACAACAAATGGGGAAAGAGAGAGGAGAGTCACTTGGTCGTAAAACTAGAAATCAAAGTACATCCAAAGTCTATAAGTGGCTTTACCACATAAAAAAACATGAGAGTCTCTTCTTTTTCTTCTCTGAACCTAATTAGTCGGGGTCAGTCAGACGACTATCTGTGTATGAGTAACCTGGATTGGGCACCGGAAACCTTTTAAGAATAGGACGCCAGAGCCGTTTCTTGAATTGCAATACATTTTCAAAGTGGCCCTGGCGGTGTCTTCTTTCTATCAATGTTGGGTTGAGAGCGTGATGTTGGCATCACTTTAACTCAAGCGAACTTATTCGTTTGACACAGAAGGGGGAATATAATTGCGGTAATTTGATCTTCGCTTTTCCTCTTCACTCCCTTTCAAGTATATTGACAAGAATTCTCCACAACGAAACCTGTTGTAATCGTTTTTATGACTATTCCACTGAAGCCATGTCAAGACATTCTGGCCACCTTCACGATCAAACAATGTTCCCTCTTACACAAAGGCTAGATTTGATAAGAATTTAGACAATGCACCAACTATACATTGTGTACTCCCCGCATCATCTGGACGTTCAATTCTTTCAAGCTGTTCCCTGAATTGCCATCATTTCCTCAGCACATATACGATAATCGGCTTCGGTCCACTCTAGATCCATTTGCTGGCACTTTCTAAAAGCTGTGTAGCATATCAATACAGAAAAACTATAAATCAAAGTTATCAGGCTCACCTCATCAAACCTTACCACTGACTCCCGCCTGCTTCAACGGGAGGACTGCGGTATAAAGGTAACACAAATATTGGTATGGGAATAGTCCTTATTTGTTCAAAGAACACTTTAAAAATTATTTTCGAGCTTTTGAAAAATCATCAAAGGCATTTCGGCTAACACTAATATGCACCCCGGGTTTTTTCGGTAAAATGAAAAATTGATAAGAGTCTCTGAGATTCTGAAAACCCCTGAGGGTTTTTCCCTTTGCTGTGCATATTGGTAGTGGTAAAAAAAACATTAAGGAAGGTTTTTTAAAAAGCTCAAAAACCTTTATTTCTGAGAGTAAAGTTTTCTCAAATATCTTCACACAACAACATCTAATCAATAAACACAATCACTGTACAAACAGATGAAATCAGCTAATCATTTTATCTTTTTACCATGGTAAAATCAACAATTCATCATCCGGAGGGGAATTGACACCAACTCAGCAAATCACCATGATGGTGTTCTGGAAAGGAAAACAATTGAGTTTATTTGTTGAAATGATTTGAAATCGATTTCACCATCCTGAGCTAATCACCATGGTGTTTTGGAACGGTAAGAAAAGCACGAAGAAAATTATTTGAAATTGATTTTACCATGGTGAGAATCACATAAACCCATTAAAGTTATTGTAAAAGAAAACTAGCGAAACCTGACTTAATGCTACCGGTGCCGAAGTCAGTATCGGGTTACTCTGCTGTTAGAAGTGAGATTGAACTTCTCCTTATTACGAACCGTCTAAACTGAAAAGTTAATCATCTCCATTTAATTATTCACTACCATAAAACTTAGGAGAAGCGAAAGTCGGGAGGCGAACAGTAATCACTTCAACTCAAATGTGATCGGAATAGAATGTTCAGCCATGTTAACTTGGAGAAACACGACTGTTAAAAGCAGAAGCAATCATTAATCAATTGACATTAACAATTTGCCAGTTACGAACGTGGCTGCTCAATTTGCTCATTAGTTCCATGCGGTAGACTCAGATTCGTGACTTCAACTTCAACTTCAACAAGTGTCGTAGGTCGGGTGCAGTGTCCTAAGACATGTACTAGTATTTCAATGATATTGGATAAAGGGTATGGTTGACCATTACGACCACACGGAAAGGTGTTTCGAGGCGGTCAGTTTCATCAAGATTTACCCTGTTGACTCTCTGATAAGGCTGTAGAACAATGGGAATTTAAACCTACATATAGGTTCGAGCGGGCTTTGTTTAAAGTTGTATAGACTATAAAATAACTGTGCATTGTTGTATTTTTAACTGATGGAATGCCAGTTAATCATGTCGGAAGACTGGGCGACTCAACAATAAAACTTTCCAATAACACACAGTAAGATCTTGCACCATTGCACCAAAAAAATATTTTCAGATTTTTTGGCGAATAGTAGAAATACAAAGGCGCGACAATTGTTTAACAATATCGACTTGAAAAGCCTGTGTTTCTAATATGGTACATCGTATGACACAAGGTGCGGTAATCGGTATTAACAGTATTAAAAACTCAGTTAAACGTAAATACCCCTCGGATAGCAAAACGAAACAGAGATGAGTTTGTTTGAAAACAAGTTTTGGCGATATTCTTTATGATATGTATCGATCAATAAAGAGATATCGGAAAACGTTGTCGAGGTTCTTCGAAACGGTAAATATTGTGTCAATGATTAAATTGTGACTATTTTTCCACTCCTTGTTAAAACAATATTCGCTGATAATGCGCATGTATCGTGGTGTGCGTTGTTAGAACTTTCTAGGATGCCAATTATGCCAACTTCTAAATCACTGGTATTATACTTTCAAATTATTATACCTTTGGAATCCGTTTTTGCATCTCGTCATGTACACCCAAGCGAATTCATTGCTCAAAGTGTGTCGCTAATTACAATAATTTTGATTAAATTCAATGGTTGTGTTTGAACTAGAGACGGCAATGCAATTAAAGAATTCGATTAGAGTGGCGAGTTGTGTTTGTAGCTAGTTAGTATCCTTGTTTTTACTCCGGTCACGCGCTGAGGAGACTACCGGCAGGGGAGAAATCTCGCCCGCCCCGTGTACAATGTTCCAATCTGCTTTCTGGGATTGTCATCATCATTTGGATTGGCATTTGGAATTTGGCAAAATGTTGGCATCACAGAATTTCCTGCGAGCGATTGTTTCTTCCGTAACGGGGAGGATGTATTCGATATCACGACTGAGTTCAGGCTGGCGGGTTGTAGGCGAGCGCCATCCCTATTTGTCTGAACTGATCTGCGATAAGAAGGGTGGGGACGCGAAACTTGGTCAGAATGCTTCGACACGCCTGTGGCATCATAGGAGAACATATCTTTTTGTCAACACTTCTGCTTCCGTATGCTTTTTACTCGATTTATTGCTGACTTCAAAGCAGGAGACCGTGGGATTATCGCATTTGCTTGGTGAAATCGAGCTTAATGCCGTAATATGTGCACTTCATGGCTATATATATATACGTGTCTAGTACCTCACACGCTCACACATTCTCAACACTACCAAACAGAATACAATAGCATCAAGACGGCTTAGCATGCAAAAGATAAGCCTGAACTTCGCTGCAACATAATGGTTTTCAATATATGAGTGTACCCGTGGGAAGTCGATATCAAAAGCTAGAGTAACCAGGCTGAAGGGTTTATCAGGACAAACCAGTGATATAATAACAAAATAACCATTTGACCTTTTGGATTTTCATACGGTACAGAATGGAAATGGCAGTTCTTCCTTGATGCACATTTTGCTTTCTTTTGGATCTCAAGTTCGTTCGCGATCTCGCTCCGCTTACATTCCATTCGAACAAAGCTTGCTCCTCTTTTACTTATCGCATTGCACAGATTCTAAAGCATGTTGCTTTCCAACAAACTGAGTTTGTTTTAACGGCATTGTTGACAATTAAAAAGAGTACGTTTCTACCATCGACCAAGACTGCTACCTAAGGAATTCTTTTAACTCGACATCGCTAGCCACATAAGAATTTGTACTAACAACAACACCTATCGGGTTGTACGTTTTTGCCATATTATTAAAAACAGTGAATCAGATCTGACTATCCTGGTAGCATGCGTAGTACCACAATGCATAAGACTGATGCAATTAGAGAACCTTCACTCGTGGTGCTCAAGGAGGGAATGTAAGGGAGCTGCGTTCAGCCACTCTTCATGGGCGACTGGAGGTGTTGTGGCTTTCATCGGGAAAAAATCAATAGCCGAAACATTCGCATCGAACATTTCCCCACCAGACGGGCTAACCAATTATTGGTTAACATGGCAAGATGTCTGATGCTACTTGTCTCGTTTCTGATTGGATGATCGAGTGAAATCATGCGCAATAATTGCCCAATGAACACATCCGTTAGTTGCTTTTTATAGGCTTGCTTCATTTCCTATCTCGACTGGAGTTGAAGAAATTACTATTCAGCATATCAGTTAGACCTCTGTGTCAGTGACGAGTCGATGTTGGCGCGACAACGAGATGGTTTTACGAACAACGTAATTCTACGCCAACCGTCGGTACATGGGTGGAATTGTAATCACGTAACGCATTGTTCCCGGTCGTCCTATGAAAATATTAGTACGCATATTCAGTTTTTGGGAATAAACCATTGGGGGTATTTAGACTATATCCATTGGTCAACTCCAGGCCGATGACCCGCGTATTTCATTGATATGTTTATACATTCGGGGAAATGATGTTTTTATTCCATGAACACAGAATGTTTTTCGATGTTTGACTAATTTGGTAAACACATCAGGGTAAAATGTGTTTACAGAAGCGTGATTATCCTCTGTATCATTAAGCGCCACTGCAGAAAAGCGCATTAAATTTTGAAAATATGGCAATTTCGGTACAGTAATTACTTCCAAGTGACACATTGACATCAATCAGCAACATCGTACGCATGCGAACACACAAACACTTCCCTCTCGTCAGCGATTTTGTTTTTTTAAACCTGGAGTAATTAACTAATTATAAAAAAATTACTAATGGAACCGTTGTGTTTGACTCTGGTGATCTTATGACATCGTCACGCCATGATGTATGAACTTAATCAATACAAAAGGCTGTTCGCATTCCCTTGATTACGGAGCTTCCCACGCCTTGCCATTGAAATCGTAATCGAAATTGCTTTATCGATATCGCAATGGCTGAACTGCAAATTCAATCGATCACGGATTTATCCTTGGCGTTTTTCCTAGATATATCGCCGCCATTATGATATTATTTTATGTCTGTGTTTGTGAAGTGTTATTTCTGGAGTGTCTGAAGGCCGACATTATGGTATATTTTTATGGATCGTATTACATTTTTTAAAACTATTTGTCGGTTTACCAGGACAAATATCCCGATAAGATTTTAGAAGACTCTTATAGTCAAAATCTCATTCAGTTTCTTGTACAAATAAGCCCACAAGCACATTCGTTATATGATTCTTGTGAGATTCTAAGATTCGAAGTTAAAATCTTAACTAAATGATTTTTCAAGAATCTTTAGATGGTACATGTTAATGCACACGAAGATGATTGTGATATATCAGGATTTTCGATCTAGGATGACAGTGAGCTTGGACCCAATGCAACTCGTGACCGTACGTGACATTTACCATCTTTACCTGCCCTTTATTTGTCAGACATTCGCGCATCTTTGATCAAATCGATCGTCTGCAACATTTTCCACTCACAAGACTATATTTGTGTAGCCATTGACCTCATGGTGAAAAAGGAAGTACAAATATAATTTTGTTGACCGTTCTTCCTTCAAAGAAATCAGTACACATGCGCTGATCATGACGTGTCACAAAATGGCACATTAACGGAAGTAGTCTATGCAACGCATGCCAACTAACACTTAAAGGCCTACGCCGTTCATTAAGAATTTTCTATTGGTAATTAGATTTGAAAATTTACCATTGCGTCAATACGTACTAAATACGAATTTGGCGGCAGCATGGCCGTTGATTGCGGTATTGCGTATAACGGCATCTCCATTTTCCTGGACCACAAGTAATTACGAACGGCGTACCCCTTTAATGTATTAGTCAGATAGGCGCTAATGTGATAGCCTTGTTCTGTTGCGGGAAAAAGCAACTATGATGCCAAGCGCGTTGTTACACAATAAAAACAGTACGTCAACAGCGTGTCCACCATCCTCGTATATCCAGCGGTTTTCAATGCACTCCGCATCTCAATAGGGAGTTTCCGCATCGCTTAACATTACGATTACGATTACGATTTCAAAGTCGTAATCGTAATATTCTCAAAACCGGCATGAACCAGAAATTTTGTTTCCGCATTCACACCAACGACTGTACATGGTGTCCTGTAGTGTAGGCCCTATACTCTGCTCTCATGCTCTGCGTGCACTTTTTTCGGCGCTAAAACATGATCAAAATCGCCGTTGATCACATTAAATGCAGTTGCTATGTTTGACAGATATGTTCTAAAGTATTCCTCAATGAATATTTCTTCACCTTCGATCAGATATGTAGCGTGGAAAATAGACTTTTCGCTAATCCATGTAATCATTTTTGACTTACGAAGATCAGCCGGAATCCTCGTGAGAACGAGACGAATGTACCATCGACGATTTCGCGGGGGATGACGTAGCATCAAAAATCGATGACGT
The DNA here is from genome assembly GCF_910592395.1 of Lineus longissimus. NCBI lineage: Eukaryota > Metazoa > Nemertea > Pilidiophora > Heteronemertea > Lineidae > Lineus > Lineus longissimus. Next base: position 18,653,488 of record NC_088310.1, on the reverse strand, counting down.
CAACCACAAATCGTAATCGTAATCGTAATCGTAATCGTAATCGTAAGCGATGCGGAAACTCGCTATTACTTCTCAAGATGACGAACATGTAACACGAGAATGAAAAACTCTTGAATCTCAGGATGCTTGTCTGGTTGACACAACTTGTTAGGAGAGTTGTCTCCAAAGAAGGAAGAGAATGCTGAGTGCTTGTTGATGAAAGCAATCGCTTGCGAAACAATCCTCTCTGCACTAATTATTGTTACAGCTGGCGGGGTGTTTTTTTTAGGAAGGTGATAGATTATCAATCCGAAGCCTACATGTATGAGCAATATTGACCGCCGCTTCTTTTTCTGTCAAGATATAGACTACTCCTTCTTGTTATGTACAGCTTCCCATTAGAGATTACAACATGCATAGCGATAAATTCGCACTTTGGTCGGACGTTATTGCTGAAAACGAAAAACTGCAAGGAAATTTTGTAAATTCGTATAGCATGTATCAGCTACTCAACCGTTCAGTCGCTTTTTGTGGATCATTGTATTTGGTAGCTGACTGTGTTAGGACTGACTCTGCCTAATGATCTTTCTGCTAGACCTCTCACCAACAGGTGCTCTCGGCAGCCATTCTGATCTAAACATGAATCGATTTATTCTCCTAACGGAAGCTATATACTCGCACCACCACGGAACACCTAGGGCAATGATCTGTTCGAATCCCTTTCGCCTTTTATCGCAATTATGCCCTACTTGTCTGTGTTCTACCGCTAATGAGTTGAGTTGTGACTTGTATCAAGTAGGCACGTCTGTCTGATACGAGACAATGACAGTTGCAATGCTCGGATTGATTCGTGCCGAAGTCACAGGTGCATGAGCAGTTTGGCAAAGATTCTCAGTCGACATGAATCAAGCTGCCGAAAATTGAAATGACGCTGGTATTTGGACCTACGATTTTGGCGAAGAGCAGGATCGGCCTACCATCGTCCTTCGAGGATCTTGGGCTGTTGAGTAAGTGGCTTGGCGCTACCGCCTTGGCCAACAATACGATCACGTAAAATTCTCACATAGATCGACACCGACGCCTAGGGGTATGCTACTGACGAATACTTTTGATGGTGGTTGCATTCCGAGGGAACGTTCTGAAGTCAATCAATATCGCATGAGGTTGCGAGACCACAGATTTGTGGGCGTACACTCTACGGTTCGTTGACCAGCTATTGCTTTCAGATGCGCTCTCCATTTCTCGAAGCTTTAACGCCAAAAAAACCAGAGTGTCAATTTGAAGTCCATCACATTGTAAAACACTTAACTTCAGGATTTTACGCGGCCCGATGTAATCCTCCATTGCACCAAACCCGTGACATTTGTCAGTCTACTATCACATTACTACGTCATGAAATCCAATCCTAAACACTTCTTCGAAGTCCATGGCTTAAACTGGCCTGCCAATCCTAACTTGGTTTGTTTTAGAGCATCCGATCAGGTTAACGGTTGATAGAATAAATATGCTACTTAAAAGTATCTTGTATCTTCAGTTATGGTAATCCTATAGAAGATTTAATTGTTTCGCTCACATGAGAAGTCTGGTAAGGGTCTTTCCTTTTATCTTATACATTGGGATACTAGGAAGACGGCATTTATTACAATCAATCATTGTCACTTAGTTATCAATCTCTGCACTATGAAGCCAACTTATTATGCCATGAGACTGATTATGACTTGTCAGCCTTCCATTAGCGTAGGATCAATCATTTCGATCATTAAAGGAAGTGGTGACAAGCCAGTTACATTTTCAAGGTATCCTGCTGAAATTTATTTTTATTTCACGCTTATGTTATCAGATAATACGTTTTGTTTCTTCAATCTTCTTGCTTCAACATCTAGCAAAAAATACTGCACTAATAATGATTCCCCCGTTCATAAAGTGGCAGAGAGAATATTACGAAAGAAGAACTTCTTAAAGCCCGCAGCACACTAGCCGCCAACTTCGGCGTTCACAGACGTTTTTTGCCGCAAGAGTCCTGAACGCCTTAACAATCCCTAGTCTGCTACAAACGGCGTCGGCAAACGCGACTTGACGCCACTTGACGCAACTAAACGCCAAATATCTAACATGTTTGATTTTTGACGCGTGTCGCCGCGTTTGAACGCAATAAGAAGACATGTGTGCTACGGATGGCCGCCTGACTTGGCGTCTTGATGTCACATGATTTCAAAATGGCAGCCTAAAGTGGCGGAAAAGACGAGACTGGACGCCAATTCTGGGCAGGTGTGCTCTGATCGGGATCCACTGACCGCTAACTTCGGCGTCGAGAGGCGTCAGCCGAACGCTTCTTGTCGCCAAAGTTGGCGGCTGGTGTGCTACTGGCTTTACTAAATACAGATAGGCAAAACGGACTATACTTGTCTAAATCAATACTACGATCACATAAAGATAGGCTGAAACGATTCATAGGCATGCTATAACAGAGAGGTGTTTTGCACTTTTTGCACTTTGAAGTGCAAACTGGTATTACGTGTATAAGAGCATGAATTTATAGATTTTGGTGTGAGTTGATCAATGTTGAGTGTCGCGTCAGTTATTTGATAATTCACATCAAAGCATGTTTTTGAGCTGGTTTGAATCCACTCTCTAGGATTCAACACAAATATGCCTCGCATTGCAGTTTTTCTCGGGATTCTGAAAAACCTCTTAGGATTTTTCACGTTGCTGAAAAACCTCTTGTGTTCGTCAAAAAACTGTTGAAGTTTTTGGGTGGTTCAAAAACGGTTCTTTCTTCGAGAGCAAGAGCCATTTACTCGTACCGGCCATGTGTTGTTGATGTGTTTCACGTCCCTGGTGAACACGAAGTGAAAGCGAAGGCCAAAAGCATTTCTCTCGTCCACGATGGATCTGGAGATAAAAGCACCTTGGAGAGGATTCCAATTGTCCATTTGGTCAATGGCGTTTCATGGGAAATCGAGAGATATCCAATCACAAGGTTACCACAAAGAGTGGTAAAGGTTTCATTGTAAACCTATCGCCGAGTTAGAAAGGACGGCAACCATAAAAGCTTCAGCGGTCTTGTGGGTCCTGATTAGACTCTAAATGAGGCATGAACCGTTAAAGGCGATAGTGTGACCAACCTTACGTTCCCGTGCGCCCGTTCCAGACTATCTCGGAGCAATGGCCTACTCGACAATCTTATAGACAACCTTTGCAATGACCCAAAGCTATTTGTACATATGCACTTTCTACGTCCAGGAATACAGAGGTCCAGAAGGCTTAAATTCGAGATTCGGAATTCGAAATTGAAATGAACCTTCTGGGCATTCGTGCTGGAATAATGTATTGGCGTTCTTCCACACCTATTCTAGTGATCCATAAAAGTAGATCTCATTTAGATATTAAATGACATTCATTCTAGAGTTTGGTGTCAAATTGTCAAGCCTGCCCTTGAGTCTCAGCAAGGCAAACCACCGTGCAGGAAACTGTGTGATAACGATTAGGTATCTTGCATATCCTATGAAGTATCAGCGAAAAGACATGCTCGCTTTATATATTTTGGGTATTAGCGAACATGCCGTATGTGCTGGCCGGCGGCCCGCGGCCTTATGAAAAAAAATATCCTAATAGCAACTTCTCCAGCAGACAGTCTGGACTTCATTGGTGGCATAAGTAGCATTGGTGGGAATGAATCTTACCCGAACACTGTCACACCAGCTGCGGATACTCCTTCTGTGATAGAAAAAAACTCGACTGGTACCGATAATTTCTACTAGCAACTTTCTCATCAGCCAAGTCGACCGTAAGCTCAATAGAGTCACGCTTCTCCACGAGACTGTGCCCGTCTCATGTATTAGAGAAGAGCATTTGGGTAAATACGTGTTCAAGACTTTGGCTTGATTGGACCAGAGTCGACTCTGATTAGGCCAAGTCGGTTGTTCTGCCAGTTAAGAAACAAAGCATTTTTTAGCTGTAAAGATTTCGTGCTAGAGGTTGATATTGTCATCTAAAAATAGTTGCACTTTACGTATACACATATCGATCTAGAGGAACGGTACACTGAAATACTTTCCTGAGAAAAGGTCTTTAGTGTGATGGATGTTTGCACCTGTTGACTGAGATGGGGAAAAAACAGGTTACAAAAGACGTATACGGAAGAAGTTTGTACCCTGTGAAAGCATGGTATAACGAATGGATCTAGGTGGGTTCATTAGCTTGGTTTGAGGTATCTAAATGTTCAGTTATCACAAGCAAAGTTAACGGTCTTAAAATCTTCCTCTATACACAGATACAGAAAGGTCTTGTACTCTCACTCCTACGCTGTGGTTTTATCATAAAATTCAAGGAAGACGATTTCTATTTAGTACTAAGTGGACATCACGTTCAGTATATTGATACAGCTTCGAAATATTAAGTAAGAGCAGTTTAAAAAATGAACTTGCTTACCAATAATTCCCTCGGCTCCGCTGCCAGAATATATTGACATGACGTAGGCCCTATAGTGCTTCGCCACACTGCCCGGCATCTCGCTTTCCCTCGTCGCGTTGGGATGCACTAGGACGACGGCATGCGCAAGAAGAATTAGTTGATGCTTTGAGTGGATGGTAGTAATTGGTCTCCTTGTGCTAGAGGTAGGTCTTCTTCACTTCCGTCAACTGCCAATATTTGATCAGTCTGATAGCAATGACAGACGGATTTGTATGCCGAAGTGTATGACCGAACTTATTCAATGAAATGTGATGTAAACTTGGAGACGACATGATTATCTTGGTCTTCTAGTGTATGAGTGAAAACCTTTGATCCTATGTGACTGTCATTTAAAAGGAAGTGATCATAATTCTTGATAATGCTTGATATTGCTGCGGTCAAAACCGTGACCCTGCATTTGTGAAGGACAAATTTGCTAGGGTACAGTCTATATTTGAGAGTTTCGTGGAAATATTCACGGAGTTGCTACTCTTTTTCCCCTTACTTGCTGTTCTTCAATCTCTGCTTTGACTGAAACCACATGGTATGCAGTATTTCAAAAAGGAACTTCCCGGTGGATTACGCCTAGAATATGTCAAGTTTAAGGTGTTTTAGAAAGGAAAATCAATACTTCATTGTCGGTACTGGTTGCTTCGCCGCTCCGGTGGAGCTGTATTTAACCCAAAAAAAACCCGTCTGCCACCAATAATAAATATTGTATTTCCATTCTCGCTGCTTTTGACGAGACAACCAATATCTCCATCCCGTATCAAGTCCTTTAACAAAATACACGAAGAAAAATAACGACGACAGCTAATCAAAAACCTCCGTAAGAATCAAACAACCTTAGTTCTAAGATTTCGCGGCTTTCATTAATATTTTACTGATTCTATATCTCCAAAGATCTGTAATTGCCAGCTACAACAAATAGAGCTGATGTAATTACGCTTATCATCGATTTACCTCCGTTAGCTAAGGTTTCCTTTGAGGGAAAGTTTCTCTATTTCTACTCCGGTAGGTTAGTGAAAATAAAGAAGGAGCATGGAAGTCTTCTTATACGCGTCGGTACAGATATGGGTCTTACCAATTTATGCTATGACATTTCATAGTGTAAAGGATATTTTCCAGAGACACTTAAATCACATTCTGTTGAAGTTTTACTTTGGGTTTACATCTCGTGTGTGGTTCATGTAAGTAAATTCGTGCAGGAATTGATGACACCGCACGCCGTAATATACTTTACTGCGTCGTTCGTGTGGGTTGCTGAACTAGGCTGAACCTACCTAACACAAGACAGGTTTCGCAACCCCTACGACTGACGAAGTATTCCTCCGAAACTTTTATGACACGAGATGCGTAATCGACTTTCTCTTGCCTGTCATCGCGCTATATTTTTTTTTGAAACATCGTTTTACTTCTTTGTTCAGTAGGTAGTCGCACGGAAGGTTGGCGAAATCTGCCAATTTACTTAAATCGTGAGGAGACGATTAAGCATTTAACGGTTGAAGCCTAAGACAAGAAAAACGACGCCTTCGAAGATCTATAAATATCGCTTTTCGCTTTGCATGTAAGGTGACCGATGTTTTGCGAATCACGAAAGTTCGACGAACACGTTGGTATTCTTCATTTCAAGAAAAATGGCATTGCGCGCAAAAGAGCCGAAAATTTTAGAATTTTTCAATTTCTGTATGAAATCAGCAGAGTGCCATTTTTCGTGAGGTGGAGTATAGTTTACTGATGATGTGGACCACGGGGTGAACAATTCTTTGAAAACCCGGCGCCCTGAGATCACAAGCGGTTGCAATCACCTGAATTGCTTATAAAAGGGCAATCTCTACGTATAATTACCAATGCGATCATGAGCATAAATCTCAGTTGGCAGACAAGCGAGATAGACAGTGAATAAAATGACCATTGCCAGTCCATTAGGAGGGTATGGACATTAGCGTTAACAGCAATGTCTGTGTATTTATGGCTAATACGGCTAAAGGCAATGACAATAGAAGCAGCATTAATGTATTATTGATAGTTTGGAAATTATCATTGTACTGGAAAAAAACCTTGATAACGCTTTATTATGTCCATACAACTCGAACGACCAGCAGACGTCTGCCACCGAGGTTGATATTTATGAAGTCACTGAAACAAAACATGCCTTCCAATCTCTCCTATTAGTTCCATCCTATTATTCATAAGTGGTTCGTGGGCTTATGACTGAATGAGTAGGGCTTAGATTTCAATCCAAGAATAGATACTTTTTTCATCATTGTACAGCAACTGCCGTAACTGCAGTCAAGCCAACAAACAGCATTGTATACGTATTGTCACAGCTTCTTCTCTGAGCAATAATGCGAAGTAACACAAAAAAACCTTCGAAAGGATAATACTCGTGGCTGGTGTTTTCCGTCAGAAAATACTAATCTTTCGCAACCCCGACGATCGACGAAGAGCGAAAAACGTACGTCTGTCATGTCACCAAGTCCTGTGCAAATTCATTTAGGCCGCGACACCGTCAATCATTTTCTTATACTTAGTTGTACAAGGAGTCGGCAACCTTTTCAAAAAAGAGTCGCCAATAAAGTACAGCACATGTAGGTAACATAATTCATCATTCGTAGCTCTTCGTAAGGGTTGCGAAACTTGCCTAATGACAGATTGGCAAACACCGACTCTCACCGACACCCACCAGTAATAATGACAGGTCTTTTTCATTTAGGCAAATTGTAGGCGGACTCCGTGCATTATCTTCACTTCTGAGGGCTTCTTGATTTGTTAAAAGGCGGTAGACGAGAAATTCCGGAATAAACACAGCAAGAGTCCTTTTTGTTTTCACCATCTCAGGATTTTTGAACACTTCGTATCTCTCGCACCCCACTTGTTTCCTGGTGATTCCCATTCTGGTGGTGTCTTTCCGAGTGTAATCATAGCTTTGTCGCACTGACTTTTTCCATCCATTTACTATTTTAGTATGCGGCGGCCAAGTGCGCGCTAAGGCAGGTAATGGGTATCTTCTTTGATGCTTCCGGCCAATGAAGGGATGGTGATTTGTCAATCACTTCCCACTCAGGTACCAAACTTTCTCCGACTTGTGGTCTGGCGTGGTAACGATTAGATAACTAAAGATACGTAGAATGATACTGCTACGTAGGGGTGTTTAGAACTAGTATGTTAGCGCACTTGTAGCGCAGTGTAAGTGAGTCGGTCTCATGATCAAGAGTTCGCGGGGTGAACGCTTTCAGCAGGGAAACCAGGAAAAGCATTATATATTGTAAAAACTAAATATTATTCTTCCTATTAAATTCTCACAATTGGCACCAACTGCTGTTCTAGAAACCTGCCTTTTTTAAAGTTTGAATTAGCACTTCGCTTCTACGATATGTTCCATGGTGATTGATTCACATTAAGACGTCAGTGCACCAGTTGGATAACATTCACCCAAGAACACAAAGCCCGAAGAGATCAAAGCCCGCCGATGATGCTCGGGCACGTTGTCTCGAGCAATAGAACTAAACTGATAAAAGGATAGATATTCAATATGTGAACACGAGAAAGGCTGTATGCATATGTGAAGAAATTATATTCATTTGATATAACTTATTTCATCTTGATCATCGAATGACTGAGTTAGCTTGTCATTCAATGTTTAATGTTTCATTACGAGGCCTTGAATAATATGTCATCTGACTTCCGCTAAGGCGACGGCGCGTGCGCCAGTATCGAGTAGAGAAAAGAATTCGAACCTGATACCTCCACAAAGGCTATTGATTTTATCTCGGGTAAGATAAGTATTCCCTAGGTGCCCTCTGTCAAGCTTATCGCTATCTGACAGGTACTGCGTTCCTGGAAGCGACATTCATGACACCATAAAGGACCTCACGTCAAGGTTGACACTCTGTGTGAAAATGTGAGTTTTTGTTTATGGGAAAATTTGAAATCTACCTCATGCTCGGTGATTTATATTCCTGTTTTTCATTTGCATTAGTGTACATGTGACTGCTTCTTCAGAGCAACTCACTAAGTCACCAAACCTTGGCTGGCTTCTCTTTTTTCTGATAGCACTCAATCAAAGTCAAATTTACCCTGAACTGTCAAAATGATGGTACCGTATGCTTTTTCTGATTGCAAATAGAAATCAGCTTTCGCTGCTGTTGACGTGAGCGACGGCGAAGACAAGTTTGTAATTGGCAAATAATGGAAAAATTATTTTCTGCGAATGAGCACCGTCTATATGATTTTTCATCTGGCTAAATTCTGATTTTCCTTAGCTGTGGGTATCTATGGTTTGGTAAACGAAATGTCTGTATATGATAACTGCAACAGATTCGTACGGTGGCTGGGAAAGGACATGGTGATTTTTATTTTCAATGACGATGTTTATTTTTATCTCAGGCGCCTGACTTACTAACTCAGGCGCCTGACTTACTATCTCAGGCGTCTGACTTACTAACTCAGGCGCCCGAGTTAGTAATCGTCATTGAAAATAAAAATCACCATGTCCTTTCCCAGCCACCGTAGATTCGCGTATATGACTTCAACCGGTCTTCTGAAAAGGCGAGTCTTTATCCCGTCTTTTTCGGAGAACGATAAAAGCTATCACAATCAGGAGTTGCGTTCAGGATGGCTATAGTCAAACGCGCTAGAAGGTAAACCCGTACTCAAAGTTCCATATCAAACACGATGATCCAGACAATCAGAGGATGATGTCTGAATAAACAGTTTTGATATCATCATGCTATCCAATTTGTCTGTGACCGATGAGGAGTAAAATAGTGATTCGATTGCGGGCCGGAAGTCTCGCGTAATTGACTTGTTGCTTTGATAAATAGGCGCAATCGGGAGGAATGGCTGGATCGCCCACTCGTTAGACAAAAGGAAAAGTTTGTGGGCTGCCTTCCGGCTCTGCAAGGAATGAAAATCGAGATACTTTCACGACGGCTTGGTGATTTAAATTCAGTGCTGGCTTGAACATTCAATACACTGAAACGCCAACTGATCTTTCCAGGCACGCCCTCAACTTGCGTACAGCGGTCATCATAAAGTTACTGTTATCAAGTTTTGCTGCTGAATACGAACGAAGAAGAACAGTAATTGTGAGGTAGAGGCAGTAACATAAAAGAAGTGAAAGAGAGTAAATCTAAGAAGTAGATGATTATGCGACGGCCGACTTGCCCTCTCACTGCCATTCTAAGTTACTTTCATCACAGGACTCAATCGCTTAATGCGACGGAATGTGTTGTATGAACATGGCTACATTCTTTTGTCAGATATTACCGCCTGCGCCGAAGGACACAATCAAATTGATATTTACATATATCTTCATTGTATAAATATGTATATCAACATTCCAGTCAGGTTGTATCCCGTAGGGAAATAACTTGAGATGGATAAACGAATCAGTGAAATCACTCAATAATGCCAGTTTCCATTATTCAATCTGAGGAGTGATCATCTTCTTTATCTTCCATGGCATTGATCGATCAGCAATGAATTCTGCAGCCGGAGTAGCGAGGCCGTATTCCTGAACGTGTTGAGACTCGCCCTGTTTTAACGCCACAATTACTGTCTCTCCGCTGACGGATGGATGTTTGGCGGGTCAGGTAATTGCGACATGCACGCATCGGGCTTGTAATCAATTTGGACTGATTGAGTGAGCCTGGGGAAAAACACCGTATTTTCTTGACTTCGATTTGAGCTTCGTATACATTTCTCATCACGTCTGTGCGGAGCGCTCCGGGAAGAGACGTGCTTGCAGTCAATTTAAGTATTTCTGGTTCATGGGCTTTGCCAGTCCTTCTTAATCATTGTCTCTTTTTTATGCTTTAACCAAACGACCATTTTGCGGTTCATAGGTACGGTCATCCTATTCGTACTACCTTGAATATATACTCTGGTTTACCAGATTTAAGACCGCTTTATTAGGATATAGACACATAGGCCATAGCGGAACATAACGTCATGACCACGTGACCAACCCACTGTCTCTCAACATTTAACATTTCGACTGGCATCGGACGACCACGTGCATGATTTCTCCCGTTTTTATAATGTTCAGAAACAGTCTGGGATCGGAGAAACTCTAGTGTTTGTCTAACGTTTTTATAGCAACGATAAATATCACATCAATCGGGTGTGTAGTCATGTTGTTGAAGAGTGAAACAAATGGTATTACGGGGGCCGCTCTTTTGCAACAGCCCCGACATTGCTTTCAGCTTAGCGAACGTATTATGTACAGTTAATCAGACGTGCAACTAATTGGGATCACTTCCCAAGACATTACGAGCTCTGCCCACACACCACACCATGTCCGCACACCACGTCCAATCTGATCAAAGAAGCCCGCGAAGTGTACTCCTGCATTGCAAGAAATGGCGCTGAGCGGCAATCGCGGAAATCCTTCCTGCTGATGTACGTTTTTGGTTGACTCCAAATGTCAGCGTTTCCATAAATACATTTACATACTGGGCACGCTTTAGCCACTTTGTTTTGAATATCAGATGAAATTAAAAAAAACACGGCTTATGGGGGCATCGATTCTCTTACCTTTAACAGAAAAAAAGTTGGGAGCGGAAATCTGTCTATAGACGTGATCAGACACAATGTTCTTTTCAATCTTCTGGAGGAAGATGGGCGCCGCAAGGACAAAGAAACGATTAGTCTAATGGTATTTAATGGTGTTCATGACATTTAGGACACTATGAAGACAAAAAGCTCAATATCCATAAAGTAATAAGAAGTGGACATTGGATGTTTGATGTTTTCGCATTTCGCACTAATCCAAATAGCATTTTACAGGTAAGATATGAGACAATACACCTGATGGCGAGTATATGAGAAATTATAAAGAGAAAGTATGGTGGCTGAATTGTACTCAGCCTTTTTGAATGTTAACGGCTCTTGCCAGTGTTCTATGGATATAATGTGATGAGGTAGAGTCAAAACCAATCAATCAATCAGATAGCATATAGCGGTAGAACAACACCAAAAAAGTACTTTTCTCATAGATTGACCAATCTGTGAAGTCCCTTGTACATCAAGTTGTCCTCAGAATGAGATATATTGGCTTCGACGTACTGTGGTTACCTGAGTGCACATGTAAGGCTTTCGTCTGTCTGCAAAGTACTCAAAAAACCAAGCTGATAGTCATGTTCGGTATCATTCAAACAAGTCTTTGACAAGTGTACTAAACGTTCTTAGGAGAACCGAATGACAGGAAAGTGAGTTTGTTGTGGACTGCTACACCCGATCAGTCGTTTTGTTTACAGATTCGGAATGGTGTAGCGAACTCGCAAGGGTACATCGGACACGGAAGTAAAACGATATGACATTTGGCCCCTTTAAATCCGGGCAGCATCTAACCGATAAACGGCATCGCCAGATTCATCAACATTTCGTCTCTTGTCAACATGACAATGACCTTTAGCGAAAGCCATCGGCATTGCCCACTTTGTCCGGTTCTACCATTCGACAGGGCATCAAAGTTGGTGCTATTGTGGATAGCAGATGACACGGTCGAGACTGATGATTGGCCTGGAAAAAAAATCGTTTTTCATCCACCAGAGCTATTGAAGGCAAATTCAATAACATACTTGTCCTATCATATCATAATGTGTTTCATGTGACCTTTTACTTCGAAAACAAGAATGGGCATTGGGAATTACACGTTATCGAGCCGAAGTTCTGATGGACTTTTTTTCAGAAAGTTTGAAGCCACTGCCTGAGACTGTTTTTATTTCCCTTTATCATATTATTCCAACAGGTGTTTTGTGGATTGAAATCTCGTGACTTCTGCGCCTTATCATGTAACGACTACATCTCAATTGGCCTGTGCATTAATTCCATTAGCGATGACAGCCTGGCTTTCAGTCCTACGTGTACAATCATGTAGGTTTTTTTGCGCTAAGAAGCAATTGGAAGGGACGCCAAGTTGCTCAGACATTCCACATCCTTTCGTGATAAAGACTACTGGCCTAAGCGGTATCGTCGCAGGCGACCATCAGCACCTTGGTTTCTTCTTACCAAATAAACTTTCACCAAGAATCCAAATGTCCTAAATCTATCAAGTTTGCGCCAGGTTTTTTTCTCCGCGGGCATTGGTCGGAGTCGTGATCGCCGGGATTCATTTCGTGGCAGAAGCCCCACAGGGGAGCATGCTGTGACGGAGGAGGTCCGAGACAGCCTCGCCATTGGTGAAGGGGTGTTTTTTGAACTCTCGATCGCCGGGTACCTTTTTGGCAAGGACTTGGCTCGAAAAAAAACCACTAGTAGTTGCCGAGGCATGAGAACTAAATCAACTCTCTACTTAACGATTCTTGTTGGTCTTTTTTTATTCGCTTCCTTATCAGTAACCAAATAAATGATTGATGATACCTCTTAATAGGTGTTATATTAACCCCTATCAGTGAGAATTACAACGTTCGTTCTTTGAGGAAACATTTAATCGCCTCGACTGGTATAGTCTTTGCGGCGTCACATCCAATAAACTGCCAGCTGTGTCCGCTCTCCTTTATCAGCGGGCAGTGCTGGCATTTCACGCCGTGACGTTTCGAGACTTCAGTCATTGAATTCGGGATGGAAAGTAATGTGATGTAAATACTACTAAAGTATTCGTTTTCGCTATCTTTACAAGTTACTTGATCGTCTAGTGAGATATATGTAGTATTCCAGACAATATTAGTTGGCAAATTCCGCTGCAAGTCGATCTCTACAACCAAGGTCTTTGCATCTTACAACAGATTTGAAGTCTTGCCTACATTTAAAGGGGGTATAAGTCCATGAGATTCCAGTCTGAACCATCAGAGTTAATCGGTCCGTTACCTCCCCTCGAGTCCGGGTCGGCGGAGTGGATCCAAGGCTTGAGGGTCAAGGTGATGAGGTTCAGGACACTGCGGATGAGGCGGGAGACCATTTGCTGTGTGTCGCGTAAACAATACTATTCGACAAAGTGCTGTAGATCGTGTCGAACACGGTCGCCACTAAGAACGTTAACATAGATAAACTTGTGGACATGCACGTTCACGGATAAACTTGTGGACATGTACGTTAACTTGGCCGGGATAAACTTGTGGATATGTACAAATGTATGTCGTCAGTGTTCGCTATATCGGCGAGCATTTGAAATACACTGAATTTATGAATACACGGCTATAGTTCAAGAAATACTGTCTGGACAAAAGACCATGTGGCGTGACCATCTTACATACCGGTCCATCATCGGCTCAAGCAGTCTATCGTCGAATGTAACGTGTAATCTATGTTTATTACCGACGATATGGCACTTACGAGTCGTCTGACAACGGCAGTACACAGTAATTATATGAGATAAATGAGAACGTTGGTGTTCCTTCGTCTGTCGTACACACTGCTTGCGACGACTTCCAATACTTGATAAGTATGTTTTCGTGATGCATGTGCACCGAAGGCAGGCAGCAAAAAACAAATAGTCACGTGCATGAAAAATGATCAGTAGCATTATCGGATATTTCGAGAGGATGTTACGGAGATTAAGATTTCCGCTTTGAAATTGATACAGGCGAGCTTGGCATAGCAGCAGGCAGAAAGTAGCTCATTTTTTCGACATGTCTCTAAAAATAGCTAATTTCCCTATCCGTGTTTTTCTCAATCTACTTAGATGCAACTAAGGGAATATTAGCGTTCCGTGATGTTCTATTTACTAACCATTATTCGAAAATCCAATGCTGGAGTGCATTACTATGGCCTCTTCTGAAGTAATCGATGAGAATAGAATTAGCAACAGGTTTTCGAAAAAATCTTTAAAAATCAACGCTTATACTGTACATGTATGGGACGCTGCACCAGCAGTAAAGATGCAACGTAGCTGCATACTTCCTGAAAAAAACTCGTGTTACTTAACTAGTCACTTGTAAAAAATAATGTATCACTGGCTCAGAAATGAAACAGACGAATCATCTTATCGTGCACTGATGCATTTAGAAAAAAGTTCAGTGATTATCTTCAAATATTTGTCGACTTCTCAAAATATCGTTGAAAGAAATCGACTAGCATTAGTCAACTTCAAAGGTATAACGCCGAAAACACTGATGACAATTCCCCTGGCGGCTTTTTTCCACCATCTTTGCCAAGCTTATGGCAGTTGCACGTCCTTTTCAAAGTGAGCAGAGCTGCTAGATTTAAATGGATTTTGCGTCAACAGAAAATTACCAGTCGGTATAAACCCTCTGATTATTTCATCGCGGCTAAGATGCTAATCATGTAATGGGTAAGTCGTGTTTTCAGACTGTTATACTCAGTACCCCATGTGCCGCAAGCTTCTTCGTGTTGTTTCTTCATAGTTGTGGTAAAACGACACCTGTCGGGGTGTATCGATCTTACCCCGGAGTAGTACTTGTTGTAATGAACACCAAAAAAAACGGTATTTTTCATGCACCAATATCCGTTCATATGTTCTCAAATCCAGTTTTTTGATATCTCCTCTCAAGAAGTCAAAAAGGCAAGTAATAATTATTGGTGGCAGGGGGAATATCATGACCTAGAGATATTATATCCCCCCCCCCGCAGCACTACACGCTAGAAAGAAACGAAACACTTTAACCTTGATTTTTATAATCAGAAATCATACTCATATAACGGAAGTAATGTTTGTTCTGTTTGACAGGGATAGGAAGTTGGAGGAGGATGAGAAATTTAAAAAATAAAAATCCTCTCGGGGTGGCTGCCAGCCTCGAGAATGATTTGTTTATCCTAACTTGGCCTAATCGTTCCACTGCTGTAACCTGTTGCAGGCAAGCAACAGCAAGATACAGGGTCTTACTGAGGAATCATCTGGTTTAAGCGTATACCACTTCCTCTTCCGTGTGTCCGCTCAGGGCGAAACCTCACATGTCGCGTTAACAGCACAATAATGATGTCGGACTGGCCCCTAGCTTGACTTTATTAGGATGGATACAGACACAAGCCGACTCTCTTGTTACGAAAGTAACTATATTTCCATACCTGGAGACCTTGGACAAGATTCGTTGCTTCATTTGAGTCCTTTGTAATAATATCACACACCCAACCGAATTGATTGCCGCAATTAGTGTTGGTGGTAAGATTGTCACTCTCCTTCAAGTTTGATAGCACGCTCAGCAGGTTCGTTGTCGGCGACTAAAAGCTTCTGAGAATGTGTTGGCATTCTAGCAGCTGGATTCCTCAGGATTGTGGTGATACACTCTTGAAATAAAAGGTTTTTGAGCTCTCAAAAATCTTTTAGGATTTTTCTGCCGAGACGAATAAGCACCCCGTAGAGGTTTTACCGGCAAAATTAAAAACCGTTGAGGTTTTTCTCAACCTGAAATAAACATTTAGCCTGTTTTTTCTTCTCTGAAAGACCTCGTTTATTCTATTAAGGTCACATTAGTTTTAACGTTAGAAATTGACTAAATAGGAGATAACGCCGTCGGTTTAACGTTTAACAAATGGCGCACATATAGCCCTTTAAAGAACTGTTCCCAATTGGTATTAGGACTGACTGCCGTGGCCAGCGCGGTATCAAAACAGGATGATTTCGTTGACTGGCGGCGTTGTTGTATTTAAATGATTGAGGCGGCTTGTTGTTGTCCCAGTAACTAATGGCAAAAAGTTTGAGATAATTTAGACCACGTACGCAAATAAATGGCAAAACTGTATTGTCCACAACCATAGTAATAAATAATCTGGGTGCATTTATCAAAGCTTCATGAAACTATTAAGGAGATTGATGTGATAAGTAGATTGCTGTTGAGGTGAATGTCATGTTGACGTTACTCTTTGAGACAGGCCAGATTTCTTGAAAAAAGAACTGTTGGCAGCGCCCAGTTATTTATCCCAACTGAAAGCAGACCCTGGTACATTAGAGATCAGTAGTTCATGCTGCCATAACCATAGTTGTGCTTAAATCATGTGAGTGGAGAATAAAGAGGAAGTACGATTGGTCACGAGGGAAAGCTACCCTGGACAAACATTACACAAGATAATAAAACTGAATAATTCTCGCATTGGTAAATTCTTTTTGATGTAGCCAAATGCGCACTGGAACTGACTTGAAAAAAGTCTACTCCTAACTATCACGTAATTCCGCCGATGGTGTTTAGAAGAGTGTGTAGACAATACTGTCGCTACGTGATCCTATTTTGTCATAAGATTGACAAGTTAACTTGTTTAAAGATGATTTTGTGAATTCTTATTTAGGTGTAACAGTCTCAAATGTCCTTGGATAGGGTGTCCCAGCGACAAAGGATTTTGTTATGCGCTTTTAATCTCCGAGCTATTGAAGGTATTGGGCCTCTAACATAACTTAACCCATCATCATACGAAAGGGACGGGCACTTTTTCTTAGGGGAGGGGGTAAATCAGACAATCACTGCTATACTCAGACACCAATACCTACCTAGAATCGAGGGCCAAAAGCATTTCTAAAGTTATATTATCAAGGCCATTCCGCACACCTGTTTTCTATCAAATTCGTATCGTTTGCCTTATTTCTTTGCCTAAACTATATATGCCTACCAACATTTTAACTTTGTTTAAAGGATTGTTTTTTTTAGTATATGCTTTCTTACTAACAGTGAAAAGAGTATTGTCAAAGAATAGACGAGAGTTTAAATAATTTAATGTCGATATTGAAAGATATGAAAATAAGCATGATAAATTTGCCGCATATCCCAAAGGCTTCAGAACTTCGCCCAACCAATACAATGGTGGGCGGCTTGGCAGCCTAGTTACTACGTGTCCATCGATAGTGTTTGAACACCCTAGTCTGGCACAACATATCAATAGTTAGTCATTTCCGGTCTAGCCAAACCTAATGAGAGCCTGGAAGGCCAGTAATTATAAACCAATATCGCACCAATGAGGCTATCATTTTTCCTTGGGTGTTATTAGGCGGGGCGTCCGCTAATAACGACTGGGACTTCAGAGAGACATGTGCAAACCTGTTAGAGTGCAAACTACATGCGTACTCTTGCTCTTACTCGGATGTTGGTGTTGTAGGTTGTGTTATGGGTGCTATATCGTACACAAAAAGTAGCAGCAGCAGCAGCAGCAGCAGCAGCAGCAGCAGCAGCAACAACAACAACAACAATAACAACAACAACAACAACAACAACAAAATACTCCATCATGGAATACCATTGAACGCATGCACCATCTCAAACCTCACAATATCGTGGATAACAGACAACTAACACTTTTGTAACGAGAAATTAACATCGTCGGGGCATTTCCAACAGAAAAACAGATAGAAATTTCATAACATATTTGAATCAAAATTGATATAAGGCACAAGCATGTATGATCGGTATATCTATAGCAGTCCCATGACGAGTCTCATAGGACATCAAAGAGAGTACATTCCATTCCTTAGATGGTCCCCGTGGCTTGCCATTATAAAAAAGACGTGAATGAATATTTTAGAGGTAGAATGAATCGTTTCATTCACTCGTCAGACGAGTGACACTTTTCGAATGTATCATCACGGTGAGACCTTTTGCTGTCGTCGCATATCGTGTCCATCGAAACATAAGTTTGGGATTGAGCGTTTGATATCGATTCTGCCCGGTACGCGATATCTCAAAATAAAAGGCAAAATGAACCCTTTAAAGAATTCAGGCTTACATCAGATTTCTCTGTCTGTTGATGTCCGCGGGCGTCCTCGCAACATAAAAATAAAGTATCGGCACGATTTGTGCACTTAACTACTTTTATTCGTATTGATCTCAGGGTTTACCCCAGGGGTATCGTTTCAAAAGGAGCTCAAATGAAATACCAACATTTAAAAATTCGGTCCTATAATGGCATACAGTTTTCCCTCCAACCTCATATGAAATTCATATGGTGGAGTTGTCTCTCTAAGAATAGATATATCAGAAACGGTAAATTAAATTACTGTATTCAAAACTTGTTGCAAAAAGTTCGTTCTTCGCCTTTGTGGATAATTGAATCAAGTAAAATGATGTAATAAATATTTGTTGAAAAAAACCTTAGACTCTCGTCTGGTATCTTTTTGCCAATTACAAGTGATGAAAATATTCCATCGGTGCTATGTGTTCATATTTTCCATCTCCTATCTCATAGACTAATTTTAAACTCACGTCGTCTGCTAAAGTACATAGGCGGAAGTTCGTTGAACCGTACTTTTGGTCGCTAAACCGATACGGTTATCCATATGATGAATCGCTTGGCATTCAGAATATTTTAACCGTATACCAATGACACTTTTGGTCGCTCCTCAAAGTAAATAACTTGGCAGTCAGAATTTTTGAAATAATGTATAACAATGAAACTGCTGATCTCTCCTCATAATAAATCGTTTGGCAGTCAGAAAATTTGAAATATTTGAATGAAGCTGTTGGCCTATTCTCATAAATAGGCACAGACAATAAGAGATACCAAAGAAAATTCGAAAATTTGAGACAGCAAAGAAATTTCCTATTTCAAGGATGCACTTAGTTGGTGAATTAGTTAGCCCCTGGCTAATTTATAGATGTCACCCAAGCGCAGGTTTACAAGGCTGCTGCCTCACTACCCAATAATATGGAGCGATGCCAGGAATGAACCGGGCGGAAACATCCGTTCCTTGTGACATGTCTTTGCGACCATAACTGAGCGAAGCGTGCTGCAGAGGCAGTTATCAGAGAGAAACAGGTTCAACGTTTTCTTGTCGCAGATTTATCGCTTGGGGACACTCCATGTTCCATCCTATCGTCATTGTTTTCTTCACAGATGTTGATCGCTCAAAACTATCTTCTTCCCTGCTATGTTGGTTTTTGTTCGTTGTGAAGGCATTGCCATGTGTTTTTCCCAATTTCGATGAGGGTCATCAGTGAGGTTGATTTCAGATTCGGATTGTCACAAGCAAAGTTTGAAGAAAAAAAACCCCCGAAGTTTCAGTACACCATGAGACAGCATAGGGAAAGGTTGCTTCGTCGAATAGAGTCAATGCATTCTAAATGTTACCAAGATAGAGTTCTTGGGGTTGTGGTTAATCCTCTAGCAATTGTGCAATCATAACAATGATCGAAAAATGAATTCTTTCTACGTTTAAAGAAAAGAACTTTCATTTTTTCTGTAAGATTAATTTCTAAAAGAGTTCCATTCATAGAATGATCAAATATGGATGATAAACTTTAGCAATTTTGCAATCATAATTACAATGATCGAAAAACCTAAATTAATTCTTTCTACGTTTAAAGAAAAGAAATTTCATTTTTTCTGTAAAATTAATTTTTAAAAGAGTTACATTCATATATAGCAATGATCGAATATGGATGATAACTCTTATAAGCTACAAGCCTGTCGCAGATTACACGTAAGTCGACCACACTACAGTGTGGAATCGGGGACCTGTATATAATTATGGTCCAATTGGGACCGTTCTCATCGATCATGTCCTCGGTAGCAGTATTGGGCAGCACTAAATACGCTTATTTAGAGCACAATTAGACGCTGCTGGCTGAGTTATATTTCGCATATGGTCAGTTCATTTCCCAGTGAGCAACAAGCTATTTGTCTCACTTACAGTGACGCATGAAAGTGCCATGGTTAATAGCCTAGCTAACAACTCTATGACACGGTTTATCAACGGCGATTGGCTAGCGGAAGTACCATTGACCACGCTTAGATTGGTCAGTGTTCGATTGCGAGAGGTTTCGAATTCATTCTGTGGGCTAGTTTATTATTTAGGGAAATTCGGTCCCGTGAATTCAGTCTGTTATGCAGTAGGGCGAATCTTTAGACAGTTATTCGAATGGAGCTTATACCTTTTCAAACGAACAGCAAGAAACAACTCAAAATAAATTTTATACTTAACGCTGGCGTTAACTCAATTTGGCGTTAAGTCCATAAGGGCTCAACTGAAGCATGTACATGTGACGCCAAGTTGAGTCACGCGGTTAACGCCAGTGGTAGTGATCAAATTTGTTTTGAACAACCACGCCCGTGATTCAGATGGAACATGGCCACACAGGTTCGTTTTTAATCCTGAAATCTCGGCTGGTTGTCCGAGAATTGAAATGATATAAGTGCCAGGGCGTTTCCAAACCTCTCAAAAGAGATCGAACCCTTTATAAGCAGTCTCCAACAACTCTGATTGGGTAAACAAAATTCGCGTAATATAAGCCACGGTGTTCCCGTTTTACCAGTGGCATACAGCGGGGCCGAATTTACAAAGGGTGTTTAGCTTAAAACAGCGTTTAATGTCTGAATAGACAGAGTCAGGGCCTTGCAGGGTTTCTTCATGAAAACCGCATTAGGCCCTGAAACTGATTATGTAGAATTTACACGCGTCTAACTCTTAAACACCCTTCGTAAATTCGGCCCTGAGTCAATGTCTAAACTAGGAACACCAATTTCAACCTTACAGGCGCATTAAAAAATCGATCAAAGAATTGAAGCGGCTTAACTAGACGCAAGTCTTACTTTAGTCGTTTGAGGGTGGATTAACATGATTAAGGCTGCAAAGGGTTCTCCTTAGCGTGAACAATTATCACTTTCCCGACTGCGTCATGTAATTTTTTTGCAAAGTATGAATCGCCTGAAGCATTAAAGCAAGAGAAAGAAAACAGGATTTTTAATCGCACTTTCTTAAGAAGAGAAGCGTTTGGCACCAATCTCGACTGCTGCTTGCATCCAGGCTCTTATTTACCTTTGATGTTGTAATTGCCTCCTCCTTATTTGTACTCAACATCGTTTTTCCCATACACCAGTCCGGGCTCTTCAATCTACTTCTTCAGGGCACTTGAAGCAGGTTTTGTCAGAGGAACCTTAGCAGATATAAAGAGGTATCACAACCACATTTTACGTCATTCGGAGTTAGGAGATTTGGTATGAGGAGTTGTGGACGCCTGACTTTATCTGCTACGCGCCCCGCGCAGTGTGATGTCGTCATATTTCTAGAACTACTTTCTTTCTGCATATGTTTTTGACGTTGATAATGTTTCCTTGAAAGATTAATGTCAGAAAGCACTTTGAGAGCAATTGGGGGCTTTCAATCCCCGATTAAACGTGAGCTGGGATCTTTTATTGATACATATCAGCAGTTGAAGCATAACGCTCAAGTCTAAAATCCAATCACCGAAATTCAAGTCATGTTCAAACTAATGATGCTGGTTACGAACACAATCACTACCCACAGTGTGCTATTGGGTTCAATCAACATGTTAAGTTGTAATGAACGGATGGCCAAAACGACCTTCATTCATGGAGCAATTCACGTCACGAGATTTACCCATTGAAAGACCAGCCCTACATGTCCCCTTGATTGAAATGAAACAATAAATTAGACTCATTACAGACTTGTCATCGAAGTTGTTAACGGTTATTCGCATCACGTATTTGAGCCTGGCAAGAACCTTAGTCGTCTTGGTTGACAAAGATGAGTTCAAAGACATGAGGTTGCGAAAGTGTGGTATGGTGATCACTGCCCACTTCGAGTACTCTCGCCGTTTTGTGACGCGAACAATTTAAATCAGAGACCTGTGTTCTCTCTTACTCTCATGGCAAACAGCAGGGATTTTAATAGAGTGAAATAAGTTAATCAGTCAAAAACTTGTCGGCTTTCAGCTAAAGGCCATCGTTCTGGTTCATTACCACTTCAAATGAAAACAATGGTTTATAGTACTCATGCTTATTCAGCGAACTTTACCAAGCGCCAATCTTTTTTCTTTTCTGTTCCTTTCTTCGATCTTGATCTGCAGCTTCGGGGATGGGGAAGCTATTCGCACTTTCAAAGTAGACTCTACTGGTTTGTCAATATGGAATAAAAACTAGATAACCTGATTTCCGTGCAAAGGAGATTGTTTTTTTAGAAGATAAAGGTGATACATGAACTCGTTCTTTTAGGAACAGAAGCAGGTCGTCTTTCATATAGGCCAAACAAGAAACAACAGCAAGAGATTAATGGCATCCCACTTTCTTCTGTCAGGCAATGTGATACAATTATAGTCATGGTACATTTATAGCCCCTACAGAATAAAAACTGTAATCACTACCAATTAATGAAAAAATTCTTTAAAGTAAATTCTTGAGGTCAATAGCTTTTTTACACAAATTGAGGATTTTATAGCTGATCTATAATCTGAAATCTCAGTATATTGGAAAATTATACTGAAGAAGTAAATTCTTCTTAATAAATTCTTGATGTTAACAGCATTACAACGCACAATGTGGAGTTTTATAGCTGATAAACATTGAACTGGGAAGATATAGAAATCTACCAGTGGAAAGGCGTACTTGTCCAGTGTGTAACGATGGCGTTGAGAGTGAGGTCCACTTTCTTTGTGTGTGCCCTTTGTATGCTGTCAGTAGAAGACATTTGTATAGCAAAATTGACATTGTTGAACCAAGTGTCGATGAGGAGAGACTCCAGATTATGTTAACCAAGGGCGAATTTGCCAAAGAAGTTGCAAATTTTGTGATTCGGGCATATGAGATGAGAAATGGGCAGTAAGAACTTGAAACGACATCTCACAACTCGTATGCCCGAACAACTGTCTCATAAGCCTTAAGGCTGGCTATTTGTATAAATAAATAGGTGACAATAAACAAATAATATATAAGGGAGCGATCGAAAGAAATCATAACGCGATCCCAAGTTTTAGGTAAGACTGAGCATGTCTGAGTGAATGAATAAACATGTGTAGAGCTACGATAGGAGCATTTGCTCTTTCCCAACACGACCATGACCATGTTCATCACGGACCTCATGTTTTTAAGGTGATACAGAATATCATCTCTACAACGTCCTCTGAATACAGCCCGTCTAAGGGACAGTGCTTTGCATGTGAGATGAGGCTTTGATTGCGATGCATGCGTTAGTATATATCGGCTGTTGCTTATAATTTCCGACCAAGCGTCAATACATATTAAATCCACTTTGTATGATAATCAACATTGTGCAGACGTACTCTCAATTGAGCATGATTCCATTCTCGATTCTTCTAGTCGCACTTAATGTAGAACTAGGCCGTGGGCTAACCAAAAATTCATTTGTGACAACATTTCGGGGGCAAAGTAAAAATGCTCTTATCATGATGGATTAGGTGATAGCATCACATAGGTGATAACATCAGATACATGTAATTATAAAGTTCCCACAAAAGTAATTGCACTTTAACCGCTACGCGCACTTTGATCTCGGGAATATGCTAAAATCAGTTAATTTAGTTCATCATTTCACTCCTAGGTGGCCGAACCTGCTTCCATCAGTCCTGCCACCTAGGACGCAACTCATAAACTATAATTATTTCTTGTGTTTGTAACAGTTAAAATGATTTTCTGGTTACTAATGTCACTAAATATGTATCTGGTTTAGGAGATATCACTTTTGCAGGAATTTTGTTTTAAGTGAAGTAAGCATCTCAGTACAATTTTTCTCGACCTGGCCTTAACGTTGTCACGATTCAGCCACGGCCTAACAGGAGGAAAGGAGTTTGCTACGTATTTTCACGACAGCCTGGGATTTAAGTTATCGGTTTAGTAAATACACCAGTTCAACGTTTCTCATTTTAGTCCAGGAAATAAGACCACTGATTTATATTTCTTCTACGCAATTCCGACTATTTCGATCGATTTGATTTAATACGTTGTAACAGAAGTTTTGAAGCTGCTACCGGCGGCCAAACCCAGTGCAGTTACAGCCAGCATTGACATACGATCGTCGCCCTCCGTCATCAACGTCACAGCCCTATTAGATCTTAAAATGTAATAACTCGAACTGTCAATAGCTCGGTTCCCCGGTGACTAATCTATTGCCTCTCATCACCAGATGTCGGTCCATGGCCATATGAAGACACTTACAAACGTGATTTCAGTCGGACAGCACATTTAATCACAAGTAACGAATGGCTTCGCTTGAGGAGTATAAAAGGGCTGCCTTTAGATCTCATAAAGGTTGACTAAAAGGGCGATGACAACACTGCCCTCCGGTGAACCACAGCTGCTTAAGGTAAGCGGGTTCCAAAGCAAGGCAGCTCTTCTTAAGCCCGTAGCACACTCGCCGCCAACTTCGGCGTTCACAAGCGTTTTTTGCCGCAAGAGTCCTGAACGCCTAAAAAGTCCCTAGTCTGCTACGAGCGGCGTCGGCGAACGCGACTTGCCGCCACTTGCCGCAACTAAACGCCAAATATCTAACATGTTTGATTTTTGACGCGTGTCGCCGCGTTTGAACGCAAGAAGAAGCCAGGTGTGCTACGGATTGCCGCCTGAATTGGCGTCGGCGACGAGGCTATGGCCAATCAGTATGCGTCTTGATGTCACATGATTTCAAAATGGCAGCCTAAAGTGGCGGAAAAGACGCTACTGGACGCCGATTCTGGGGAGGTGTGCTCTGACCGGGATCCACTGGCCGCCAACTTCGGCGTCGAGAGGCGTCAGCTAAACGCTTCTTGTTGCCAAAGTTGGCGGCTAGTGTGCTGCGGGCTTTAACAAGCTCCACCCTCGCGCACCCACTGGAATATAAATTTCGAAACTGAAAATGTGCAGACAGATTTACAAATACTTATAAAATATATCGAGCTTCAGCAAAGTTACATGTATGATAACTGCAACACGCATCATGTACAGTCCTTCAAAAAAGTAAATGGACACACAAAAATCAAATTTTCTTGAAAACGGCTGGTGATAAATCGATTCGGTTTGCTGCATTTGATAGGACATTTAGTTGTGCATCATGGTATCTACCACATAAAAATTAGCCATTTTATCTAATACCGACTTTTATTGATTTACAAAAGGCCCCAAAATCAACTTTTTCGTTTCCGATTTTTTTCGTACTTTTTCTTGATAGGATGAATCACCATGATGAAAAACCCACGTCCCCATCAAGTGATGAAAATATCTTGTGTTAATTGGTGGGAAAACAGCATTTTATGTCAAAATTTTGCACCTTGTTTATTGACTTTGGAATTACTTTGGAGAAACCCCCTGGTGATCTTCACCACCAAGCCTATTGAATTCGAACATGCCAGTGTATTGAACCCGGTCACACGCTACAAAATTTTGAATTCAGTTTTTGTGAATAGGGGCATCTCCGCAGTAGAAGACCGGGTAACAAAACCCTTTTGCACAAATGGGTTAATAAGTTGCAGATTCAAGTGAAAACTGTGGAATTTCTTAGATATTCACTCATAACTCAACAGAAGCTTCCAGTCAATATAAAATTTGCCCCCAAAAAATGCGTGATAAAAAAGTTGATTTTGGGACCTTTCATAAATCGAAAAAATTGACTTATAGGTAAAATAGCAAATTTCCAAGTGGTAGATATCATGATGCACAACTAAATGCCCTATCAAATGCAGCAAACCGCATCGATTTATCACCAGCCGTTTTCAAGAAAATTTGATTTCTGTGTGTCCATTTACTTTTTTGAAGGACTGTACATGTGTAACTGCATTTCTACTTCTCTGACCCACAAGATAACAAACGAACAGCTTCAGAAATCTGTATTGTTGAAACGATACCGAAAGTTGCCCGTCATTTGCGATTCCAATTTCTCATATAGTCAGAACATTAATGACCTGAACCAATTCATTAATGAGAAGTTTAGGAGTCGTCCCTGATGGTGTCCTGCGGGAAATAGCCTCACACATTTTCCGCCAACTGGATGGCTTAGCAATGATGATTGTATGCATGCGGTCACTCATACTTACACAGATTAGATTAAATGACACACGCGGGGATAATTCAAACTGGGACTGTCGGGTTGTCACGCCAGTGGATGGCAAGTATTCCAAGGATCCTCTCGGGAGGGTCAGCCAGGTTCACATCAGCCTTTCTTTGACATCGCTAAGGTGTGTCATCAACGAGGGTCGTGAGGTCGTACAATAAAATTGTAACCCTGGACGCGGGTCCGGTTGACATCTTCTTCTTCATCACCAGATAAATCCTGGATACTGCCATAGTACAACAATAAAGATTGTAATAGCTCGTCTATGCGTTCAAGTCGATTTTTATTTATCATCCTGTACGACTAGTTGCAGTACTCGATGAAGCTTATTAAATATGATATCGGGAGTAAAACACTCGAGCTATTTACATGCGAAAGATGATTTACCGATAAAACGACAAATAAACCAGCTAATACCATACTGATCGGGTGGCTGAGAATGGTCGTCCAAACAAGACGTGACAGGTCGGGATTGAGCTTTCAGGGGCGGAATTAGTGTTCTTATGTTGTACATTTACTATCAGTGAATATCTGCACTTCCACATGACAGGTCGCTCAACATATGTCCATCGTTCGTGAGTCGAGACAGAAAATGTGCAATCAGGAATCCGGCTAAGCCTGTTTACTTGGAATTCGATTCTACTTCAACGAAAATGTTTTTGTTTGATTAGCATTTTCGAGCGTGGCTAAGTAGATTTACTGGCTGAAACTGAATCTGCCGTTCGTTGCTACACATTAGACGAGTTTCGCAACCCTTACGAATGATGAAGAACGAAGGTCTATGGTGTCATCAGGTCATGCGCGAATCTAATACGGAACCCTCGCAAACCGGCTTTATCCTTAGTAGCATTTCACGAGGGATTGGGGAACTGTTCAAAAACCAACGTCAATGAAATTCACACATACTTCATACTTCGTCATCCGCAGCAAAATCTCTCGGCATTAAAAAGAGAGATTCCTGTCGGTTTGGCGATGGTCGACGTTTTCTCAAACGGCGAGTTGGAATGGATGCTGCTAGATTTTTAATTCAAGTGCATCCATTAATGCCTCGGCGATTGGATGATGTATTCCAGATAATTTTCAAAACGTGTCCGCTGAGTGTTCGCTTCGAGTGCGACTCAGTATCACTTTTAACAGAGTTAGCTAATGACGACAAAAGGTCACCCGGCGTCAAGACAGAACTGAAATTAATTCGGCATCGCACTATAAGAAACTTGGAAGAATTGTCCAAATGCCGAAGAGTCTCTTTGGGGATATTATTTGATAGCAGTGCGATCATGTTAAATCAACGCCTGCTGGGTCTGCCTTGTCTGCGAATGAAAAAATGAAGCCGAAGGCAATGCTGCTGTTGGAACAGCGATGATTGAGTGGGAATTCTAAAAATTGGAAAGACGATTCTCAACAACCGACACACGTAAAAACCATGATGTATTTGCACTCCCTACTCATGTGCTGTTCTGACTGCGCTAAGGTCTTTATCTATCTCCTCAATCCCAGCGGATTAGTCCTATGCTAGCGTAACTCAGAATGTCTTGGCTTTTGTATGACATATTATCAAATACCACAACCGAGATGAGTGACGGCTCATTTCTGCTGCTGTAAGCCACCGAGTTGGTGTGAAATGAGTTTATCTTCTAGGCAGATATTTTAGTGTTGGTCAATAACCGACAACTTGCGGTAATCATTCATGCCATGGTCCTGATGGATATGATTGAATGCGACTCATGTCAACACATTTCCATCAGTAATTGCCACCACGAGGAACAAAGCAGAACCTCGTCGCAATTCAGACGAATTTCCATCCTGCGAACGCCGTAACAAAAGGCAGTACCTTCGATTGTATGGGTTTATCTGATACTTTTGCATAACGCAAACGTACATAACGTGATTTGACACTGCAAGGTCTTACTTTGATGGAATCAGCAGTGTATATGACATACACTGCTGATGGAATGGCAATTTGGCGGCCGGGAAGCTGAAGTGTCGAAGACGCCAAGTGCACCAGCGCGTACAGTGGCGGTATCAGCATGAAAATGTCCTACCCTTTACACTTCGATGCGACCAGTGGCTGGGTCAGTCACATGAGGTCTTACCTCACTCATAAGGCACGCCGTCCACGTCTGGGGATTGACAATGAAACTCGCTTTTCCCGGTAAATTCATACCAATCTCTTTATTTCGTACCAATTATCACCGCCATAGCCGCGGCTATCGATGACAGGGACAGGAACGTGAGATGATAAAATCGTGCGATTGTGTCAGAGTAATGTCAGGTGTTGACAGTCAAATTGGTCGCACTCATCTTTTATCATTATTTTCTAGATACCTCAGGTGGAATGTGATGAATATAAATGATACATACTTAGCAGGTTTATGTAGGGCAAGTCAAAAGGTGACGAGGCATTGGTTATCTTTTCGTTGTATCTAACTATACACCATCATTTGGGGGTTCGTTACAGCAACGACTGCCGATACACGACTTGCTCGCTAATGGCATACGCGAACAACCCCCAAAAGTAACATGATGTTGCGCTGGGGTTCAAAAAGGGTAGGTCGGTTTTCATGAGGAAACTACACCAGTCTTTGGTTTGGCAACCGTCTTTGCACCTGACGTACGCGTACTTGATAGAAACTCATCTAAATTTCCCTAATGAATTTGAGAGTGTTATTTAAAGTGCTGGGTAGATGTCGTGATATTGTTTGAAAAATGTAATTTTAATCAAGAATATAGATATGATATCTCCACCTGCTGTTTAGAAAACTAAACACGAATTTCACTTTCTGATTAATTAGTTTGCAGATTCATACCAGAAGTTCATAGATGAAAGCTTCTGATGATTTCCATCGCGCAGAAGAAAGAGTTCACCATTAATTAGTGATGATGGCATGGTACCATTTTTATTCATATTTGCATTCGTTAGATGCTGCAACGATAAAGAAGACATTAATTTAATGGGATTTAATGTCAACTACACGGGCATAAAAGGATAGAAACTAGCCAGAAAGTAAAATTGTACCTTTTTGAAGTCTGTTGGAATTGATCAAATACATTTATGGGCATCCATCTGTGGTATTCGTACACCAAAATAGAAAATAAGAGACGGGGGTTGAATTGACAACGAATTGCGTAGGCGAGTGACAATTGAAGTTACAGCCTCTATTTTGGGAATGGTGACTGACACCATTAATCTTCTGACCACGGCCAAGTCTCGATCTGACATTCTTTAGAGGGAGCGGCATCCCTACGGTATTCGTCTCAAAGAAAATAATAGACATGGTCGTTACGTGGAAGGCTAACATCTTTATCTCTATTCAGAACTTTTCAACTAGTTTCAAAAGTTGCAGAAGTTTCCTACTCACCCCTCCTCACTTTTACTTTGACTAAATTTCTATCCCAAGGGATGTTGTAAAATGTCATATCTATTTCGTATAAAGCGACTACTGCTTATAGGATTATGGGATCATAGGACGACAGCTGCGAACAACGCTTTCAATTTTTCAATCAACAGTATTAACAATATGAGGTGTTTGCCACATCAGCCCAAGGTCCTCATTCTTATCAAAAAGGTCGGGTCACGAGTAGTAATTACAGATATTCACTCTGATAACCTTGTATACAAGAAGATGAGTTTGACTGATTACTTCCTAAAGATATCACCTCGGACAAAAGTAGCAAGGTTACCAATCGAATTCGTTGCACCGTTGTGGCTTCATGGCGTCCCACTCACGACACGGTAGACATTGTGAAGTATTCCACAGAGGAAGTCAGTATAATCATGGCCAAAATAGAATCATCCAGGAGACCAATATTGAACTTAGTAAGGTAACATTGAGAGATACACAAACAATGCATTTGGGAGCTACGCAGACAATATCTATCATTTGACGTGGCTTGCTAACAACATGTCTCGATGAGTCTGGCCGATACTTGGTTGGCTTTGTAAACAGGCTCAATTTGATTAGCACTGATTTAATTACCAACATTTAGAGAGATTGGTATACTAATTCTGGCGAATGAGATCTGATATCAAGTAGGCGCATTCATCATCGTGGAGCGGAAGCTTTCGAGCCAACTAAACGGAGTGATCACTCTCGTCGTCTGTGACACCCATCAGTCAACTGTCATCACCGATCCCATCGATGATACGTCATAAACATTGCGGGGATATATTCTGTTGATACCTATTCATTTTGATTTTGTGTGTTAATAAACGAGCTGAGGGGGATATTAATAACGTTTTTACAAGGAAATGACTCCTCATGCACCATCATATAGAAATTGAATAGTGGATGTTTCTATAAAGCACGCTTTACTAACAAATGTATGTGTGCAAGGCAATTACTACAACAACAACATCAACGACAACAACAACAAAATCATCTCTGTAGAGAACTCTGCGGTTTCAAGGAGCCGATCACACAGCGTATACAGTTCAATTTGACATTAGACAGGACATAACTGCAACTAGACCGGAAGTCGAACCAAAGACTCGTTGATCAATAGCCAGAAAGCTTAGTCAGTACGCCACCGCGGGCCACACAATCTAAGAAAAACAAAGGTTTGGAAAAACCTTTCACGGCCGGTTTTTCGGCCAACACTACACAACGGTTTTATCCATTCCATACCCGAAAGGTTTTTACTAGTGATTTTTTAATCATACTTGTGTGGGCCGAAAAACGTTTAAGCTAAAAAAACTCATTTCTTGGAGTGCACTCAACGCTGCAACTAACGAAATGTAAAAGAACTTGCCATCAAACTGAAAAAGAACTCGTCATTTCAAACTTGACATTCGATGCGCCTTTCCTAATGTCATTTGAACTTCAGACCCGAACAAAGCTGATTGACATTTGCAGTATGCGAAAGTCAGAAAAAGGCAACAAAAGGCAGAACAAACTTAAAAGCCACTGGGTGCTAAGGATAGAGTTTCCTGCAAGTGCGTGCCCCGGCGTGTGTTCCTTGTTGTTCCAAAATATTAAACCGCTCTATGATATTTAGAACATCGCTCGTCAGTGGTATGAATTATGAAATACTACTATTGGCCATCATTTGAAATAACGTGTGCACCATCGCTTCCTTGAGGTGAGGATTTCGGGCGAATGACCTTCGTATTGCCGACTATCGAAGCAACCGGGAAAGTGGGTGTAGCAGTGTTGATAGTTAATGGAATCTGGGAATGTGATTCGAAACGTTTATTTATTAGCCATGAAGGAGAGTGTTCAGCATTAGCATCAATAATGCATAGGGTTGCTGGGATAGGATCAGTGTGTCTGGCAGCCCGTGCAAATGATTTAGGTCGCGAAGGCTTGTAACCTCATGGAAATGAAGCATATCACTCGTAACTGGCGACGCCTTGTTTGCTCCAAAACATTTTCTTGTCACTTCGGATTGACTTCGGTTGCACACTGTGTTTATGATGGTTATATTTACTAGGACGCTGAAAGTCTACATGCGGTGTCATCTGACTTGATATCCAGCTGAATAATACATGTGTGTATTATTCGTACGAAACTTACTGCCTTGAGCCTAAGCGGCCTGGTGCGAAATCCCAGCTTGGCTTCCAGGCAGAAGAAGCAGAATATGCCAGCCCAAATAAAACGCTCGACGTTTCTTCTCTCTTCGTGACCAAACGCAGTCCCCCTCGTTAGTTACACTCTTCCGATGTTGCCCCTGGGACCGAATCAATCTTGAAATGTCTCCTTGCCAAGCAATTAGATTGTCCTTCTGTATCTCCCTGCGGTGGCAAAGCGACTTGAGAAATACCTTCACCTGTCGTGCCGCGGGGCGATGTGGATGAAGTAACGTAGCGTCGGTATTTATCACATTGCTTCATCACCTATTGGCGTGGCCCAAAAGAAACATTTTCTAGCCATGCCGTGAGGTCAGAGATCTGTCTTTGGCTACAGCATGATTTAGACAAATGATCTGCGGCAATGTGTTTCCTCAGTCGCAGTATTATAGACAAGTTGCAACCATGTATAAGGCAAAATGGTGTGCTCTACCGAATTTTGAGCAACTCACATAAGGGAAATGGCATTGGCGATCGAAAGAAGTACCTCGAGTAGTTTGTTTTGTTGTCATTTCTTGTAAACAATCAATACCAAGAAACTAGATAGAGCATCAACTCTAGTTTTATACTCCACGTACCCTTCAACTGGTTAATAAACGGGTAGGCGGATGTGCTGGTTCACCCCACGGCCTACAAACCATCGTAGCCGTCAGAAAAAGAAAAAAATATTGGACTCTCCGGATTGTTCCCAAGCCCATAGAATGTCAACATAAGAAATTTTTGTTGACCCGCGTGTGTGATTTTGTTGGTCATACCACAATTTCGTGATTCGGAACCAAATCTTATTTCCGCTTCAATCAGGTCAACCACCATTGTCATTGTTTTGATGTCTCAGATGGAAATAGTAATGAAAAATCTAAAGGTTCATTACATGTTTGATATAGCTATGATAGGGAAATGATTGATTTCCTCTATTTTATTGGCAAGTCTTTCCAATAAGAGAAAAACTAATAAAAGTCAATTTGTAATCCACCGCTGGCAATCGCAGTTATGACTGGACTAATAGAAGATTCACCTGAAAAAAAGAATTATATCATAAAGGATTTTCCAGACCACTGCACTAACTACTTTATTGAGGTGGTTTACAATCATATCACAAAAAAACAAGGCGAAACCAAGATTTGCGTTGTTTTTGTTTGTTTGACATATCTCATTCTTTGAAATGAAAAAAATGAAAGCCATTTTTATTGCTTTTCAGGTCCATGCTGCTGAGTTGCAAGTCCATGTGTTGCTAAAATGTTTTTCAATAAAAATATTCCTGTTTTTTTCAATACTTAACCGGTTATCTTATTTTCTGCTTACAGATGCACAGGATAACGGTACTCGCCTTCGCCTTAGTGGCCATAACCTCACTAGTGACATTTTCGGAAGCATTCGGAGGCGCTTGTGATCCATCCAAAGTTCGCAAGTCTTGTCTAATGGGCTGCATGCGTTGCGCCCTCTTTTACGGACACAAAAATTACGCCGTGGTTAACTGTTGCGCGGAATGTGGAGCAACAATGGCGGTCCTGGTGGATAACGGGCCGGACGTATGCTCGCCGAGGTTTTTAGTAAAAGGCGTAAAGCGGTCAGGTGGTGAGGATGTGTACGACACGATCGACAACTACGCGGAGTAAGGACGCTCCCGCGGCCGACCAAGCCCTAGGTTGTTAGATTTAGTTTGGTGTCCCTTCGCGGATATCCTGGATGTTTGTCGTGGAAACTTCTCGGCCAGGTTTGGCTGAAGGGTGACAAGAGTACAGCAGCGGTGTCCTTATTTGGATTAAATGGATATAATTGTTTGTACGGTCTTCGTGTTTCAAGTACTTTCTTTCAACGGCACTGTTTTTTTCCTTAAAAAGTAATTACGGATTACGGCCTAGTGATATATACTTAGTGGATTAATTGGACTTTTTTTCTCTTTGGATATTTTGTGATGACACCGTTTGAGAACACTACAAGGACTACATCAATACTTCAAATATGAAACTCTTTCCTTCGATTTTGTAATCAAAATGACTTGGATATTTCGCGTGATGACTACATGTACACGATTTGAGAACACGATAGACGATTTAAATACTTCAAATATCAAACACTTTACGTAGAATTCGAAAAATTGAATTTAAC
The DNA here is from genome assembly GCF_910592395.1 of Lineus longissimus. Taxonomy (NCBI): domain Eukaryota; kingdom Metazoa; phylum Nemertea; class Pilidiophora; order Heteronemertea; family Lineidae; genus Lineus; species Lineus longissimus. Next base: position 18,619,724 of record NC_088310.1, on the reverse strand, counting down.
CTTTCAGAAAGAATCTACTCCTGCCGATATTTCGCATCGTGCGGATTAAGTGAGAATTTTAAACTAAATGCCAAACGACAGAATGGCAACGTAGGAGTATTTCTTTACATTCCATGTAGAATCACTTTGAGAACATTCGGACTTAAAATAAAGCTTTAAACTGTGACATTTTCCAAGTCTTTGGCATCTTTGGACCCCAAAGTAACTTCATTTATTGAATTGGCTTCAGTTCAGTGGAAACACTGAGACATCCGTGCATTCATTGAAGATTCAAACTATTTTTGTAAAGAGGGGTTGTGTGTACTCATGTTTGGATGAATTAAAAATAAAAATTAATGTTTTGTATTATTGTTTCATTGCAATGTGTCCGCGTGATCATCAGAAGGTTGAGTGTTTGAATAAGCGGAGTGGCGTAATGGCGTGTGTCTAATTGCTGCGGCTTTTCGGAGACACCCCGTAGCTGCAATAAGACATTGTCTGATACATGTAAATGCCTGACTTGAATTGCCGCATCAATTTCTTTGGCGTAATGGCGTGTGTCTTATTGCTGCGTCTTTTCGGAGACACCCCGTAGCTGCAATAAGACATTGTCTGATACATGTAAATGCCTGACTTGAATTGCCGCATCAATTTCATTTCGTTGCAAGGAACAGGATGCCATATGAGAATACTTCGCGTCTAAAGAGATACCTATTGTTGGAAAGATTCGTGACTTCACCTTTTCCCTTTCGTGCTACCAATGCGAAAAAGAAAATTGCTTAGCTGTATTCGTTGAAACTTGATAACGTATTAGGCATCCAGTGTCTATAAGTACAACTCTAGTGAAGGCTTCTTTGGTTGCAGTAGCAATACGCTCCAGTTACCAAATCGAGTTGAAATACGGGCCTTATTTACAATAAACAAGTGTAATTAGTTATTTTAACCCGGACTTGATATTAGGATATATACCTCCTTCAAACTACATCCTACGTATGGACTTTGGCACTTCCCGATCAGGGAGTCCACGACTTTGCCGTAAAATGAAAAACTCGGTGTCCTCCAAACTACACTCCAGACGCAGTGGACCGGCCTCGTCTTACCCTATGAGACAGTATGAATAGGATGACTAAATTGGCTTCCCCGGGAGTCTAACAAACTGACCAGACGACATTGCACAGACCTCATGGGACAGTACAGGCTGAATTTAGGACTCTCCCGTAGCTCAGTTGTCTCTGGCAACACACCCACTAACCGCCTAGGTGCCGAGATACAGATGTGAAGGAGTGATTGCGGCTGCGGGATGAATTCGACAACCCGAGCAACAGAATACAGTGTCTATCTGTTTTCCTTGACATCATAGCGATCGCGATGACAATTGTCAAGGGTGGAAGCTACAGACGCAACGAAATTTGTGGAGCTGCTGCTATTCATGCCATCCGTCTTATATGGCCACTTGTGAACTTGACCAGCAATGAGTTGCGGAGCCATTGATCATCCACAACACGTCTCTGGCAGGTATGGTGCCTCTATTTCCCTATCCTCCTGTTTCCATCTCATGTTACCACCGCCCTATTGACATTGGAAAATTGCTGGCCTATTTGGGTTTCTTTGAAGGTCTTTTCTGATTGGCTTTCGATGAACCTATCACTTTAATCTCCGGCCTGGTAAATAGGGCTTGGGAACGGTCAACCTGTCTTGGGTAACGGCGGATGATTATTAAAGAGAGCCCCCCCCCCCCCCCACTGATTGAGATCAACAAAACCATTACAGGTGTTGTTGTATTAATGACGTCCGCTGTGAACAGGGGACTTGGCTCCACTTGTAAAGTGGCAATTTTTCTTCATCTTGAAGTCATGACAGTTCTACTTGAGGCTAGTCACGTTCTTCTGGTAGAAATCCATTATCGGTTCAAATGATGATGTATCTTCAAATTAACCCGATGGCGTAGATACTGTTTGATCGATGTCGACGACGTCGGTCGGCTGACTTGATACAGTCCGAATACGTCCTCCGAACGGCCCGAAATGAAATCGCTACCAAAAAAGCAACATAAGGTCAACACATTTGTTTAACAATATTATATTCATCTGAAAACCTTATATCCCGGACACCGCTAGGGCATCTTCCATGAGTAATATACACAAAAGCAAGTTGGAAAAGATTCCAGGTTTGTACAGCAAAACAAGTCTCTAATATCCCTACGCTCTCGGATAACGTTCCTTTAAGCGCTATGGTCATCACCAAGCAAAAATGAATGCTTCCAGTCCGGAAGGATTCCTCGCAGAATCGAGCAAATTTCAGGCGCGCGGCATCGCGTTAACTGGCGATCACGAGGGGTCTTCTTGATATGTATTTTAACAGTGAGAATAAGTGCTTGGCAATAGCCTACTACGCAGACGGACAAGCGGAAGGTTATTTGTAAAATGAAAAACACCAAATGTTTCTTGAGATTGTGATAAAACCTAGGCCACAATGGTTTTCACGATCACCTTTGCTGAAAAACCTCAACGGGGTACAAATCTGTGTTGGCCGCAAAAGGTTTTCAAACGCTGAAAAACCTTTATTTCGAAGAGCGTAACCCATAAGCTCGGTCAAAAGTGCCGACTAAAAAGCCCTGAAGTTCGAAATGAAATAGACTGTGTTGATATACAAAATTCGCCAAAAAGACAATTGAGGACAAAGCATTCCCGTCTGCTCTGCCTTTATACCCGGCCGCGATGAGGCTGGTTTAAAGCGTGCCATTGGCTAGTTCTTGTGAGATTATTGGTAGTCAACAGCTTCTGCAGTGAATGTCTGGGGAACCGTAACACCGCCATTGATACCGACCTCCCCAGACGAGAGATTCGATTACGCCATTAAGAGTCATCAGAAAAGGATAATGGCACCCGCCGTGGCCATACGGTCGTGTTATAAATCTAAGTGGCTAATTCCTGATACTCTAACCGTCGACATCCTACTCTTGGTAGTTATTGATAACAATTTGCCCCAGTTGGCGAATTTCATGGACACTATGCGAATCAGAGTTGACTAATCCCATCATTAAGTCCGTTGAAAATGGCCGAAGGGGGATGGCGTACCTTACGGTAAGTAGAGTATGGAACTTAAAACGTTCTCCAATGTCTAATTGGCCATCTACCTGTTTTCAATTATTCATTCTAAACACCTTAGTTGCACCAAAGCACTGTTTTCAGTGAATAAAGCACTGTGCCTTGTTTTGACGATAGCCAACCATAACCGCGTTGGCTGCTGCAAAATATGACAATAGTAAAAAAGCAGTCAAAATTCATTTCAATGTTTAGTTTAAGAAATTGATACTTCACTGTCTGTATATTGATTGTCTCACCAAACATCGGTTTTTGCCGACCTGCATTAAGCTAAACCCGAGCGGCGTCTTGGGGAGACATCTAATACCGACAGTGAGGTAGCAGTTCCTGAAAAAATCCGTGTACGTATGGATCCGTTCCGTCGATAAACGTAAGACACTCGTTAGAGCGATACAGAAAAAGGAATTAATGAGCAACACTAACAATAACTATAACGGCAAATAAGGCTACCATTACCAAGAATCCGATATAACTTAAAAAAATTAGACAGATTTTTTACACGTAGCTCGATTATCAATCATTGAAGTGATATCGATGATATTTCGAGGAGTACATATCTATCTCTGTCGGCGGGAAATTTTCTATTCACTAAGATATTAACGTCGCCACAAGAGCATGGTGAATGATCGAATGGTTATGTTACTCCTTTTTGTGAACAGAGCCCGGTTATTCAGGACAAGTTTTGTCACTAACGCTGGCGTTAACTTTACTTAGGGTTAGTCTATACGGGCTTAACTGAAGGCGATGATTAACGTCAAGTAAAGTTAACGCGGACATAGTGATTACGTTTGTTGTGAAAAACCGGACCCAGGGTTAATACTCTGGAGACGTAGATATGATCTTTTAACATCGCATAGCATTTAAAAATCACTTTAAGTATTAGTTCGAGACCTGGACAACCATTGCTTAAGATGGGAGCAACAAAAGCGTGGTGGTTGATAAGCACCCGATTAACATGTTTCGCAGGTGGTGGACCCGTCTATCACGTCAGGGGGCACCATCTAAAATAACTTAATTTTTATCTAACAACGAACCCACGAATGTCATCGATGGGAACCCGGAGACCAAGTATACGTGTAGATGCGTGGTATCTTTCTAACGATTGTTCCGTCGGCGCTTCTAGGTGTACAGGAATACGACTCCGTCTCATTAAATCTCACACACATTATTATCTTGGCGCGTTTATACAAATTGTGGTACTTAACCCGATCAAACTCTTCGAACAAATCAATTCGCATTGCCTCGCAATCATCACATCAAAGGTGAAGCTATAAGTGGCAACCTCATGAAGTGCATTAGTCTTGGCGTTCGGGGTAGACGAGCTATATGGAGATTTCAGCATCACGTTCCGCCGACTGCCGCGCGAGGGAAGCGAGTCAGGAGTAATCATATGGAAGGGCGGGCACGGTATCTATGTTCGCAGTTGATGCCAGAGTTAGCAAAGTGGTATAGCGTGTTATCCACTGTTGCATTTGCGTTAAATGGGGCGTGAAGGTTGACACTGAGGATCCTCAAGTCTGCAGTAACTGTCATGACCGTATTCATATTTGACATGGACTACTGTCCCCACAGCCCGCCAAAAACAGAATTTTCATCAAACACGGGATTTTTATGCAGCTTTGAGAGGGTTTTTGTGGTATTTTGCTCTTTCTCCACCAGGAGGACCAAACCTTTAATGACAGCATCGTTGGTGGACACGGTGCGTAAGTTTTAGTATTGCACCCTCGGCTTTTTCAACAAACCACGGGCGTTCATATTCTAAGGAAAGTCATCTTTATTAACATCTGCATGCTCATATATCAGTTATTTCCCGCATTTTAGGACGCAGATATCATTTTAAATGCTCCAGGCACCTTGAATCAAATATTGGAAAGCTACGAGCACAGGTTGGTGGCTAAGTAGGCCTGCTCTTTGAGGTTTTCACCTTCTTTTGAATACGGACAGAGACCAGGGCTGGTGGAGGGATGTCAAGAAAACAGAAATTACCTAATGGTGTACAGGTAGTATAAAGAATACCTTTCTTGTTATAAAGAAACGTTGGCTTATTATTTCAGAAAGCAGTCTCCAGCTTAATGTCAGAGGTCCTTTCCAAGGAGAAAAACTAGAGCGGGTTTTGCTTTCGTAGAGGAAAATATTAGGCTACTGGAATTTCACACGTTGCGATGTGGGCCGAATGGCTCTGGAATGCGATAGCGGTGAGGCGCTGGAAGATTCTACACCCGCACTGTGGGCATCGGTTCGGAGTGACACTCCTATATGCTAGAAGAAGAGCACCATGATATTGTTTTACATTGTGGATGAATAAAGGGTTAACCCAGATTAAAATGTAAAAAATATGACAAGTTCAAATTAAAAAGGAAGAGATTCTTGCAGGTACATTGAATTCACGGACATGAAATAAGATCTGGTGTCCGTGATAAAACACCGTTGACAGAAATAAAAAGCAATCATTCATGCCCCCGGTGCTCAATCGATTGACCGTAGGGCCTGCTATAGCATGGAAAACAGTTTTCCGGTACCAATAGACCCGCCCGATCTTTTGTGACTTGTAAAAGATAGGGGTGTAAGGTGTGCCCTATAGGCCTACGCCCTTGTAAAATTTGTTTCAACAGATAGGATGGGTCTACTATTACCGGGTATCATCCCTCGCGCTAGTACGGTCATCGATTGTGCATCGTGATAACCACCAAGGTCAACTTGGACAGAGTATGATCTGATTTCGACCGGCCTCAAAAACTATTTAGCAACATGTCATCCGAAATGATATTTCTATAACAGAGTGCATATCATCAGAAAGAAGTCACGATCGCAAAGTATTATTTGCTTCATTCTTTATTGCTAAACACAGTAAGGCCTAGAGAAGATGTCACCCCCAACATTAAACGGTCTTTTAGTCTCATGAAATATGACGAGAAAAAAAATATCGGGCACAAACTGCCGCAACGAAGTTTTTTTCACCACATGATGTTGTCCCGACGTCTAACTACTCAAAGCATTGTTTTTCTGACACTGTCGACGTTGTCGTGGTAATGAGTAGATGTATTAATTTCACAGTCAGCGATTCGGAAAAACGTGTTCGCTGCTAAAAGCGCAATAACTCTCAATAAATTCCCAGTCTGCTGCTAGTACGCATATAGTCTACATGGTACCGTCGATTAACCAGATAATAAATATTGTCGTGACGCAACATAAACCTTTATTATATAGTGTATCAGGCCATGGCTTTGTGAGAAGTTGGTCCGTATCTTTGGTCAGCGATGAACGGAACGTGACACGACTTTTGACAATCAGAGCTGATCTACCACACGGTAGTCGCACATCCTGGATGACCACATCAGGTCCCGTGGCGAGATGGCGAGACGACGCCGGACTAGACGCGATGATGTGGGTTAAGATTACATGTAGATATACGAGATGAAAACTAGAGATAGCTTCAAAATAGGGCCAGCAGTCGCAATACATCCTACATTAACCTTTAAGAATAAGAAAAATGCTAGACACTGTGGGTCATCTATCTCGTGGATTCTTGTGTTTATAGAATGGTTTCACATGACGTCATCCCTGGCCTGCCATGCTGGAGGGACGGACTAAAGAAAGAAGGCCCCAAATGACCATAACAGTATTTCAGGCATGACAAATCATTTTTCTGCCCTCCATACGGTTAATTGCTGTATAGTCATACAGCTGCATTTAGTGGGCCTCTATAGTCTTAAAAACAAATGGTTTAAGAAATATTTCGCATCTCAACTATGGGAAATGTTGAACCATTTCGTCAGTCACAGTCTACATGTAATTGGAATTCAAAAGACGTCGGTGGAAGGCGGGGACTTTGTCCTGCGTTGTTTGAATAGCGTCCGGGTTAGAAGAGACGCTATCATTGCCTTGAATCTTAAGGGAAATGAATCAATCTTGCAAAATGCAAGTTGGATTTAACAGGTATGCCATTTCAACAATATCCCACCTACTTTCTGAAATTAACTTTATGCGTTGGACTTTAAAAGTAGAAACATTATACCCTACCCCTACTTCTCCAAGCCTGATTTTTTTATACGCATTGAACGTGTGTTCATCTGTCGATAAAGATCATATTCGATTTCATCATAATCCGCCTCGCCTGCTGTCGCCTAAAGAAGCTCTCAAACGAAACATGATACCACTGGTTGAATAGCATACAATGTACAATTCTATGGCTGTATTTGGTAACTAGGCCGCTAAAAACGAATCAGAAAGAACTTATAAAACAATGGAAAGTTAAATTCATCTTCTGCGCAGGTGTGGTAGTTGTGATGCACTTGCGTGATTCTCTGGGATAGGCATTCGTTCTGATTTTTCGAGGTAGAATAACCATCACGTGGGTTACAAGCACTCTGAAATGCATGTACAAAATCAGTGCATGCATATTTTGCAATTTGTTCGCTATCCACAAGACAAACCGGCCGTGCATTTTTCTCTGTACATGTGTTTGAAGCATATCTTGCTTGAAGAACCGTATTACCAGTCTTGGTGAACGACACGCCTTGTACCGACATGTACAGAATATTTTATCAATTCATTCTATTCTTTTAATAGAGAATCCGACTTACGAAAATTGAAAACCGCTTTCGGTTTATCAGAGTTGAGATCAGTATCAAGACGGCGAATCTAAATCAAGATCAGTAGTTGTCTAAATAACTTCATCAGAAGTTGCTGAATGTTAGAAGAGCGGGTATCGGACACGGATCAATCTGTATTTTAGTGATGACCGTCTTCAGCAGAGGGTTGCCACTTAAGAAGCTCGATTTGATTTGACCAATCGCGTGCGCTCTTGATGTTCACCGTGACTGAGGATTTCGAATGGCGCCACAAAACTATCGCTTTCGTACAGGTGCAATATTTTCGAGTGTATCCATTTCAGTCTGTTTCCCCTCGTTGTTTAGGGGTTAACTGGAAAACGAGACTGACATGTGTCAATTCAGGGTTTCCCTTACTGTTTGTCGGTTGGAAACGCTGAGTTATGGGGGACATTAAAAACCTGTTACCTCGGTTCAACTCCCTATTTCCGTTTGGCTATCATTGTAGCTCGCAGTTTACAGATAAAAGTGTCAACTGGAATTCCTATGGAGCAGCAGGCTGTACGCCTCATACTATCGATATATACCGACGACTAAATTTGACTAATTCAAGTTTCAGACTAGTTTGGAATGACAGAAAAAGTTAACGGATGTCCCCGGGCTATCAACAGATATCATCATCGCCCGCCGCGTATGCAGATCTTGGCGGTAAAATTACACGTATGGTTAGTCGCATTTCCGCACTGACAAGTCGTTTGGCTGAAATCGCCCTGAGCCTATGTCAATTCAAGAATATCTTCCAACACAACGATTACAATTTCTTGTTTTTTGAGAATATTTTTTGTACTTTTTCAATTTAGACTCTCATTTGAAAAGTACGCATGCATACTGTCCCCTGGCGATGGTGTCTCAGTTTACATACCGCGTTGGAAAGTGTCATCCACCTGGTCCCTTTCAGGTCAACATTTGACCAAATATCTGAGAGGTGACCAAATATTCATGTATTGGAATTGGATCCCTGAATCTGCCAATCAAATCCACGAAAATGCTCCTGCCTTAATCTTTCACATCGAAATGAATATGACACTGAAACAAGATGAGGGCCTCCATTGGTAATGAAATCAAAGGGTCTTTCCGAGAAATGAATCTTAAGACGCTTTCCGCAGATTACGACGTAACTTACGAGTAATCATTTAAAAAGGGATCTAACTGATGAATACAATGAACTGAGTTCGACTCCGACAGCTCCTGAATTGATAATTCTTTCTCGTGTTGCCGGCTTTGTAGAATGCTGGGCTGGGTTGTTCAAACCACGTTAGGTTTAACGGGGTCGGTTAGTCCTAACGTAATTTTTTTATTGTATCTCAAAAGATCTATCTGAAAGAGATAACGTCTTAATGACACTAAATGTAACCGTTAGGGATAACTTGAATTTCGTGCCTCTGAACAACCGCGCCCTGGACTGTATCAGCGTCGAAGTGTGTAGAAGGGTGTCCCCGTGGATTCATTTATCGCCGTCTATGCATAAGGTGTGGTACTCGTTATAGAAGGTTGGCTTATAGCTAGTAGTATCCCTTTGCCATCGCGTAGTAGTCTGCAACCAGATGGCGACATTTTAGGTGCGTGTGTAGAGATGGATTTGCGAGAGGATGGAGATAGAGGGCAGAGAATGAAGATGTACGCTATGATGCAGAGGATTTCAGTTGAAGTGCAGAGATGAATTTCACGTAAAGAGTGGGGATAGGGAGGGCAGAGAAGGCATTCGCCAAAATAACGGGTTTTGAGCTTTTGAAGAAAAAATCGTTTAAGAGGTGCATCCTCGAAGGGTTTTGCTGAAAAACCATGTTGATGTTCCTCAAGAGCGCAAAAACCTTTTAGTGGCTTTTCATTTTCCCAGAAAATATTTAGGGAGGCTGTTTATTTGTATTGGCTGAAAAACCTTCAAAAGCTCAATTTTGAATCGTTCTTTTTTTAGAGAGTGGGGAGATGTCCTCCCGGAGAAGTATGACCTTGGGGATCCCTCCTCATGAGACGCCTGCGCCACATGGATATCTCCCGGAGAAGAAAGATCTTGGGGATCCCTCCTCATGAAACGCCTGCGCCACATGGATATCTCCCGGAGAAGTATGATCTGGGGGATCCCTCCTCATGAAACGCCTGCGCCACATGGATATTTGAGTTTGATGGAAAAAGCTACTTATTAGATATGACCACCTTATTTGACTGTATTTGCGGTTTCCTCATCTTCTTCGAGACTTAAGTGGACGATTAAAAAAATCAACTATGGCGTTTTTGACTCATTTGAAGATCAGGGAGTTAAAAATTTGGCCATAAACAAGGTTGTTTTTTAAGAACCTGTTTTTCCACTTAAACTTTTGCTGTTCGTGCGAAATCAGACATTCACGACTCAATATCATGTTCGACAACATTAAACATGTAAATGCAGTTGTCGTTAACGTCCTGATCGGCAGTAAGATTTTTTTAATATCCGGCGAATGTGTACATATAGTTGGGTATTGTTTAACTGCAACAGAAACGTTATGGTCATCACTGGCTTTCACATAACCTTGGTAATGGCTTGACAAAAGGAATCCATATTATGATGGGTTTTCAGTTATAAAACGCGACAATCATGAAAAATGTTAATCGTAACTCAACGAAGCGACAAGAGTATGCCGCCTTGAAATCGGCACTTAATGTCTGCCAAACACGCGAAGTTTGGTAAAGCAATTGAATCGTAACGCACGGCGAGTGAAACTCCTTGGCTCAAGGTATTCAAAATTGACGCAGTAATCACTTTTTAAATGGGCAGTATGATACCTCGAGTTCTTTAACAAGTATCATAATCTTTGGCCAGTTTTTTCTTTAGCCTTGCTATAATGAGACGCTAAGAAAATCTCCACCCTGACCTGAAAGCCTTGGTGGTTCAACGGTTCGAATGCTGGACTCGATCTGGTGGTCACGGGTTCTAATCCCCTGAATCCACTACATTTTCCTCCTTTTTTCTCTTTATTTTGTTGTTATTTATTCATTGATGTACATGTTTTTTAAATATCATTATCATAGTATCATTATTATCTTGAAGAAAACCCCTGAACCCGAACTTTACAAACTCGGTTCACATTACCCTTGTCGGTTGTTTAGGGCTATCGAGATTTACCATAACCATAACCATCCGAGAATCGGGAATAGAAAATAAGAAATTAGTAACCACTTTTAACTTGGTGCATGAAAAACCTTGGTGACATCATTGCCAATATAAGTCGCATGACAGACGGACCGAAAGCCTCGATATTGCTGACAGAGTGATACCCCCCCCCCCCCCCCCCGAGTAAGACAAGCGATCTGCAATAATGGCACTAAATGGACTCGTGAGTAGACAACATCCGGATTCTGTTTGCCAACTGCACATTAAATAGCCTGGAACTGGTCTCTGACGCTTAGCGGAAGTGCAGGTCTCAGATCGGGTACAAAATCTTGCTCGAAATCCATCATTTTACATCAATATCGGAACGGCTAGAAATTGTAGCAACATTGGATTGGATTGATTCCCAATTGGTCCGTCGTGTTAGTTGCTAAAGAAGCCAAAGTTATTTCAAGCAAGTAAACTTCAAATGAGTAAGCAGTAGCCTGCATGCATTGACAGGAGTCGATTACAAACTCAAATGGCGAATCAAAGTTCGACAACACACATGCTAGCAATGCTCACACTTTCAGGTAAGTTACTTTTTGTCCATTAATTCGTTTACACATTTTCACTTCTAATCAACTATATAATCCAGTTTTACCGATCTAGACCGGTTGTGAATATCCAATTGCACGCTGGATATCATGCAAATGGTCGTTTGATGCCATTAACCATGTTTATTTAATTTATTGGCTCTTGCCGATTAAGTCGTATCGACCCCCACGAAAGATATCTCGTGAGGTCGATGTTATCGCGAGATTTGCCCTAATAACCCTTTGGTCAGACACCAAAACAATGGGAATTTAGGCCTAGGTGCACGCGTGCTTTGCTCAAAGACAATAGACCGCGATGTGATGGGTTTGGCCTGAATTTTTCTTACTACGAGATACGGGCCAAAAACCGGAATGTTCAATTTGGATAGACTATGGGTTCGGTTGGTGAAATCACGTTGTCCGATGGTGGTCGCGACGCAACGTTTTTGATAAGCATTCGATTCGATTCCGTAGCAATTAATCAACCGATCTCAGATTGGTGAAACTGGGGTGTTTTCACCGACGCGTACATTACCACAGTAGCGCTGAGCAAATTCTACGATTTCACTACATGGGGAGTATTAGTAGGCCCTTCCTCCCAAAAAGTGCTTATTGATTATTTACTTCTTGATTACTTGTCTATTACAATCACGGCCTAAAGCAAGGTAGAGAAATAACGGTCATTGCAGTCAACAAGAGAACTGCTGTTCTGACAGGTATTGGCTAAAACACAAGTCCGAATGTCTGGGGGAGGGGATATAGTGACGTTGCACTCTTTTGATTGAGCTGAAAGACGTATTCTTGGCTGTTTTGCAAGGAATTATCATCAAGCGTGCTTGCCCTTGCCCATCCAGGCTTGTCGACCGCCATAAAAGCTGTCGCATGGGAGTCGACGTCAGTGGGTGCCAGTGTGCTTTGTTTAAAAACAATAGAACGTGTGTTGGGCTAAACCTGAATTATTTTAACTGAAAGGAAAAATATTGAGATGATTGATTATGTAAATGTTTCATCACGAGTATACAATGTTGTATGCATACCAAGCACTCGCTGATCTGAAGAGGCCACCTTGGTCCGTAAATCGATTTAATTAGTGTCACTCGAGTTTTTGCTGAATTATACTTTGTATAACATGTATATGGTTGGCAAATTGTTTAATTTTGAAATGGCAGGACGATTTTCTTTGAACGACTGCAGCAACTTAGGGGAGAGTAGAAAGGACCACACCGTTCATTTTCTCTCGAAAATTCGATTGGGAAAAGACGGGGAACAATGTTGCGCATCCGGCAGCATTACAATCCGATTTATACAATGTTCTGAAAATGCTGAATCCGGACCAAGTGCGAACATATAATGGCCAGCGTATAAAACCCGAACCAGCATATTGCATTCTCACGCCGTTGCCATTTGTTTCCAGTCTTGGCAGTTGGGTGCAGCGGCCAGTTCGTGCGCGATACCTTCTCGCGCACACTCCTCGCGTGCGGTCTTAAGGGCTCAAAACTCATCACCCACGTCATCGGCACCCACACCTTGAAGTCAAAACTAGAGTGTTCAAGGCTGTGTCTGGAGGATGCAAAGTGTACCTCCCTAAATTGGAAGACGAGTGGCGGTCTGTGCGAGCTGAATTCGTCAGACAAGACTACAGATGCAGCCAGTCTTGTCTTGAACAGTGACTTCTTCTACTGGGCACCAGACAATTGTCCGGTAGGTTTTTGACAACACCCTTTTTAAACCGTGTAAATCCAACTACGATTGTACCCCATGGGGTCCTTTGCCACGAACTCTAAATCCATGCAGACCTAAAAAATTGTCTCTCTAATGAAAACTACCGCCAGCTTAAAGTGAATGATCATGATTTGTACGAGGAGGGTGGTGGTACGTCCCATTATTTACGAGCCAGCATCAGGGCCCGGTGTTTCAAAACAAATTTTGTCACTAACGCTGGCGTTAACTTAACATAGCGTTATCTCCTTCAGTTAAGCCCTTAGACTTAACGCCAAGTTCAGTTAACGCCAGTGTTAGCGACAAAACTTGTTTTGGAACAACTGGACCCTGACGTCAATGATGCCGTTGTTCTTACGTCGATAAAACCAGTGATGGACCAACAACATTATCTTTCCGAGAAGTATATCTTTAAGCTGATCACACCGTAACATGTCAGTTATCATTTCATCAGGGTCTGGTGAAGGCAATGAAATGGGTTGGACTCCGTCAGCTCATGAATGGCGTTTTTTTATGATTTCTGTTGTCAAAAGCTGTTCCTTGTTTTACAACATTCTTTTACAGGGTTACACGATTCCTACCACCACCACAACAACAGTACCAAGTAAGTTAATGGCACAATCCATGATAAAAATGCATTTGTGATTCCGAAATCACTCCTGTAAAGTCGTGTCATATAATGATTGGCAATGATTCGGGAAATAGTATTAACCACATTACGTTGATTTACCCTATTGCAGGCTTGGCTTATAATCGGCCTCCGTGAAAGTTGTTTCATTGGGATCCTTGTTATCAAGATTTCCCCTGATAACTCTTTGACGACATTAGACCAAAGGGAATTTACGCCTAGTGCCAGCGGGCTATGTTTGAAGACACTAGACCGTGTATTGTTCCCCATACCCTGATCGGAAAACTTTATAAGCCTAAGAAACTGTTGCTATTCCTTGGCCTTTTATTTGGGGAGAACCAACCTGCTATGGGAGGCAAATATAATGTCGCGATCATGATAGACCGCCTCATGATGACCACCACAGGTTGAAACGCCAGAAACATAAATCGAGCACTGAAAAGAACTAAGAAGAAGAAGACGCCAAAAGCGTAATTCGAAAGCAAGAAGACGTAATTTATCAACCTACTTAATCTTATTTTTGTCTTCTAGCAACAACTGCCTACCAATGTTTACCACCGGACAAGACTGTGTCGGACAGATGTGTATCAGTCGATATAAACCCGAAAACTTGGGCCAATGCCGACACCTCCTGTAAGACAAAGGCCCCGGTCGGATCATGGTCCCTCTTGACGTTCGAGCATGGGAAAACCTTCTTTGATCAGGTCATATCTCAACTCTTCACTGCAGCAAACGAAGACAAAGGTGAGAATGGGCGCGTGATTCATGAAACGACGCTAAATGAGGGGCCCTATTGAAATTAAAGGGCATACCTCATTCAAAGTTTTGGTGTCAGCGCAACTGAGCAGCGAAAGTATCGTGGAATGAGACCAGACGAGGTAAACATAAAAACGTTGCGAAAGTTGTTATAATCGGCCAAAAGATCAACCTATTATAAAACTATCTGAATTGCTTTCTACAATCTTACTTGGGGTGCATGATGATTCACTGTGCTTTGACTTTTCGCGTTCCTGCAAAATCTATGATATTATTTGATTCGACTGTCCGCGTATACATTGGGCAAACAGCACCTACACCAGGTGTAACATGTGCACGTTTTGCCTACATGTTTGCACCGAGTTATAATGGATTCAAAAGGGATACTCAGTGCACGATTTCCAAGCCTCATACATTTATTTGTCAGAAATTCTTATACGTGGCTTGGCAATTAAGTAAAAAATATGATATTGTCAAACCAGTGTGGGAACGAATCGATTTATTTTCTTTTTAATTCAGACTACTGGATTGGGTTGCATGAAGATGGAGGTACATGGAAATGGACTGATCCAGCCAGTACTCCACTCGGAACGCCGGAGAAAGAGATGTGGTACATGGCGCAAACAGGATCTACACCAGGTATAACTTGTGCTACTTTGGCCTACAAGTTTGGTACATACAAATTAAACGGATTCAAACGGAACGGTCAATGCACTACCGCCAAGCCTCTCATTTGTCAGAAGTATACATAAGCATGACTGAGAGCTTGGGTATGAACAATTAGACCTACATATATGACGTGTGGGAACGAACTTGATTTTTGGGCGGCCTGACGATGGAGGCATACGGAAATGGACTATTCTGGCCAACACTTCACTCGGAACGGTTGACGCAGTTCTTTGGCAGACTCTTAGAAAGAAAGGTTTTGTAGAAAAATATTGGACAAAACATTTCACAAATGTGCACCCCGTTGTGGTTTTCTGCAGAACCACAAAAACAGGAAGGCCTTTTCATTTATTCTACAAAATCTAGAAGGGCGGCATACATGTATTAGTGTTGGCCGAAAAACCACTAAAGGTTTTCAAAAGCCCGAAAACCTTTAGTTGTCAACAGTTTACATGGGAGACTAATCAAGGTCGACAGCAGGCGAAACGTGCAAGTTTTGCCTACACTAACTGCACCTCGGTGGGTTTAAAAAATTGAACTAAAAAACTCTCGAAAAGAACCTACACAGCGTTGTAGTCAGTGCTACAAGATCAAGCTAGTGAGAAAAAAATCTAAAAGATCCTTTGGGAAGTGTGTGAAGAGTTTTTGTGTATCCTATACATTTCTCTGTGCATCAGTGTATTGTTAATAAGGGCTTCTAATTAACTCTCAATCTCGCTATTTTGGCTATTAGCCTATAGATCTAGCAAGTTTTCTTGTATGTTTTCATATAAGTTTGGGCTACTGTAACTACACTATAAACCCAAAAAATAAAAGGAAAGAAGTTAAATTTTGATGCATTTCGTTTATTTGGTGGTCAACTACTACTGGTTGAAAATCCAAAAGTCCGATGTTATTATTGTTACACGAACAATCACGAGGTTGTGAAGATCGATCGCGTGTATATGCGATCGAGTGGTCGGCCGAGAATACATTGGGCCCCGTGTATCATCCCTGGTGATTTTTTCCCACATTTCCATACAAAAGTCAGATGGAGAGACCGTGACGTCTCAATAGGGGAAAGAACAGAAAAACGTGTCAAGCTATCTTTGCGCGTTCAAGAACAGTGAGGGGAGACACGCAGAAACGGAACACGCCAGAACGGTCACGATTTTTTTCCCATCAAAAGGATTTGGGTCAACTGTCTATCAAAGGTCATATATTTGATATTTTGCCCGTTCTACATCGTGTGACGATCGACCTGAACCTACATACTCTGTTCAATGAGTGACAGATTACTTTGGGCCTAATGTAAGTCATGTCCTCGGAGAGAATGACTCCTCTACATGTAGATGTAGAAGTGGATAGTGCCAACTACGAGGAGGGATTCAGGCAGATCCTTGGCATAATCCGGCCGGGATGGAAAGGGGAAGACATCAAGTTTAAGGTCAGTACCGTCAACCAGTTGGGAAAACTAATGGAAGTCGCTGATGAGAGCGACAGTTAAAGCTATCACAACCACCCAGTTCGGCAGACAACTGCGCTTAGTTACGTTGCATGACATAAGGACCGTTTACACGGGACCAACCAAACCCGACCAGACCAGACCAGATCACATCATATCGCTCACGACGTCACAAATGACGTATTAAGTCTCGTAACAACGTACATTGTTAGTATGTACATCGAACCGGACCAGCCCAGATCACATTCGATCGTGCGCGTTTAGACGGCAGACCAATCTAGACCGATCCGGATCGATCTTGATCGGTAATTATTGGTCTCGTTTATGACGCCGTGAGACATGTGATCTGATCGTGTCTGGTTTGGTCTGGTTTGGTTTGGTTTGGTTTGGTCTGGTTTTGTTTGGTCCCGTGTAACAGCCCTATAAGGCATGTTGCGCAACCATTGCAAAGCGATAGTACGAATGGCGAAGTGCGATATACTAGTATGTAAATGTATTTTATCGATAACTAATATCGAAAATTTTCTCGATTTCTCGCACGAATAGAAGATGTTTTTACAGTTGTCACGTTAGCCACGGAATTAGCCACAGGACTTCATGACACGCCAGACTTTCATTGTTCGTACTTCGTCTCCGTAGGAGTTGTGTAACCTGCGTTATAATAAGTTTGGCAGCAGAGAAGGGTGCGAGTAACGCGGCTCCAGAACTGTGTGCATTCCTCATACTGAACTCCCAGCGGTATTGCCTCCGTAGCCTCCGCGAGTTGTCCAGCGTGGCGCGCGTTATCTGGAAACTGAGCTATGTCAATACGTTGACTAGGGTCAAAGATGGCATTCCTTACGGTGACCAAGAGTATAGTGCCATGGCAATATTTCAGCCTGTCTTCCGTGCAACACATCCACACAGTGACAATGTCTACATATTTCGCGTGATTATATGTATTTCCATTTGTGCTGTCTTGATGAGTTAGTCACCACCATTTTCCATACTTTCAGCGAATACAACAAGGTATGCTGAACATTCTCGTGATTTGCTATATCACAGAAGAACCTGATGATTCCGCCATGTTGTTGAGGGTTATCGGGGCATTGTTTGCAGGCCATAGGGACAGAGAGAGGGAAATCGCTGCAGTCAAATTATCAGGGGAACTAGATCTCGGACCCAAGTTTTATTGTTCTTTCAAGAATGGCTACGGCACCGGATTCTTTCCCGGTACCACGTACGGATGGGATGACGACAGCCTGAATGCTTTCCGGGATGATCGAATGGGAAGGTAAATTACAAGACACGGCTTTCTCTGAATCCAACAAATGATTACGTCACACTTTGTCAACTCCATTTTGCGTCAGGCTAAGCTGCTACTAAGAATGCTGCAGGTAAACCAGTTAGCCCCTCTCCCAAACTAGCATTTTACGCATGTCTATAACGTCATTCGGCTGAAAATTGTCAATGCTTTGTGATTGATACGCGGCGTACGCTTATGTAATGAGAGGCCTTCGGCAAAGAAGGACGGATCACAGATGATACGCAAGCCATTCGCAACAAGTAATGCACTATGAGATGCGTGTAAATTTACCGTGACTGCAAAAAAAGAGTTATAGGATGAAATAACGCCCATTCTTCTCGACGTATTACGTGCTTTACTTGAGCTTTTTCTTCACTTGGCAACACAATCATGTACTTCATTTTCAGGGCGGTTGCAAAACTCCTTGCCAAATTTCATTGCAAGAAAACATTAGCAAAAAGTCGGGAATCCAAAATGGGAAAAGGAATAGACATCATAGCAGTCGCTAAAGATGAAATGGAGAAGCATTGGTCGAAGCCCATGAAGAACAAGGAGTTAACTGAATAGTGAGTTGAAGATAACAGCAACTCAGTCAGATTTATCAAGTTGCTTAAGTCGGATAAGTTTCTGGGTGAGAAGTAGAGTGCCGAACAGAAGTTGGGCATATCATTTGCTGGAACGGACAATGTTTTTCTGCCCTTAGTGTGAATAAGTTGGAGGGAAACCGTGGGAAGGAAAGGTATAGCATCATTTTGATAGCCCGAGAACAATATCTACACGTCTGTATTCTGCCAGTTGTTTGCTGCAAGAGGCTATAATTGTACCGGGCTATAGGCTTAAACCACTTTCATACCTTGCCTATCCAACTTGGCGAGACACCAGGGTCTTTCAAAGACTCCGCCTAGAATGACCACGAGAAGAGCCAACTAGCCAACCGCAATCATGACAATTATCACCATAGCAAGCTAAGCCACTGGTACAATATACATGTACCTTAAGCTTCCTCTAAATCTAATATCATGCCACTAACCAAGACCTTCGCGGCGATGTTGATTAAAAGGGGGCATCTGTGGAAAGGAAAAGGCGTTACAAAAGGCTTCCATTCTATTATGGAATTGAGTAGGTGTTCCCTATGAACTCACAGTCATTTTTCCTCCTCTCATTAGCTTTTATGAAGGTTTACCCTCCAAGGAAGAACTGCTGGTAGAAATCGACCGACTTGCTGTCATTCGGGATGAGATGAATGTCGAGGCGAGAATGCTACACGGTGATCCCAACCCAACAAATATCATATTCAACGAGAAAACTGGTAAGTTAATAGCGTACAACAAGGTTAACATGTTGGTCTCTTTGACCATTTCTCAAGGGTAACTTTTGGTATGGCACTAGTTGACCTATCTGAGATTGAACTTAAACTGTCGGTTCTTCACCTTGTGCCAGTGTAGAGGAGCTATTTCATGTTTTTATCATGTTAACTCTGCCCAGTGACGAAAGGTGTTAGAAATTTCCATTTTAAACCTTTGGTTTGGACGACTGAAAAAACAACATCAGAAACTGATACCTCTACAAATTCATGTATCTACCGGTAGAAGGTTGATTGAAATTGTTGAGGATGGCGGAACCATACAATGGCATCTAAAAGACAAAAGTATAGGACGAGTTACGCTTGTTATTTCAAAACGTTTGTTGATACTCCTTGACGAATAAAAGCATTTCCGAAATCGTCCTCCTTTTCCTTACAAGTCCCCTTTCAGCCACAAAAGGCTGTCGGCGTTATAGTCACAGATGCCAACAACACAGTAGAAATCTTATATTTCAGGCAAGATGGTGTTGGTCGACTATGAGTTTTCAGGAATAGGAAATCCATTACTGGACTTGACATGGTACCTGAACTTTGCAGCAATAGGTAAGGTAACGAGTTCCGGCGCAGGTTGTATGCAACAATGACATGGTATCAAAGATTAACGGCGGAAGGGACTCTGTGGTTACCAATCGAAAAGAAAGTGTTCAAAAACCTTACTGACTGCGGTCGTTTAATCAAAGGGACATGGAAAGTATCACTTACGCACAGCTTCACACGTGCACTGAATGTTTCATCATATGATATATGTCATACTAGTTCTGTAAAATAGGCTACTACGAGTAGTTTGAAAAAGATGAAAAAGACCCATGGGTTAATAACGACCATCTAAGAAAGGCACGCGATTTTTATTTTCAACACGCGTTCATGCATGTACCATGCTGCTGCAAGGGTGGTCTGCCTTGTCCCTAAGTTTGATCATATCACTCCGATAATCAGGCGACTCCATTGGCTCCCAGTCAAGGCGCGAATAGAGTTCAAGATACTTCTACTCACATACAAGGCACTCAATGGACTTGCGCCTGCTTATCTGAGTGATATGGTTGAGCTACAGCGGGGGACCTCATACTCTCTGCGTTCAGATGGAGCCGCCCTGCTGATTGTTCCGCGCACCAAATGCAAGACATTTGGTGACCGAGCATTCTGCAGGGCTGCTCCATACCTCTGGAATCAACTCCCTACGTCCATCCGCAAGGCGGATTCAGTGGTATCTTTCAAGGCCATTCTAAAAACTCACTTATTCAGGCATGCTTTTTTCAACAGCGCCTGAGAGTCGAGGAAATTGCTTCCTCGAATCAGGCGCTATATAAATATTTTAATTGATTGGTTAAGCGTTAATTTTAATTTTCATTCGATCGAGTTTTTGTAAATAAACAGGTTTCGCAAGCCTTACGAACGACAAGTACGAAGTACGAAGGTCTGTCGTGTCATCAAGTCCTTTGTAATCATTTACGCGAAACTCGTAAATCATCTTCTGTACTTAATTGTATTAAGAGGAATGGGGGAAATTTTTTTTAAAGTCGTCTCCTAAGTATATTACATACTTCGTACTTCGTCGTTCATAGCTCTTCGTAACGATTGCGAAACCTGCTTAATATGGACAGAATGACGAATGTGGTATCCCTAGGATGCGAGGATGTACATAAGTCTGCCATTCGTACAGCAAAAATGTCATTACAAAAACAGGTCATCAGCTAACAGTAGGGAAAAGAGAACCATGATGATCTTGGTATTGAATCGTCGAATTGCCTTCTAGGGTTATACCGAGCTGATGAGGATGATGAGTACCATTTCGGTCCCGAGTATGTGAAAAGTTATGTGCGCGCCTACCTCACGGAGCTAAAGCGTCTGGACGGCGAGGACCCGCCTACCGAACGGGAGTTTGAACGGCTTTACGTCATGTTGCTAAGATTTTACATGGTACGAGTATAAAATGCTGATTCATTCTGAAAACTACGCAGGGACATTAGCTATACAAACTGAAAAAGCATTTCGGTGTACGCTCACAGAAGCAATTAGCCTGATGATTCGCTGGTTTGCCATTTTATCTAGGTCACTATGTTGGTAGAGCTTGGCGAACCTCTGCTGTTATCCATTGAGATTCTTTAACTAACTTGACTATTTTCAGATCTTCTCGCTGACGATAAGCATGTTCGCACTACCTTTCTTGAACAGCTCTCTTGACAGGGTACCAGATCCAAAACAATTGATGAGGTAAGAAAAATCAAAGACGCAAGTATCCTCGTCAAAGGCAAGCCTCGGATAGCGATCGTTCAGTAAATAGCTCTTTTACAACGTGTGATAGTCCATTTATCACCGCTCTGTCACAAACATGTCTGAATAAGGATCCTCATCGATATCCTTTCATGATTGAAATGCAACTCTAGTTTTATGCCAAACATATAGAACAGATTGCAGGCCCTGTTACTGTTACCTGACGTGTAATGATGTGTCCGTTGCTTTCCAGTTCTTACAGAGGGCGTCTCCTGTACTATCTGAAGCACAAGGACAGAGTCTTCTCCATGCCAACCCCGCAGGTTTAGCTCGACAAATGATTCAAATGCCGCTGGCGAACATGTCATGACGTCCATTAAATTAGCAGAACTCTTGTCGATGAATTCCTTATTTCGGCCGTCAGTCAGCCAAAAACTGAAAATATCCACCGACGATCGCCGTGACCTACACATTCTTGCCGCTTTCGTTGAAAACTCGACGTAAGCGCTCGCAGTGCCGAAAATCGCTCTAACAAACTTCCTATAAACTTGTGGTCCAAGAAACTTCCCACCCTACCTTGATCGTGACTTATTTGTGTTACCCATGACGTCAGGCACAACTCGTTTTGACAACTGAATTGATCGGAAGTTCACTGGACTTCAAAACACGACTTTTAGCCTCTGCCAGCGCCGTCGTCGTACACCAGCCAGACCCTAATACCCACTACAAGTCATCCCGACTACCCACTACAAGTCATCCCGACTTATCGGCGGTGAATATCAGTCCATAAGTCTCCTCCTTTTACAAGGAAGGATATACCCACAACGACGGTGGATCGGCATGCTACAAGTGGGAATGTCAGCTCATGTCCTCGGGCCTTGAAGGAACGCCACGGCATGTATCAGTTAGGACGAGCGATGGCTTTGGGCTGTATATATGAACTTTGAAAGTTGTCAGTGCCTGAGAATATTTTTTAACAACGAATCAAGTAACACGAATCTTTTTTTCTATGTCATTTTATTCCCAACTTGTTTAATTTCCATCCTTATTCATCCTTACACAGCTTGCCATCCTAAAATCCAGGTATCAAAAATTTATTACTAGAAAACTGTTATGATTATTTCTACAAAAAAATACAAAAGAAATTGATTACAAAATAAGACTTTTTGTTACTTATCATTAGTGCTACCATTGACTCAACAGCTATGGACAGATCCGTTGACCGTTCCAATCTATATTTCATGTTCATACGACATGCCTATGTCCATATGAGTATTACATACATGTACATACCTATTACACTATAGGGTCACCTATGAGAGAAATCAGCTCAAAGCTATTCAGTTTAGATTTTCAAAGATTATATATTTAGCCTCAGAGTAGGTTGGTTACTCGAAGATTTAGCTCACGAGATGCTACATTATCGATTACATCTACATTCACAAAGTATTACCATTGTGTACTGTTCTACGTGTACACGTGGAGTGCGGTGCCCAGGGTTGGCCTACAAAAGTGCAAACACCCTAATTAGCATATTATTTGAATCTCCGAATCCATTTTGATACTGGGGTACGACATTTTGTCACAAAATCATGAAGTTTTGAATCTACCAACATCTTATTCTAATCTATACTTCATGTCTTCTAAAACATTCTCATCAAGCCATAGGTCTACAGATACCATCTTTTGCCAAGATATTTGTCCTGGAAGTATCCCGTCCAGGGCGCCGAGTGACATCCGGCCGGAATGTCCCACACGCTGGGGTCTTTGATCCCAAGGGTCATGTTGAAATACCTGAAATAAAAATTATTTTTTAATGTACGTGTACATGTACAAACAGATGCTATCTTTCAGGTCAAGTTCATTCGTCCAATGTTGATGCTTTTAATTACATTATACATTCTATATGATGCACGTCGATATCAATACGTTGAAGTTGACAATGATTAATGTCCGTATCATAACAGATAGTCCGTGATTTGCTATTTCTGAAGAAATATGTGTTTGTGTAAAAATTTGATCGGACAAAAAAGATTGATGCTAAAGCTGGATACTCTCAGAGTGGCTCACTAACTGCAGTATGATACTTGGCTAAAATGTCTTCATGGATTTACTTATACTGGGCAAAACATTGACGAGATAATTACATAACATGTAAGTCGAATTATGAAGCGGTATTCCTTTTCATGATTCGACTTACAAGCTGAATATAATGACCGCTTTGATGCTGAATGTCTTCAGAACTGTGTAGGGATGATGAAAATGACAGATCGAGTTGATTTTGAATGACATGTTTACTTCGATCACAGGTAAATCGCTTCCAAAACTGACACAAGATGGCGTTTTCAGCCACAAACTTTTTCATGCAGTTAGTTCTTTGCATTTGTAGACTTGCTACAGTAAGTGTATTAGAATATCTCTGCAAATGGATACACAGTTAAAATATATTTGCCTCCAACCTATGAATATTCATTCAATACTGGTCTTGTCTCCTCCATGCATCTCGTCTACATGAATAGGAACCGCCATTTTGTCTCGTTTTTTGTTGTGATTTATCTGTCACCGTGTACTTACGAAGTGATCACAACTGTAGCTGGCTCAATACCGATCATGGCGGTTTGAGAGACGGGGTAACAGTCTCCATCAGCAGTCCATGTAGAGAAGAGCTTAACTGGTGTGCCTGGGTAGTAACGGTATGAGAGAATACATATAATCTATTACATTTTTCCAAATTTTGAAAATAATGGTCTTATGGAAAAGTCTTCAAAAAGGATGGTATCTAGACATTCATAAAATCCAGATGTTTTGCCTCTAGCCATTATCATCATTGTGGACACTTCAGGAGTAAATATCCTTCCGCCAGTTTTTAATTAGGGTGGGGGGGGGGGATAACACGTTGTGAGAAGTGACGCCGGGGTACTCGTAGGATTTTTTCCAAACATTGAATTTTGATTTTTAATGAAACTTGTAGGCTTTCGTACCGGTGTAATGTTTTTGAGTGTTTCTGTTTTTGAGTGTTTCCCCTCATTGTTTGGGAACGCTCAAAAATAGATTGACAAGTTTTTCTGTGTATCCCCCCTATTGAAAAGTCGTGGTCTCTCTAGCTGCCTATTGTTTGGAAACACTGACACATGGGAAACAACCACAGATGTTACAGGGTCCGAATTTCAGATCACGCCCGAAATCGGCCATATTTACGGTGATTCACGTGACCCATCCCCACCCATAGAATTCCACCAAGCAGTGGTCTGCATACCTGGAAGCGTTTCGTCCCAAGACTGAAGAAAAAAGGACTTTCCGAAGAAAATCTCTCCCACATATTTGGCATTCTTCTGCACTTTAATTGTCGGGAATACTGGTGGGGCAGTTCCCTTTACACATGTACCCTTTAACACGTCGCGAATGTAAGCAACGCCCTGGAAGGGAACAATTTCAGTTAAGAAGTAATAAGGGTTTGAAATGATTAACACAGTTTAATGCATACGAAGGAGCGAAGTCAGCACGGATTGAGGCTATCGATCGAGATTGCAAGAACCAATAACGACACCATTAATATTAAGGAAGTGACTATTTGGCAAGCCCGGCTCACCAAACAGCGCCTTTTTTCTGCCCTGGATGGAGAGCCGAACTCATGCATATTCAACCATCCAGGAGCTCATTATTATTCGTGGCAACACGGTCAGCAACACTGGAGTTACAGTGAAACGCCTTTAGAAATGCACACTAATGCATTTAACATGCTTATCAGTTATAAATCACGTTTATGACTTTTTTTTGTAAATCTATACAGTCATGTACATGTACATGCTTCTTCATGGATTATTGACCAAAACCCGAGTTTAGTAACAGAAATTGAATCGAGAGCGGGAAGTCGGCCATTGTTAAATATGCGCATATAAATTCGAATATGACGTCACTGCTCTCTGATTGGCCAACATGTTGTAACCTCTCCGGCTCGCCAAAAAGGGTAGTATTTTTGCCCTGTTTGGCAAGCCCGGTGTAATGTTTTTGAGTGTTTCTGTTTTTGAGTGTTTCCCCTCATTGTTTGGGAACGCTCAAAAATAGATTGACAAGTTTTTCTGTGTATCCCCCCTATTGAAAAGTCGTGGTCTCTCTAGCTGCCTATTGTTTGGAAACACTGACACATGGGGAACAACCACAGATGTTACACCGGCTTGCCGAACAGGGTGGCTTTTTAGTGCTGTTTGGCAAGCGGCTCTCCAAACAGGACAAAAAAAGATGCCTGTTCGGCGAGTGGCTTGCCAAATAGACCCGGCCTAATATTAATCCTAAGTGGGTTCACCACCTGGTTAGAGAGTTTAAAGGCCCATGTATACGACGCGTGTTAAAAATTAGAAAATTTCCAATTGCGTAAATACATACTGAATGTAAACCTTAACATTGCTGTCGTATGGACAGATGTACAAGTAGGCCTACTGTACACATCAGGTTTCAGCAAAGTTGCAAGGATTATAACAGTACTACCGTATTGCGTATAACTGCATTTCTTTTTTCTTGACCCACTATTAACTATATGAACAGCGTTCGCCTGTAACATCAACAAGTTACGAAGTAGTCATCGACACATCCACTCACGTGTATCCAGTGCGACCGAGTGCTTATTCAGAGATTTATACATATATACTGCGGTAGTCCCGCTAGTCCGAAATGGAAAAAATGCCCGCTGCATAGT
Source organism: Lineus longissimus (assembly GCF_910592395.1). NCBI lineage: Eukaryota > Metazoa > Nemertea > Pilidiophora > Heteronemertea > Lineidae > Lineus > Lineus longissimus. The sequence continues at coordinate 18,593,606 of NC_088310.1, read as the reverse complement.
CCGCAAGTGAAAAAAAGGTCCGCTAATTCGAAAATGAAAAAAAAATCCGGTTAAAGTGTATTATATTACGCTGAGCTAGCTTTCTCAACATACGAATAATCATCAGAGTAAAATTATATTTCGTTCGAATGACGGTGTATTTTTTTTCATTTTGGACTAGCGGGTCTTTTTCCCTGTTTTTGGTCTAGCGGACAATCGGACCAGCGGGATATTTTTCCAAATAAATTTTATAGTGTGCTCTTCGGAATAGCGAGCCTTTGGAATAGGGGCCGGTCACCGAACGGATTGCTTGGCATGATATTTTGTTTACCAACCTTTTTGTAAAACACCAGGATTTCCTGAATCAGGGTTTGGTTCTTGGGCAAATATATCGTTTCATACACCCTCACGCGCTCCGCAGTTGCGTCGTATGAAATGTTTGAAACGGCCACCGCATTTCCTGGTGAGGCAAGCTGAAAAAGGATAGGCAACGTCTAGTAGCCGCATCTTTCGCTTTTACTTTCGATGAAGGCAGCTACAGTGTAGATCCAAAAATGCAAGCCATGAAAATGTTCATGAAATTCCTATTCGCCAAAGTTTTAATTCCAGATTTTTCAATCATCAACTGCGCAAATGTATGGATGATAAGGAAAGTCTAATGCTGTTTGGTCTTCCCAAGTAAATTGCAGGCTATTTGTTTTTGTTTTTTACTTCGGTATCATGCGAATACAGCGAAAAAAAGTAGCGGTTGCTCTGGTAGGGTGAGCTAAGGTGTGATAAAAACACTGTGAAATTAACATACCTGAGTGATTTGCCCTTGGAAAACCGATGGTGCAACTGTAAAATGGAAAAAAATAATATCATTATCATCGATTATTGCGTCAAATCGTTTTGGTCAATGTGCATGTATTGAGAAACAAGACAAGGCAAATTCGACAAATTTGACTGCGTAACAGTCAACACCCCCGCACCAATTATACAAAGAGCCCAGCCTCTCCTATTCAAAGGCCAGTTGCAGCCTAGAAAACGGCCAGCAACCTTGGGTTCTACAGGGATCCGCTAGAGAACGTTACCCTCATCAAATTCAAGACATTCTGCGAAAATATCTACCCGGCCCCCGCAACATTGGGAGATAAGGTGGATAGTGGATATACCTCCCTCATGAGTATGCAGAATGTTTCCAGTTGTGTATAAATATTACCTACCACACGGCTTTGGAGCTCGGATATTTGCTGTCATCGTCACCACCCCAGGAAGACCATGGATGGGGGAAGCGATGGTAGTACCAACGATTCCCAAAACCAATACGGCAATGGCGTTGTAAAACATCTTGTTGTGCCGGTACACCGAAATGTCTCAATGTCTCAATATATTGATCAAACTCGTCTGTGAACGAATGGGCCAGCCTAGACGCAACACAGGCTATATTTCGAAATGTGTGTCATGCGCATGATTTAATATGTCTCGTGACCTTTTGTCGTGTATCAGGGGAATATGGCAGTGCTTAGCTTCGGCTGTTATAAAACGCGGATTCCGCGGAACAGCCGGCTTAGCTTCCTCCTTGTTAGTCATCGCTCAGTATTCTCACATCACATGCAGAATTATTCATAGTCACCACTCGATATATGATCTCGTGACAGGCGAGTGCCAGGTATTAAGCCACCTGAGATCTTGTTTTTACTCCTGCGGCATACAAATAAAAATAGATGGGACCTGCCACCATGTTGGCAGGTCCCATCTTTTTTTTTAAATGCGACACAGGCAGATGCAAGCCTAAAAGCGATATATGAGTCGACCATACGTACCACCATTTTGCGAAGAACTGGAAATCCTATTGCAATGCAATCCTTGCATCCTTGATTGCAATGAGAACTTCTTCAAAATACAGTGAATGCCTATTTAAAATCTGAAAAACAATGAACAGACTCCTACCCTTGAAATTGGCTTAAACTTCGTTTTCAAAAAGTTCTAATTGCTTTTATAGGATTTCAAGTTATATTCAAAATGGTGATGCCTATGGTCAAGTATTGCGCATCGATTTCCACAGCCACTGCGTGTAACGATACCTACCACAACGCTTTGGCGGACGAGCCCTGGCATCCGCTGACATGCTTGCCACCCCAGGATATCCATGGAAAGCGTTGGCTTCGATACTACCAAACATCCCCAAAACCAACAGAGTGAAAGTGCTGAAATACATCTTGCTCCACCCGGTGAATTCAAGGCTCCTGTTCTCCTCAACGTTTATATCGAGGAATTCAATGGCAAAATGCAACACGCGTTACATGCGTTATACACGTACATAAAATGGGTATAGGGTAACCCCCAGACTATGATAAACGCTTCATATAAAATTTTTAAGGACGTTTTTAACAAATAGATGTTCATGAATATAAAGTGTGTCACGGCCATTGTCCTCTATATATTCACTAGAGGAAAGTTTTTTTCTGTATTTGTCCACGGCCTTATTGCGATAAAATTCAAGAGCCATCCGCTCTACTAAACTTCATGTAATCATCTTTTGTAAATATTTTGATATGCGAGGTTTGTATCAACAACGGACATTCGAGCTAAATGATGAATGCAGGATTTGGGTTGTGAAGGCAATCGAAAAACTTGTTAGTAATACACTAAAAGGAACGGCTTAATTGAGAGTTTCAAATCCTCAATTGAGAGTGCACATATGTACAGTAGGTGGGTGAAATTGAAACACTAAAACAAAAGTTAATTTTTGTTTCTGTATATTATCCTTATTGGTAATGATCGTACTGCCGACAAATTTCACGGTTTTTACACAGAGTCCTATAAATTTCTACTGTCTATATCAATGCTACTGGTATTTAGGCTATAAGTATAGGGCGATGCGCAAGCCCAGGGAAAAAGCTGAAATGTATCTTGCTCCATAAGGTGAATTCAGGGCCCCTCTCTTCAATGTGTTTGTCGTGGATGATGTCTGATGGGTCATATTTTGTTATGCAATGCATTCAAAACAATCCTGATAGGCATTTTAGATTATCAGAAGGACGTGTCTGCTGCATTTGCCATCTGACGCAGTAATGACGTAGGATTATGAAACACCTGAATCGCAGGATGCCGATATCAAAGATGGCGGCAATTGATAAATTCCATTGGCTGAATTTTTTTAATTTCGGCACTGTGCGAGTTCGGAGGTTGACTTGAGCCGGAATCTATCAAGATCCAGAGTAAGGCTACTGGGCGAGTAACCTTTTCATTCAACCGCTGCACATGTACAGAGGGCATGGACAAATACGTCATGATTGACCATCCAGACGCTGTCAGGTCATTTTAGGAATCCTCACGTTTTCTAAAGTGTGACGTGGTGGCCCTTATGCAAAGGAGCATCTGTGACCAAGGTATGTTGCCCTGGCCGTCCCACAACGATCCTGAAACAAGCGCAACAGCTGCAAATGTGTGATAAGCAATTTGACGACTTTGCAAATGTCGAACCTATTAAACTTAAAATAGGCTCTATCATTGGACATTTCTATTTGGTGCTAATAGATATTCTCATTTAGTCCAGGGTATAACACAGTGGGTTAGAAAATATTCCCGAGGGTACATTGAGGCCAACAGCTATTTTGGTCGACATCGATTCCAAACCCTTTTTCAAAATGGCCATTCAAACCATAAAATTAGCTACCATCTTTCTTTGTTGAAGGGACAACTTTGGCATGAGACAGGCTGTTTTTCATGCAAAATAGCTTCAAGTAGGACCGTGACTTCTCAAGGAGCTGAGAGAATTATTGACATACCATCAAATTGCCAAAAAAGATCTCACCATCTGTTGTACAACGGATTGGATGGTCACGGGTTCGAACCCCGGCGAATCTTTTTTTCGTGTTTTTTTAAACATTTTCTTATCATTATTCATTCATGAGCGTTTATCAGGCGCAGATCCAAGCGGGTGCACCAGACGCACGGCTCCTAATTGATGTAAACTTTTTTTAATTGACCGCTCATGAAATTTTGGAACACACCTGTCCAGGAATTTTGATGAGAAATGCAGTGCACGCTCCCTCTTCTTCCAGTTCCTAGATTCGCCGGCCCTCTTATACCATCATCTTATACCATTGTGAATATTATCATGAAGAAAACCCCTTCACCCGAACTTTTCAAGTTGAAGTACACACTGATTCCAGGTGTTCGAGCACTCCAGAGATTGGTTTGACTAGTCGGCGGCTTGAATTCCCGAGGGTACATTGAAGCCAACAGCTATTTTGGTTGACCTCGATTCCAAACCCTTTTTCAAAATGGCCATTCAAACTATAAAATCAGCTATCATCTTTCTTTGTTGAAGGGACAACTTTGGCATGAGATAGGCTGTTTTTCATGCAAAATAGCTTCAAGTAGGACCGTGACTCCTCAAGGAGCTGAGAGAATTATTGACATACCATCAAACTGGAAAAAAGATCTCACCAAAACGGAATGTAACAGTACGTTTGCCTAAAAATCTAAGATTTGCAAGTCATGTCAAACCCGTCTCACATTACACGCTCAATTCATTATTAGTGATGAGCATTTAGTTTGTAACTACAGTGATGAGCAGGCGGATAGATTCAAATTACAATGTACATATCACCTTCCTGGCCACCTAAATCCCACACCGAAATTGTCCCTTCAAGTCGCGTGCACGGAGCTATATAGATACGATTGCCGTGTGCATGGGCATTTCCGACTCCAAAAGAATCGACTCGAATCTTAATTCAAATACGGCATTGCCAACATCATTGGCGCCAAAGACTATTTCTTTTGACCCTGTTGACCTCGCTTCTAAAAATATTTTGAGAAAGCCATTCAAACATTTAAATCAACTGCGAGCATTATCTATAATATCACCGAGCTATATAAATACGATATATCAAGAAAACTCTGTCGCAATATTGAATTATACGATTATCTGGGACTATTTGTCCCCAATTACTCTTCCGCCAGCGTGACCTCGTCACAATCATGGCGCTTTTTCAATATGGCGACGAATTGAACGAGGTAAATCCCTGTCTATCATACCCTTTAGAGTATAGCCTTGATGGCCTCGTCGGTTAGACTGTTGTACAACGGATTGGATGGTCACGGGTTCGAACCCCGGCGAATCTTTTTTTCGTGTTTTTTGAAACATTTTCTTATCATTATTCATTCATGTACGTTGATCAGGCGCAGATCCAAGCAGGTGCACCAGACGCACGGCTCCTAATTGATGTAAACTTTTTTTAATTGACCGCTCATGAAATTTTGTAACACACCTGTCCAGGAATTTTGATGAGAAATGCAGTGCACGCTCCCTCTTCTTCCAGGTCCTAGATTCGCCGGCCCTCTTATACCATCATCTTATACCATTGTGAATATTATCATGAAGAAAACCCCTTCACCCGAACTTTTCAAGTTGAAGTACACACTGATTCCAGGTGTTCGAACACTCCAGAGATTGGTTTGACTAGTCGGCGGCTTGAATTCCCGAGGGTACATTGAGGCCAACAGCTATTTTGGTTGACCTCGATTCCAAACCCTTTTTCAAAATGGCTATTCAAACCATAAAATTAGCTACCATCTTTCTTTCTTGAAGGGACAACTTTGGCATGAGACAGGCTGTTTTTCATGCAAAATAGTGTAATGTCCTTTGATTTGCCTTCTTTGGTACTCGATATACATGATATAGTGAACTAATGAACTTGCAAATCGGCTTTTAATTCAACTCGTACTTTATTGTCTCGTCTCGCCCGTCGACTACAATAACAACAACAATGCACCGTTTTCGCCCCGGCCGCAACACGGGCCGAAGACAGACTGGGGTGGCTCGGGACACCACACCATCCCCCACAAAATTTGGTCAGTGTGTAACTGACCACAATGTTACAGAATTCAATTCACTAACATAACAGGGCTTTCATATGTTACCCAAACATAAAACACAAAAATAAGAGTTAGCGTCTTGCTGAGTTGGGTAGGGATTATCCTCCATCATGTCCATCCTCAGTATTGTCTTCTCCAAAATCATGATAATAATAATACTGAAATGATTTTATAATTATCAAATATAAAAAAACACCATTACTAGCTCCGATCCTGAGCAATAAAATACACAAAACTATAGATCCAAGTACACGCAATAGTACATGAAATGAGTCCTGAGTCCATTTCTCTGCATAGAACAAGGATATACAAACACAACAAATATATCCAAAAATAGTCTTAACATGTGTTGATCAAACACACTAAACGAACAGATTGTCTCTATAGGCTTCCCTCAGTGCACTACTAAATGAATTTAAAAGTCTCTTATCCATTTACTAAGTCCTTATTGCTTCAGAACGAAAATCCTCCTGTGAGCGGCAGATCAAAGGCACCTTAGTACCCTGGCATGAGGTAATGTAAATCTACACCTCTCCCTTCCCGGAGTACAGAGCGTCCCAGGTATAGGGGTGCCAGGTTACAAGTTACCTCGGACGAAGAGATGAGATGATGTGCTCACAAACCCTTGCTAATCCACTCTTCGAATAGTGGAACCTATCACCTCCAAAATCATTCCCTTGGAGATCTGGATGTGGAATCGGAACAAACCCGGCATCTATCATCATTTGGGTGATTCGTCGCACATTTTCAACTTGGTGTTGCCTATCTCGTAAGGATGGGGGTATGGGTGGCTGCAGATGGTACAATGTCAGATTTGGATACTTGGCATGGAGTGTCTGGTATAATTCTGAGGTAATCTTCTTCAACTCTTGTGGTTCTCCTAAGTTCCTTGTGTGGTTTAACCCATGATTCAGGACAACCGCTCTTGCTTTAACACTTAGGATATTGACAGCCTCAGCTACATGTTCAATCCGTTCTCCCGAATGGGCAATTGGGTAAATGTCAATGGATGGCTTGCACTGCTTGAACATGGAATCTCCAAGAAGTAAAATTGGGTATACTTTATCCGAAGATTGTATTTTCAGAGTCAGTCTGTTCCAGTAGTTTAACAAATCACGAATATTTTCCCTTGAGGTAGAATGACTAGTTACTAACTCGACTAGTTTTTCCTTCACAGTTACCAAATTACTTTTCCGTGGCCTCCATGAATTCCTGAAGCGGAAGATGAAGATTTTTAGAGCTTGGATAACAACAGAGGTTATCATCCTTCCAGTGTCTACAAGATTTGCTTCACATGTTTGACATAACTCCAGGATGACTGTCCTTGGTACGGTACATTGTCTGCAGCTCTGTAGGCCCGATCTAATATAGGTGAAGACTGCTTTACTGGCCTTCTTCTTCATCTCCTTTACCTGATCTGGTAGGGCATCCAACACCACCCCATCCATTGTTGTCAACTGAAAGTTAAGAGATTGATTATAATGGAAATCTCCCTTACAGGGATTGTTTAAGCTACAAACAGGTTTTCACTATTAAGTCATTGCTGAGATGCGCTTCAATTTTAACTTTCTGGCGCGCTTGAGCCATCGCATTTTGTTCTGTTGCATTGATGCGGAATCGCGTTGGTTTGTGTCACGCGCGGCGCAATCGATAGACAAACGGAAACGTGCAGGCCTCTGCATATCATTACGTGGTCTTAAGCAATATTTGTTCATGGGTACTTCGTCTGCTGGATCATACACAGATGAATCAATTGAAGAGGCGGTGCCATCCAGGTCTGGGTTTGGAATATCTATTGCAGATTCCCCATCTGGTGGATCTACTGCTCCATCTGATGGTCCCATCCCTGGACGTTGCACGTCGGGGGAACCAGATTGAGAGTTAGGGGTACCAAAGCGGCCCTTCCCTTCTGGTGTATCTAAAGCAGCACCAAGAGGGTCCCTCAAATCTGGTCTTGACATCAGCTTGTCTTGTCCACGAGATTCTGGGGTTTCTTCGCAAGACCTTCCTATAGGCAGTTTCAAAAATTCTAAAGGCATAGTCTCTACCTCTTCTTCAGACTCAGTCTCAGAGTTCCCAGCAGCTGACTCCATTTCAAGTTTCTCAATGAAATCCTTCTTCTCTGATGTTTTATTAGGATGATCATCCACCCGACGTGGCTCATCCTCCGTTCTAATGTAGAAGCGCCGCAAGTTGTTCAGATGGACCACTTTTGTTTGCTTGGTTTTCCCATCGAGAGGCACAATCCTATAGTTCACCTCTGATATCTTTTCCTTAATCTTATAAGGTCCCTTCCATGGCTTGTGGAACTTGTTAACCTCATCTGGCCGAAGATGATAGTCTCTCAAGAGGACTAAATCATCCTGGGAAAAAGAAGAATTTTTCATCTTCTGGTCATAGTACTGTCGCTGTCGCCTCTGAGCCGTCTTCAGGTTGTCCCTGGCATTTCGATATGATGTTTCAATTTTCTCTCGGAGATCCTTCACATATACTGTTGTTTCTGGGGAAGCAGAGCCACATGTAGATGTTCCAATCATAAGGTCAAGAGGTATTTGCATTTCAGCTCCGAAAGTCATTGCAAAAGGAGTTTCCTTTGTTGACTCATGTATACTGGACCTATATGCCATGAGTGCTGATGGTAATCTGTCATCCCAATCCCGTCCCTTTTCATCTACAAGGGTTGTTAGCATTTTCTTCAGGCTTTTATTCAGGTTTTCAACCTGACCGTTGCATTGCGGGTGATATGCAGTTGTCCTAGTCTTCTCAATGCCTAATAAGCTGCACATCTCTCCGAAGATTTTTGATTCAAAATTCCCCCTTGGTCGGAATGTATACCCTCGGGTGCACCAAAACGCGAGACATATTCGTTGACTAGAACTCTTGCACAGGTGGAGACTTTCTGATTTTTCATTGGCCATGCCTCGGGCCACTTGGTGAACGCATCTTCCACCACCATGATATAACGGTTTCCCCTTCTGGAGGGTGGATTAATGGGCCCCACAAAATCGATATGCAACCTTTGGTTTCGTCTGCCCACTGGAATACTCTGTAAGGGGGCTCTTATTCCCTTGGGTGGTGATTTGCATTTCTGACACTTGGGGCATGTGCGAACAAAGTCTTCAACTAAACGCTTTAAGCCTGGTCGCCAGCAGCGAGATCGAAGTTTGGCATAGGTCTTCCTCATTCCCAAATGGCCACCAGCAAAGCCTTCGTGAGCTTGAACTAAGACTGGCTTTATCAATGCTACTGGGAGAACCAAACGGCTTTGGGTTGACTGATCCGGAGACTTGAAATACAAAACTCCCTCCTCTAGTTCCAACAATTGTCTCTGGGCCCAAACTGCCCGTGTCCGAGTACTGCATCCTTGCAAAACACTTTGTGGAATTATTGTCTCTTTGGAAAGGACATGCTGATAAACTTCGTTGATTTCAGGGTCATTGACCTGAGCTTGTCCAATTTTCTCAGCGGTCCAATCCATAGGCAGTTCCACTAGGGTTGGTACTTTTCTCTGTGGCTTGGACTTTGCACTTGGTTTTGCCTGGGTCACTGCTACACTTGCTAGGTTCACCGACTGAGTTTTTCTGTCCATTGGCGTTTGCTGATCGATTCTCTTTTTGTCAGTGGGCCCACATGATGGGCAATCTCCATGTTGTCTGACTCTACTGGGCTTTCTAGACAGGGCATCAGCATTCCCGTGTAGCCTTCCTGCACGATGTTCAATCTTAAAATCAAACTCGGCTAGGCACTCGAGCCATCTGGCCACCTGTCCGGATGGGTCTTTGAAATTAAGCAGCCACCGGAGCGCAATGTTATCTGTTCGGACCAAGAACCTTTTTCCCAGGAGAAAGTACCTGAAATGCTTAACAAATTTCACGAGAGCTAACATTTCCCGCCGTGTGGTGCAGTAATTATTTTCTCCACCTTGCAAACTCTTGCTGCCGTATGCGATCACCCTTTCAGAGCCATCTTCTTGACGCTGGGACAAAACGGCACCTACAGCAAAGTCACTGGCATCAGTGTCCAAGACAAAGAGACCCGCATCTTCGGAGAAGTCAGGGTATGCTAAGACTGGTGCCTCAATCAATGCTTTCTTCAGTTTGGAAAATGACTGCTCACAGGCTTCTGTCCATTCGAAATTGGCATTCTTTCCAGTCAACTGGTGAAGTGGGGCTGCTATCTCTGAGTAGTTCTTCACATACTTTTGATAATATACAGCCAAGCCCATGAAAGATCTTACTTCAACCACATCCTTTGGAGTTGGCCATTCTTGGACCTGACGTATCTTTTCAGAGTCAGTGGCGATCCCGTCCTTGGACACAACATGTCCCAACCATTTCAGACTACGTCGCAGCAACTTACACTTCACTGGCTTCAACTTCATGTTGGCCTTCCTGAGGCGCTCAAAAACCTCTCGTAACTGCTGAATATGCCGGTCAAACGATGGTGTATGTACGATTATGTCATCCAAGTACACGAGACAGTACCCTACCCCCCCCCCCCCCCCTAGCACGATGTTCATGAGCCTGGTAAAAGTTGCTGGGGCTCCAGTCAGACCAAATGGCATGGCCAACCACTCATATTGCTTAACTCCTGTCACAAATCCTGTTTTCTCTCGATCCTCGGGAGCCACGCCCACTTGCCAGTAGCCACTGGCACAATCAAGGCTGCTGAACCAACAGGACCCAGCCAGTCCTCCAAGTGTATCATCCATTCTTGGCAGTGGTTGGACTGACTTCACAGTGCACTCATTTAGCTTTCGGTAGTCTACACATAGGCGAAAACTCCCATCATGCTTCTTAGCCAGTACGATAGGCGAGCTCCATGGTCCAGTAGACTTCTTTATGAGATTTTTGTCCAAGAGGTCTTTGGTTGTCTCATCAACAAAATGTTGTTGGTGGGGTGGTACCCTCCGCGGCCTCTGCTTTATCGGGACAGCATCTCCGGTGTTTATCCGATGTTCAACCACTGTGGTGTGCCCAATATCCAGATCATCCATTGAGAAAATATCCTGATATTCCGCTATGAGGGAAATCAGCGTGGCACGCTGTGACCCAGTCAGATCTATCTCGTCTATTTCCAATTTTTTCAACAGTTTTCCAAGTCTTTCTGATTGCACAGGAGATTGGACAGGGTCTGGGGTACAAGGCGTCCCAACACTGGTTACTGCTATGGAAGCTGCAGCCAATTGTCCCTGTCCGAGTATGGGAGAGTATACAGGGTCTGGGGAACAAAGCGTCCCAGCACTGGTTGCTGCTATATCAGCTGCAGCCAAGTGTTCCTGTTCCTCTCCATTCTCCCTGGCCCCTACATGTTTGTCGTCCTGATGTCCACTTATTTCTGTGACTGGGTGAAACCATCCCAATGTCTGATTGGTCCTCATCCTAATAGGGCTATCTGTGAAATTGGCCACACGAATGGGGAGTTTGCCATGGTTTGACTTCACCAAAGTACGCCCTGTCGTGAACGATGTCGGGCCCCTTTTTGCTTCAATCATTCCTGGTGTCAGATGACTAGCTTCACCTCCCCTAGCAAGTTTTCCTGGCACAATCATCTCAGTCTGTGCTGGGATCTTCACAGATCGCCCAAGGATGACTCGACAAATCTTAAGTTCATCTCTTTGGTGACGCAATGGGATTTCTTCATTGCCAACCTCCAATGTAGCACTTTCATATCGAATGGTACACTGGTGCTTTGCAAAGAAGTCGCTTCCCAAAAGACACGAGTGGCATAGCTTCTTGACCACCACCACTGGATGACAGTAAACATTGGATCCAATCTGTAAATCGGCATCAACCATCCCCATAATGTGCAAGTCTTCCTTGGTGGCTGACATCAGGGATCCCATTGCAGGTTCAAGGGTTTTCTTGGCCGAATCGAGATGGTCCCATAAATCACTACTGATCAGTGTTACTGCTGCTCCAGTATCCAAAAGCATGGAAGTTGACTGGTCGTTTACCTTACCACTCAAATAGAGGCTGCTGTCAGCCAGCTGTATGCTCCCAATAGTGACGTGTGAATGCCCAGGCTTGGGCTCAAACACTGTCGCCTTGGGGTTCAACATTGAATTCTCCACCAATGTTGAATTTTCTGCTGGGCTAACCTTGTTTTCTTCTTGGACAACGGAATCTACATGTGGGGCCACTACTGCTTCCTCGGGACTGTGCTGCCCCCCGACAATCCCGCCGCCTCGTTTCCCTGCTTGTTGGGGCAATCTTTGGAAATGTGGCCTTTCAAGTGGCATATGAAACACTCGTTTTGAGGGCATCGCCGAAATCTGTGATCACCGCCGCAGGTTTTGCAACCATCTCCCTTACTGGAACTGTGGTTTCCCTTTTGGCCTTCCAATCGCAAGATTCTCTCATTCATGGTGCTCAACAATTCTAATACCTTGGACATATCGGACATATCGGAGTTCTCCGCCGGCTTTGGCGCAACGCTCGCCACTTTCTGTTTTGGCTTGGCCACCTCCTGCTGGCTCGACTCACTTGCCCCCTTTTTCATCACTAGTTGGGCTGCCTCTAGTTGCCTAACCTTGCGAATGGCCTCGCTCAGGGTGGCGGGTGAACTCATTAGCAGCTGCTGTTTGACTGCATCTTCTGCTGTAACTCCGAGAAGAAACTGGTCAAGGGCCATTTCTTGTTGTAGTTCGAACCCACTACTTGGGTACGCGTTAAGGGCAAGTTCTTGGAGGGCATCTGAGAAAGTCTCATATGTTTCATTTCCACGCTGTACTCTGGCCCTCATCTGTAACTTGTAATCCTCCCTTGAGGTATTATGAAATCGCTTCATTAGTCGAGTACAAAAATCCTCGTAGGATAGGCTTTCCTCAAGGTGTAAATTGTTGACCGCAACATAAGCCTGATGTTCTAGTCTTGAAAGGAGTTGTTCCCGACGCTGTTCATCAGGGATCTTGGCTAACTTCACAAAGTTGTCAAACCTTTCCAGCCAAATTCGGAAGTTTTGATTTAACTGGAAATTTTTCGGTGCCTGAATTTTCACATTTACGGCGGTGGTCGAAGCTGTAGTTGCCTTCACTGTTTCTGGCCCCATTTTGGTCCTCATCAGGTTGGTGAATGTTTCCAAAAATTCTGTCATAGCATCAGGATTAGCCTCTGCCCCTTTAGGGGTTCCACCTGGCCTCATCAGTTGCCTCGGGGTAGTCGCCCCCCTTCCACGTCCTATTGGAGTATCCATAATCACACTAATAGACCTACTTTCTAACAGAACACACTTTCTGTCTCCAAAAATAAACCCTTCAGACTTGTGAACTCCCACAAAATAGGCCTGCAACCACAGCTCAGTGGACTTAACCTGACCAAAATTTATTTATTGATCTTGCAATAATCTGCTCCCCACTGACACACTATACTACTATCAATGTATCTGTGACGACATGCCAGCGTATCGAACTCACTTCGGAAACTTAGGTCACCACGATTTCAGAACAGTGCATAATAATATCAAAAACAGTTCACCCTAACCGACCTCCGTACAAAAACAAGCATGGGGTTAAAAACAGTTTGTCCTAACCGGCCTCCGTACAAAAACGAGCATGGGTTGGTCAATACGAACGCACGTACAATTACAAACGCAGTTTTCGGCTCTATTTTTGCTGTCACGAGTCTGCAACTAGCTTACACATCATGTACACATGCTAAATTACCGTAAGCAAGTTTCTATACGCGTTGCTTCATTGTATTTGACGGCACAAACAGGACAAATCTAGCTGTGGTCTCCCATTATGTTTACATGCATTGCATCACAATACGCGGGTCGAGCGCGGCAACCGAGCGCGATGACACAACCATTCCTGCCTTCAAATTTTAATTTGGGTTCTTTTTAAATCCTATACGCTGTCACCACTGTAATGTCCTTTGATTTACCTTCTTTGGTACTCGATATACATGATATAGTGAACTAATGAACTTGCAAATCGGCTTTTAATTCAACTCGTACTTTATTGTCTCGTCTCGCCCGTCGACTACAATAACAACAACAATGCACCGTTTTCGCCCCGGCCGCAACACGGGCCGAAGACAGACTGGGGTGGCTCGGGACACCACAATAGCTTCAAGTAGGACCGTGACTTCTCAAGGAGCTGAGAGAATTATTGACATACCATCAAACTCCAAAAAAAATCACCAAAACGGAATGTAACAGTACGTTTGCCTAAAAATCTAAGATTTGCAAGTCATGTCAAACCCGTCTCACATTACACGCTCAATTCATTATTAGTGATGAGCATTTAGTTTGTAACTATAGTGATGAGCAGGCGGATAGATTCAAATTACAATGTACATATCACCTTCCTGGCCACCTAAATCCTACACCGAAATTGTCCCTTCAAGTCGCGTGCACGGAGCTATATAGATACGATTGCCGTGTGCATGGGCATTTCCGACTCCAAAAGAATCGACTCGAATCTTAATTCAAATCCGGCATTGCTAACATCATTGGCGCCAAAGACTATTTCTTTTGACCCTGTTGACCTCGCTTCTAAAATGTTTTTGAGAAAGCCATTCAAACATTTAAATCAACTGCGAGCATTATCTATAATATCACCGACCTATATAAATACGATATATCAAGAAAACTCTGTCGCAATATTGAATTATACGATTATCTGGGACTATTTGTACCCAATTACTCTTCCGCCAGCGTGACCTCGTCACAATCATGGCGCTTTTTCAATATGGCGACGAATTGAACGAGGTAAATCCCTGTCTATCAAACCCCTTACAGTATAGCATTGATGGCCTCGGCGGTTAGACTGTTGTACAACGGATTGGATGGTCACGGGTTCGAACCCCGGCGAATCTTTTTTTTCGTGTTTTTTTTAACATTTTCTTATCATTATTCATTCATGAGCGTTTATCAGGCGCAGATCCAAGCGGGTGCACCAGACGCACGGCTCCTAATTGATGTAAACTTTTTTTAATTGACCGCTCATGAAATTTTGGAACACACCTGTCCAGGAATTTTGATGAGAAATGCAGTGCACGCTCCCTCTTCTTCCAGTTCCTAGATTCGCCGGCCCTCTTATACCATCATCTTATACCATTGTGAATATTATCATGAAGAAAACCCCTTCACCCGAACTTTTCAAGTTGAAGTACACACTGATTCCAGGTGTTCGAGCACTCCAGAGATTGGTTTGACTAGTCGGCGGCTTGAATTCCCGAGGGTACATTGAAGCCAACAGCTATTTTGGTTGACCTCGATTCCAAACCCTTTTTCAAAATGGCCATTCAAACTATAAAATCAGCTATCATCTTTCTTTGTTGAAGGGACAACTTTGGCATGAGATAGGCTGTTTTTCATGCAAAATAGCTTCAAGTAGGACCGTGACTCCTCAAGGAGCTGAGAGAATTATTGACATACCATCAAACTGGAAAAAAGATCTCACCAAAACGGAATGTAACAGTACGTTTGCCTAAAAATCTAAGATTTGCAAGTCATGTCAAACCCGTCTCACATTACACGCTCAATTCATTATTAGTGATGAGCATTTAGTTTGTAACTACAGTGATGAGCAGGCGGATAGATTCAAATTACAATGTACATATCACCTTCCTGGCCACCTAAATCCCACACCGAAATTGTCCCTTCAAGTCGCGTGCACGGAGCTATATAGATACGATTGCCGTGTGCATGGGCATTTCCGACTCCAAAAGAATCGACTCGAATCTTAATTCAAATCCGGCATTGCCAACATCATTGGCGCCAAAGACTATTTCTTTTGACCCTGTTGACCTCGCTTCTAAAAATTTTTTGAGAAAGCCATTCAAACATTTAAATCAACTGCGAGCATTATCTATAATATCACCGAGCTATATAAATACGATATATCAAGAAAACTCTGTCGCAATATTGAATTATACGATTATCTGGGACTATTTGTCCCCAATTACTCTTCCGCCAGCGTGACCTCGTCACAATCATGGCGCTTTTTCAATATGGCGACGAATTGAACGAGGTAAATCCCTGTCTATCATACCCCTTAGAGTAAAGCCTTTATGGCCTCGACGGTCAGACTGTTGTACAACGGATTGGATGGTCACGGGTTCGAACCCCGGCGAATTTTTTTTTCGTGTTTTTTGAAACATGTTCTTATCATTATTCATTCATGTACGTTTACTTGTTTCCATACGGTACCTAGAAAAATTAAGAGCGATTAACAACGTAAGGTGAAAGGGTACGACCAAAATAAAGGGGGAAAATTTGCCGAAATGGATGAATGCTTTAAACATATAGTGGCCCCAATACTTTCCCGACTTATTTTTGTAGAATCCCACACTTTTGATTTAACAGATGGCCCCATATGCAAATCAGACCTGCTGAAAAGGCCCCTTATGTTCATGAGTAGGCCCATATAGAGAAAGAACAAAAAATGCTATTTCTCCGAGATCGCTGCAAATTTTACCAATTTAACCCGGCGAGGTGCATTTCCATATCAACCACGACTTTCAGGAAAAGTTTCGAGGTCATCCGATCTGAACTGACGGAGGAGATGTGTGACAAACTATTTCAGCTCTACGTCCATTATAGTAGTGATTTTCCAACAAAGTTACTTTAGCTATTATGCCTTACAGGGGCGCAGCTAGATCATGTTCAAAAACACATTTTTTGGTGACTGATGAATGGCATCGGGCGACCATACATTGTATTTCCGTTTTTTGGAAATTCAGTAATGGTCCTAGATCGGTGAATCTAGAGTAGGCCTATTTCCGAACATGGTGAAAACTAAGTAAGTATATGCACTCTAGTCTTGTGGCCAAGGATTTAAGGTCCGTGCTGCGGCAGCCGGGACACCAAATGACATGTGCCAGTTGTTACTTCAATTTCATTATCCAACACGGCCAATCGAATGAATATACTGGTTACGGGTCACAGTAGACTATTTTGTAAATCGAATATGAGAGAGAGTGTAATGCACTCCTGTCACCCCTTATTTCCATCAGCAACAAAAGATTACGGCCAGTCCATCATCGTGGCCCGTACCAGGTATATCCATCCGATTCGCCTGCTTATTGGTTGTACTTGGACCACAGGCAGTCAATTCGCAAGTACGCGTCAACCGAAATCATCACTAAAACGATTTAGCACAGACAAACGTATTTTTGCAACCCGTATACACTTTACTTTCTTCGAGATGGTAAGTCGCATATTAATATATGTTTTCCTATTTTCCATTTATGAACTATTGGAGTGCTCGATTGAAGGTTGTTCAGCAGGTAATGGCAAAAGCGCAGTACACGTGCGTGCACGCAGGATGCACTGTCAGGACGACGTGTACAAAATGTTTAGCAATCTTCCTGCATTCCCTTCCTTTCCCACGCGTCCTCTGTCGCGACAACACTAAGGCCCGCAGCACACTAGCCGCCAACTTTGGCGACAAGAAGCGTTCGGCTGACGCCTCTCGACGCTAAAGTTGGCGGCCAGTGGATCCCGGTCAGAGCACACCTGCCCAGAATTGGCGTCCAGTAGCGTCTTTTCCGCCACTTTAACCCATCTTGGGCCATGCAGCGCGAAATCATGTGACATCAAGACGCTAGCTGATTGGCCATAGCCTCGCCGCCGGCGGCCATTCGTAGCACACCTGGCGCTTCTTGCGTTCAAACGCGGCGACACGCGTCAAAAATCAAACACGTTAGATATTTGGCGTTTAGTTGCGGCAAGTGGCGTCAAGTCGCGTTCGCCGACGCCGTTCGTAGCAGACTAGGAATTTTTCAGGCGTTCAGGACTCTTGCGGCAAAAAACGCCTGTGAACGCCGAAGCGACAACACTAAAGCCCGTAGCACACTAGCCGCCAACTTCGGCGTTCACAGGCGTTTTTTGCCCAAGAGTCCTGAACGCCTGAACAATCCCTAGTCTGCTACGAACGGCGTCGGCGAACGCGACTTGCCGCGACTTGCCGCAACTAAACGCCAAATATCTAACATGTTTGATTTTTGACGCGTGTCGCCGCGTTTGAACGCAAGAAGAAGCCAGGTGAGCTACAGATTGCCGCCTGAATTGGCGTCGGCGGCGAGGCTATGGCCAATCAGTATGCGTCTTGATGTCACATGATTTCAAAATGGCAGCCTAAAGTGGCGAAAAGATGCTACTGGACGCCGATTCTTGGCAGGTGTGCTCTGACCGGGATCCACTGGCCGCCAACTTCGGCGTCGAGAGGCGTCAGCTGAACGCTTCTTGTCGCCAAAGTTGGCGGCTAGTGTGCTGCGGGTGGCGGCTAGCCGCCAACTTTGGCGACAAGAGGCATTTGGCTGATGCCTCTCGACGAAAGTTGGCGGCTAGTGGATCCCGGTCAGAGCACACCTGCCCAGAATTGGCATCCAGTAGCGTCTTTTACCCTCACTTGTCGCACGAGACACGCACTGAAAGCCATCATAATTGAAGACCAGGTGTTTAATTAGTAACGGTGCCAGGGATGCTGACCTGACCCAAATGCGCAATGCACGTTGTATAGAAGAAGGGTAACCTGATCCGGAGGTTGGCACTATCAATTCAGGCCGTCATTTAATTACTTTGTGTCGAGCAATTTGATTGGCCACCCGTTTATGATGGTGCGTCTGACAGACTACCTAGCGGGAGTTATCGGCGGTGAAAGGAGGAGACTTTTATTAGGACTGATATTCACCGCCGATAAGTCGGCATATTTTCTCGGGACCTGGTTCGTCTTTGTAGGAAAGGTCCATTGGCGAATATTCGACTCGCACTCTTCAACATGAAAATTCGCTATAAAAATGGTTGACTCGTATTCATTATTTATTATCTTTTATCACTTTGATTATACAAGCGGCCTGTCATCATAGTATCTTTCACAAGCCAGCAACGTTAAGGCAGAGTTTTCATCATATTTGCAGGATGCAAGTAACGATCAAGCCGGGGTACTGATGGGCAATGACGGGAGACGTAAAGCCGAGCTGGAGCAAACAGCTGAGGGTAAGTCTGCGGCACCAGCAGGAGTATAGAAGAAAAGTAACGCGAGCTTGTTCCGATGTGAAGTTAATATACCCCCCTTCCCAAAAGTCACAACAACAGAAGTGATGGGGCTTTGGCAGACACCCATCACATCGAAACTATATAAAGTCTCTCAACTAAATGAGATCATGCTATGGGTTGGCAATAGGGACCACCATTTTGGCTAGAAATTGAAATCCTAAAGCAATTAGAAGTTCTAATTACTTCAGGAGTTCCAGCCAACATAGTGGTCCCTATAGGCTCTATACACACAGCCTATGATTCCAATGCATCATATGCTTTTGAACACAACACAAGGTGTTACCTCGGAGCATGTGCTGGACAGTGTAACATGTTTTAGTGCTCCATTTCTGAGTTTTTCGCCTCATTTATTGCGATGCAATACAGATTGACACGTTTTCCGTGCCCATCCCCCTATAGAAAAGTCATGGTTTCTATAACAAATACTGAATATTACGGGGAACAACCACTGATATGTGCACGCCTATGTTCCGGCATGAGCTAATTTTTCACTTCTTCTAAAAGGGACGATTACCATAGACATGTTCAAAATTTATCAATAAAATATATGCATATACATGTATAGCAACCTAGACGATGTCAAAGTGTTTGATAAACTACTTTGTAATGTGTAAAAATGTGTATTTTCGTCTCTCGGCAGATGCAGTCCACATCGGTTCTTCTGACCAGCCAACACAGGTTCCTACCAACAGTTATGGAGCCCCTGGCAGTGACATCTTGACTGACGGAAAAAAGAAGTGTACGATCCTTTAACTGTAACAAGCTAGTTTGAAATAGATGTTGGCACCTGCATAAAATATTATGTGTCTTGTCATTTTTTTCGCACTTTTTCGTTTTAAATTGGCGTTGTCACCACACCCTTTTGCTTATAAACCGAGCTTAAACTGATGTAATCACAATAAGAAAGATCAAAACCAAGGAAGTTGTTAAACATTCAGAACATTATGAAACATTACTAATCAAAACCATAGCTGAACAGGCTGCATCCCTGTACACGGGCACCGGCGAACACAGAAAAATAGCTATTTTTTCAAATTCCTCTCCGCTTCCTGCTCGTCCTCGGTCGGAGTCGGCAGGATTCTTCTCGTTATCCGGGTCGTTGCTACACTCCCGCATGTACAACTCTCTGGCAGACCGCTTCTGCATCATGCGTGGTAAAGGCATACATTTCAATCGGTTTTGAAAATATTCAATACATTTTTCGTGGCGCATTGAAAATTCAAAAATAACGTAACTGGACTCGCATACAAACAAGAAACCTTATACATGTACAGTGTAAGTTACGTATCGGGGATTATAAAAAAATGCAGTACCCTACGCCTTTGATCACACTAATTATTCTAACAACCTGATACATTCGCTGCGGGCATTAAAATGTTCATGTATCTTGCTCAGTACATTTCATAAAATGCAGAGCTAAACGCCGCTCGCTCGTGATTCGGAGCAGCTATCATTGCTTATTGTGTGTCGAAATATTTTGGACTGAAAATCAATACTGAGCCGCTTTCGAATACTTAATATTACGTAAAACTTACGTTTAAAAATACATAATCCTGACGGCCGATGCGAACCCTGCTCTGAGGTTGCATTTACTGTCGTCTGCCTTAGCGGGGAAACGCCCAGCGGTAGGCTATCATATCAATTTGTAGCACGCTTTGGTCGAGTATTTGACACTAACGAACACCAAGAATGGCAACCTCGCCGTACTCCCTCGCACCCTTAGCGCCAACTGTCAAACAAAGAATATGCTTCAAAGATACGGCCAGGTTCACGTACACTCATAACATGTACGTTTTCGGGATTGGATGTATTTGCATCGTTGGCCTCATACTGAATTTTCTAAATGCCAGGACATTCGCCGTGATGGAAAAGAGAAAGTCTCTAGTGCTTTATCTCCTCCGCATTCTGGCGTTTAGTGACGCCGCAGTGTTGATCACCTCGTTCGTTATTTTCCCACTACGGCATATTGTTGCTAGGATCGTAAATGGAGATGATGTATTCATTAACGGAGACTTGCAAATCATGCCCTATATCTATTTTCCTTTTGTGACGCCGTATTTCATAAGCGTGGAGGTGCGAAATCACATGATGGTTCTGCTGGCTGTTGACAGGTAAGGGTCCGGACTTCTTGAAGGTCGAGTCGGCTGTGAAAACACGTTCTCGTTCCTATCGGTAGATGCATGTATGCAGACAACACTCTCATGAAGTACGGCAAGATATCTTGCATGAAGAAGATACTTCGATTTTTGTTGGTAAGATTTCTTAGAAGTCTTTTTCATTTATTCAAACGGTCATAACGTTGACAACTAAATAGTAGATGTTCCCCTAAGCTTCCACAGATCTGTGTCACAAAAAACAAATGCTAACGCTTTTATAGCGAGCGTTTTCATGGTGGACGTGCTGGCATCTTGTCCGAACTACGAACTGGCAACAGAAACTTATACAATGTATTCGAAAATTATCTGGCATCATGTCCACCATGTCGATTTTCAGGTTCATCAAATTGATATTTCCTCTCAAAGGGAAGATGATTGCAACACGTAGTAATGCCAACAAAGCCATTGTATTCATCGTAGTGCTTGCATTTGCTTGCAATCTCTGGCGTTACTGGTGGATGTATATAGCAAAGAATACCAGCCCATGCTATCCTGATGACCAGGATAGAGTAAAACAACGTGGCCCAGGGAAATTGGGACGCTACATTGACTGGGCCGTGTATATAGCAGTCCTTTTTGCGGTACCGCTTCTTCTGCTTCTAATCTTGAACCTAGCTGTCATCATTTCTCTCATTTCTACCATGGCCAAGACAAGGCAGCTAAGAACCACTGATTCGAATGAAGCAGCGCAGCACCAGTTGTCCGTAATGACGGCGTGTACGTGTACCTTATTTCTCATCTGCGAGCTTCCAGCCTGCATTGACAGAGTCGGTCAGATATATTTCGCGCTGGCAGGAGGTGCAACCTATTGGAGAATCGGAGGATTCATCCGCAAGGCGGGACTTCTTTTGACTGTTCTCGATTCTTCACTAAATTTCTTCATCTACATGCTGACCAACCGTAAATTTCGTTCAACTCTTCTCAAAGGGCCAAGCAAAACATAATTAACAGAAGCGTTCACGAGTTTACTTACATTCACAAAATGTTAGTTACTTGTACATGTAAATGTTTACTGAATATAGCCACGCGAAACTGGAAACAGTCACATCCCACTGTAAAAGTGTCATAAACAATGTACACGTATAACCTAAACCCATTTGGATTTCTGTCGATCGTAATGATCGCCGAGCCCGTAGCATCGTAATTTAAGATGATCTGCGTCATTCAACAACATGACGGCCTTAAATCGAACCTTGTAACGATTTGTAATTTTCAAGATGGCAGAAATGGTAGCCATCTTTGAATTTTTGTTTCCGCACTGCATTTCGATGTGTACCACTAGAGGCTGCGATGCTTGTCGATTCGAGAGCCTAGTTTGAGTGCCCAAAGGTGTGACGCAATAGCCAAAATAATTGGTGGAAAAAAGAAGTTGATATACATGTACTCGCTTTAAGAATATGTTTAACTGAAAAGTGTGGATAACTCAGTTCTGTTTCCAGTAAACAATTACATTTCGGATGCATTAATAGATTTCGCTTTGAAAGAAATCTTCGTAATAAACGCCGTTAAACTTGTTAAAAACTGGACACCAATTCCAAAGAAACTGTATACTCGCGAATATAATTTGATAAAGAAGTGCTGTTACATGTACATCGTGATACATTAGTATACACTTCGCTCACGAAAGTCTATTATTACATTGCCGCTATTTGCAAACACCTGGTAATTTTTAGTCCAGTCATTTAAAGCGTTCGCGGTTGAAACGAACAAAGGTTTGTTTTGCTCTCAGTTTTACCAGCATGGCTTGTTGAAAGGCAAATCTCTGGACCAGTAATTTTAAAAACAACGAGAGCGCAGACCTCAGCTAATAGGTCCGAGGACGGGACAAAACTTCCGTAGCTACTTTTCGTCATTGGCGGGCCCTTTTAGCTCCAATACAAAAATGTCGACACCATCGCTTGACCTCGCAACCTTGCAGACCGTGAAGTCTCGGGTGTGCATCTATGATACGGCCAAGTTCACGTACACTCATAACATGTACGTTTTCGGGGTTGGATGTATTTGCATCGTTGGCCTCATACTGAATGTCCTAAATGCCAGGACATTCGCCGTGATGGAAAAGGGAAAGTCTCTAGTGCTTTATCTCCTCCGAATTCTGGCCTTTAGTGACGGTGCTGTGTTGATCACCTCGTTCGTTATTTTCCCACTACGCCATACTGTCGCTAGGATCGTAAACGGAGATGACGTGTTCATTAAAGGAGACTTGGAAATCATGCCCTATATCTATTTTCCTGTTGAGACGCCGTATTTCATAAGCGTGGAGGTGCGAAATCACATGATGGTTCTGCTGGCTATTGACAGGTAAGGGTCCGGACTTCTTGAAAGTCAAGTCGGCTGTGAAAACACGTTCTCGTTCCTATCGGTAGATGCATGTATGCAGACAACACTCTCATGAAGTACGGCAAAATATCTTGCATGAAGAAGATACTTCGATTTTTGTTGGTAAGATTTCTCAGAAGTCTTTTTCATTTATTCAAACGGTCATAACGTTGACAACTAAATAGTAGATGATTCCCTAAGCTTCCACAGATCTGTGTCATAAAAACAAATGCTAACGCTTTTATAGCGAGGGTTTTCATGGTTGACGTGCTGGCTTCTAGTCCGAACTACAAACTGGCAACAGAAACTTACATTCGAAAATTATCTGGCATCATGTCCACCATGTCGATTTTCAGGTTCATCAAATTGATCTTTCCTCTCAAAGGGAAGCTGATTGCAACCCGTAGTAATGCCAACAAAGCCATTGTATTCATCGTAGTGCTTGCATTTGCTTGCAATCTCTGGCGTTATTGGTGGATGTATGTCGGAAAGAATACTGACCCATGCCATCCTGACGACCAGGATAGAGTAAAAAGACGCGGCCCAGGGCAATTGGGATACTATATTGACTGGGCCATGTATATAGCAGTCCTTTTTGCGGTACCACTTCTTCTGCTTCTAATCTTGAACCTAGCTGTCATCATTTCTCTCATTTCGAACATGGCCAAGACAAGGCAGCTAAGAACCACTGATTCGAATGAAGCAGCGCAGCACCAGTTGTCCGTAATGACGGCGTGTACGTGTACCTTATTTCTCATCTGCGAGCTTCCAGCCTGCATTGACAGAGTCGGTCAGATATACGTCGCGCTGGCAGGAGGTGCAGCCTATTGGAGAATCGGAGGATTCATCCGCAAGGCGGGACTTCTTTTGACTGTTCTCGATTCTTCGCTAAATTTCTTCATCTACATGCTGACCAACCGTAAATTTCGTTCAACTCTTCTCAAAGGTCCAAGCAAAACATAATTAACAGAAGCGTTCACGAGTTTACTTACATTCGCAAAATTTTAGTTACATGTACATGTAAATGTTTACTGAATGTAGCCACGCGAAACTGGAAACAGTCATATCCCACTGTAAAAGTGTTATAAACAATGAATATAATAATATAATAATAATAATAATAATTTATATAGCGCCGCCTAAAAATAAATTGTCAGCGGCGCTTTACAGAGATGAAACCATTTTGTACATGCATAAAAAGGTGAGATCAAACAATTACCCAAAAGCTTCAATAAAAAGGTGAGTCTTGAGTGATCTTTTTAAAACATTAAAATAATCGATGGCCCGCATCGTTATTGGCAAAGCATTCCAGAGTCGTGGGGCGCAGACCGCGAAGGCTCTATCCCCAGCCGTAACCTTTTGGGCCCGCTTCCACTCCAGAGTTGGAGCCGAGTTTGCCCTGGTCCTGAGACTTGGCCTCTGGAGTGGGAGCTGGAGATAGTCGGGGCCTGCGCCCTGCACGGCTCTGAAAGCAAAAGTTAAAATTTTAAACTTTATACGTTGTTGGACGGGCAGCCAGTGCAGATGGTGTAGCACTGGAGTGATGTGGTCATATTTTCTGCTGCCCGTCAACAACCTCGCTGCTTGGTTTTGTAGCTTTTTTTAATCTATTTATTTCATAGGTTGGGAGACCAAGATAAAGTGAATTACCGAAGTCTAGTCGGGATGTGATAAAAGCATGCACAAGATTGCCTCAGAGATCAACAGGAAGGTATTGTTTTACAGAGGCAATCTTGCGCAAGTAAAAGAAGCCCGACGAGACAACCGTGGAGATTTGTTTATGAAATGACAAATGACTGTCAAATAGTACACCCAGATTGCGCACAGACTCGCTAGGGACAACTCGAGCACTACCGACTCTCAAACACACATTGTCCTTCACCAGTTTGGCCTCCTGATGAGGTGACCGCAGCAGCAGGAACTCGGTTTTAGACTCATTTAGTTTAAGCTTGTTCTCTGCCATCCAAAGGCGGACATCATCAAGGCAGCTTTCAATTCTATTGATGATCTGGGCTGCAGTGACGCAGTGTCAGAGAAGCTGAAGGCATGCCAGACCTGGGTATCATCAGCATAAAAATGGCCATCCACGAGGTGACCCTCGACAACCTCCGCCAGTGGATAAGTGTAGCATGAGAAAAGCAAAGGGGCGAGAACGCTGCCCGGCGGTACGGCATGCTTCAGATCATGGATATCAGACAGGCTGGTACCGACTTTAACCCTGAACTCACGGCCCCTTAAGTAAGATTCAAACCATGAAAGTGCATTGCCCTGGACACCAAAAACATCTTTCAGACGCGAGATCATGATTTCGTGGTCAATGGTATAAAAGGCGGCAGATAAGTCCAAGAGAACCATGGCACAACCCTCCTTTTTGTCAAAGCTCTGAAGGACACTGTTAGTGATAGATAGCAGGGCAGTCTCCACACTGTGGCCGGAGCGGTAAGCCGACTGATGCGGATTATACATTTTACTAGCCGTAAGATGGCTGTGGAGCCTGGCTGCTACCACACGTTCCAGAAGCTTTGAAAAATATGAGAGGTTGGAGACAGGCCGGTAATAATAATAATAATAATAATAATTTATTATATTAAAAGTGCTTTTGAATGAAAATCATTTGCAAAGCACTATTCAATTTAAAAAACAACACATAGTAAAAGAGAAAATTGTACATAGATATTAAAACATTCATAGAGATTAAATCATTTGGGTGCTGGTGTCGAAGTGTTCAATAAAAAGGTGAGTTTTAAGATGTTTTTTGAAGGCGCTGGTGCCAATGGATCACGCATCCAGGCCGGAAGTGAGTTCCACAGCCTGGGCGCCAAGTTCCCCAGGCAACGGTCTCCGAAGACGCCCCTTGTCCGTGGTATGGAAAGGAGCCATTGGTCCTCGGAAGACCGAAGCCTGCGGTCCGGGGCACGAAGACTGAGGAACTCCTTGAGGTACTCCGGGCTTTGGTCATTATGTAAGACTTGATGCGTCAGCAGTAGCACTTCATACTGGATACGTGATCTCACCGGCAACCAGTGCAGCTCCTTAAGTACAGGGGTGATGTGTTCCCTCTTTTTGGTCTTACTTAGAAGCCTAGCAGCTGCATTCTGAACTTTTTGTAGTCTTGAAAGTTCACACTCCGGTAGTGCTAATAGTAAGCTGTTTTTAAAATCTAATCTTGGTGTTACAAGGGCATTAATTACACGGGCACAAGTTTTATTGTCAAGGTGTCTACGGATCTTTGAGATTTTGTGAATTTGAAAATAAACATCCTTGACCACCTTTGACACTTGTTGAGACATTTCCATATTTTCATCGAAAATTGCTCCCAGGTTCCTGACCAGGGCAGAAGCCTGGATAGCGGATGGTCCAATGTTAATGACCGGCAGTGGCTTGAGCTTTGACAGTTTACGTTTTGAAGCAACGATGAGAAATTCTGTCTTCTCATCATTGCCCTTGAGGTGGTTTTGGCCAAGCCACTTGCGTACATCACATACACACGCCTCAGCCCTGGCAACAGCATCCTGGAGACCATGTTCCGAAACATGGAAGCTGTCGTACAGCTGGATGTCGTCTGCAAAACCATGTCGCAACATACGATGTCTCTCGATAACTTCTCCAAGTGACTGGATATAAATCGAGAAGAGAAGTGGGCCCAACACTGAGCCCTGTGGGACGCCACCCAGCAGTGGTTTGGGGTCTGACCTCTGACCCTTAATGACAACTGTCTGGGATCGAAGGGAAAGGTAAGACTCAAACCATTCCAGGGCTTTTCCTGTGATACCCAGGCTACATTCAAGGTGTTTAAGTAGAATGCCTTGATTGATGGTATCGAATGCAGCAGACATATCAAGTAGGATGAGAATCATCCCCCTCCCCTGGTCAAGAGCAGTATCGATGTCAGATTTGATCTTAAGGAGAGCAGTCTCGGTGCTGTGCCCACATTTGTATACTGACTGCAATTTGTCCTCCATGCCATTCTCTTTCATGTGGGTTAAGAGCTGCTGGGCGATAACCTTTTCAGTTACCTTTGCTAGGAATGGGAGGTTCGAAATTGGCCGATAGTGTTTTGGAACATTTTGATCAAGTCCTGGCTTTTTAAGAATGGGAGTCACTAGTGTCTTTTTAAAAGACTCGGGAACTTTACCTGCTGTGACCGACTCATTTATAGCCAGAACAAGAAGTGGCAATACGGCATTGAGAACAACACTTTCCTTGAGTAGCCAAGTGGGCATGGGATCTAGTGCACATGACTTTGGAGCACACTTATTTATCACTTTACGCAGTAGTTCTTGAACTCGGACTCATCTGCCCCTTGCTTCTTTAAAATGGGTGTAATCACAGCTAGCTTCATAGTGTCCGGGAATTCACCAGTAGACAAGGAACAGTTGATCAGTTCAACTAAAGATGGTAAGATGTTAGGCAAAACGACCTTGAGGAGTTGACCTGGAATAGGATCCAGCATGGATGTTTTAACTGGTGTGGACCGAATGATTCCCTCCAGCTCAGTTGCAGTAGTTGGCTTAAAGTCCGACAGAATCACACTAGATTTCCTTGTTGAATAACCTAAACCCCTTTGGATTTCTGTCGATCGTAATGATCGCCGAGCCCGTAGCAGCGTAATTTAAGATGATCTGCGTCATTCAACAACATGACGATCTTAAATCAAACCTTGTAACGCTTTGTGATTTTCAAGATGGTAGAAATGGTAGCCATCTTTGAATTTTTGTTTCCGCACTGCATTTCGATGTGTACCACTAGAGGCTGCGATGCTTGTCGATTCGGGAGCCTAGTTTGAGTGCCCAAAGGTGTGACGCAATAGCCAAATAATTGGTGGAAAAAAGAAGTTGATATACATGTACTCGCTTTAAGAATATGTTTAACTGAAAAGTGTGGATAACTCAGTTCTGTTTCCAGTAAACAATTACATCCCGAATGCATTATAGATGTCGCTTTGAAAGAAATCTTCGTAATAAACGCCGTTACAATGTATTTCATTGATAAAAATTGAAAATTCAGAACTAACTTGTTAAAAACTGGACATCAATTCCAAAGAAACTTTATACTCGCGAATATAATTTGATAAAGAAGTGCTGTTACATGTACATCGTGATACATTAGTATACACTTCGCTCACAAAAGTCAATTATTACATTGCAGCCGCTATTTGCAAACACCTGGTAATTTTTAGTCCAGTCATTTAAAGCGTTCGCGGTTGAAACGAACAAAGGTTTGTTTTGCTCTCAGTTTTACCAGCATGGCTTGTTGATAGGCAAATCTCTGGACCAGTAATTTTAAAAACAACGAGAGCGCAGACCTCAGCTAATAGGTCCGAGGACGGGACAAAATTTTCGTAGCTACTTTTCGTCATTGGCGGGCCCTTTTAGCCCAATACAAAAATGTCGACACCATCGCTTGACCTCGCAACCTTGCAGACCGTGAGGTCTCGGGTGTGCATCTATGATACGGCCAAGTTCGCGTACACTCATAACATGTACATTTTCGGGGTTGGATGTATTTGCATCGTTGACAGGTAAGGGTTGGGACTTTTTTGTAAGATTTCTTCGACGTTTTTTTCATTGATTCAAAGATGCAAACGGTCATGACGTTGACAAGTAAATAGTAGATGTTTCCCCGAGCTCCCACAGATCTGTGTCTCAAGAAACAAATACCAGCGCTTTTATAGCGAGCGTTTTCATGGCTGGCATCCTGTCTGAACTACAAACTGGCCACCAAAACTTACACATGTATTCGTAATTATCTGTCATAGAGTCAACCATGTCGATTTTCAGGTTCATCAAATTGATCTTTCCTCTTAAAGGGAAGCTGATTGCAACCCGTAGGAATACCTACAAAGCCATTGTATTCATTGTAGTGCTTGCCTTTGCTTGTACATGTAATCTATGGCGTTACTGGATGAATTACGTCACAAAGAATACCAACTCGTGTTACCCCGTAAACCAAGATATCGTAAAAGGACGACGAGGTGGATATCGTTATGTCGACTGGATTATGTACTTGGCAGTACTGTCTGCTCTCCCACTTCTTCTACTCTTAATCTTGAACCTAGCTGTCTTCTCTCATTTCGACCATGGCCAAGACAAGGCAGCTAAGAACCACTGATTCGAATGAAGCAGCGCAGCACCAGTTGTCCGTAATGACGGCGTGTACATGCACCTTATTTCTCATCTGTGAGCTTCAAGCCTGCATTGACAGAGTCGGTCGAATATACATGTATTTCGCACTCGGTGGAAGTGGAGCCTACTGGAGAATTGGAGGATTCATCCGCAAGGCTGGACTACTTTTGATTGTTCTCGACTCTTCACTGAATTTCTTCATCTACATGCTGACCAACCGTAAATTTCGTTCAACTTTTCTCAATGGTCCAAGCAAAATATAATTCACAGTAGCTTACAACAGTTACGCCAGGAAGAAATTATAATCACATCTACAACATAATTTGATCAAATTTGATTAAAAATTACATCCACATTCCACTGCAATAAAGGTGCTATAGACAATGTATGGCCTGTGCCTTCGAATTTCTGTCGATGAAGGTACTTTAACTCGCATTTTCTAATAGGTTGTGATTTTCAAGATGGCCGAAATAGTGGCCATCTTTGAATTTTTGTTTCCGCTCTGCATCTTGATGCGTATCTCTATGCTGTAATCTGTTAAACCCGACTCCGTGCCCGTTGATTTGACAGAAGTTGCAAGAAATTAAGAGTCAGCGATAAGCGCGTTCGATTTAATTGGAAATACATGTAGAATTAAGTGGAAGTGTGCCAGGGATTCTGGCTTACAATAAATGTTAAACACAACATAACATATCGTAAAGTCTATAATTGCCCAGTTAATGAATGTCTGATATTAAGACGCTATTTGCAACCGCCAGGCTATTTTTAGTCAAGTCATAAATGCAAAGTTGACAGGAACTCGCTGCTCACTGATACACAACTGATATATATCATCAGACAGGGCGGGAGCAGACAAATTATCAAACCGAGTATGTAAAATAGGTTCGTGGATGGAACAGTAATTCTGCCGGGAGCTGCTTTTGGCAACCTGCAGTATATACATACAGCAACAATACAAAAATGGCGACTCCATCGCTTGATCTCGCAACAACCTCGCAGACCGTGAAGTCCACGGTATGCTTCTATGACACGGCCAACTTCACGTACACTCATAACATGTACGTCTTTGGGATCGGGTCTATTTGCATCATTGGCTTCATACTGAATGTCCTAAATGCCATGACATTCGCCGTGATGGAAAAGGGAAAGTCTCTTGTGCTTTATCTCCTCCGCATTCTGGCCTACAGTGACGGCGCTGTGTTGATCATCTCGTTCGTTATTTTCCCACTACGGCATATTGTCGCTAGGATCGTAAACGGAGATGACGTATTCATTAACGGAGCTTGCAGACCATGCCTTACATTTACTTCCCCGTTGAGACGCCCTGCTTCATAAGTGTAAAGGTGCGAAATCACAATTACTCTTCCGCCAGCGTGACCTCGTCACAATCATGGCGCTTTTTCAATATGGCGACGAATTGAACGAGGTAAATCCCTGTCTATCATACCCCTCACAGTAAAGCCTTGATGGCCTCGGCGGTTAGACTGTTGCACAACGGATTGGATGGTCACGGGTTCGGACCCCGGCGAATCTTTTGTTCGTGTTTTTTTTAACATTTTCTTATTTTATCATTCATTCATGTACGTTTATCAGGCGCGGATCCAAGCGGGTACACCAGACGCACGGCTCCTAATTGATGTAAACTGTTTTTAATTGACCGCTCATGAAATTTTGGAACACACCTGTCCAGGAATTTTGATGAGAAATGCAGTGCACGCTCCCTCTTCTTCCAGTTCCTAGATTCGCCGGCCCTCTTATACCATCATCTTATACCATTGTGAATATTATCATGAAGAAAACCCCTTCACCCGAACTTTTCAAGTTGAAGTACACACTGCTTCCAGGTGTTCGAGCACTCCAGAGATTGGTTTGACTAGTCGGCGGCTTGAATTCCCGAGGGTACATTGAGGCCAACAGCTATTTTGGTTGACCTCGATTCCAAACCCTTTTTCAAAATGGCCATTCAAACCATAAAATCAGCTACCATCTTTCTTTGTTGAAGGGACAACTTTGGCATGAGACAGGCTGTTTTTCATGCAAAATAGCTTCAAATATATGACCGTGACTTCTCAAGGAGCTGAGAGAATTATTGACATACCATCAAACTGCAAAAAGATCTCACCATAACGGAATGTAACTGTACGTTTGCCTAAAAATCCAAGATTTGCAAGTCATGTCAAACCCGTCTCACATTACACGCTCAATTCATTATTAGTGACGAGCATTTAGTTTGTAACTACAGTGATGGGCAGGCGGATAGATTCAAATTACAATGTACATATCACCTTCCTGGCCACCTAAACCCCACACTGAAATTGTCCCTTCAAGTCACGTGCACGGAGCTATATAGATACGATTGCCGTGTGCATGTGCATTTCCGACTCCAAAAGAATCGACTCGAATCTTAATTCAAATCCGGCATTGCCAACATCATTGGCGCCAAAGACTATTTCTTTTGACCCTGTTGACCTCGCTTCTAAAATGTTTTTGAGAAAGCCATTCAAACATTTAAATCAACTGCGAGCATTATCTATAATATCACCGAGCTATATAAATACGATATATCAAGAAAACTCTGTCGCAATATTGAATTATACGATTATCTGGGACTATTTGTCCCCAATTACTCTTCCGCCAGCGTGACCTCGTCACAATCATGGCGCTTTTTCAATATGGCGACGAATTGAACGAGGTAAATCCCAGTCTATCATGCCCCTTACAGTAAAGCCATAATGGTCTTGGCGGTTAGACTGTTGCACAACGGATTGGATGGTCACGGGTTCGAACCCCGGCGAATCTTTTTTTCGTGTTTTTTTCATATTTTTTCATTCATGTACGTTTATCCGGCGCGGATCCAAGCGGGTGCACCAGACGCACGGCTCCTAATTGATGTAAACTTTTTTTAATTGACCGCTCATGAAATTCTGGAACACACCTGTCCAGGAATTTTGATGAGAAATGCAGTGCACGATCCCTCTTCTTCCAGTTCCTAGATTCGCCGGCCCTCTTATACCATCATCTTATACCATTGTGAATACTAGCATATACCCATGGAGCGGGCAAAGTTGAAATGTAATATACATTAGTTAAATGGGCACGATGATTGAACTACATTAAATTTCTAACGTTACTAAAGTTTTATTAAAGGTTAAACACGCAATGAACTGCATTTAGGGACTTATTGCTGCTATCTACATGCAACCCCCAATAGATTGATTGGAGTACGCTATTTTACACAATGCATTGAGACCAGTGACAGCAGGTCCTGTTCCAAATAAGGCCCTCACATATTAGGCATATCACCTACCCACTCCCGTACCCAATGCCACTGTCGGATCAAAGCCAGGTGCATGGAGAGATGCAGAACACAATTCAAACTGACAACATCAGTCAGTAAAGAATAAATCAAAGAGCAAGCGCTGGCCACTGTACATATTTTGTCCATCCTGGCATAACTGTTTCTCGAATAGAACTAAAATAGAATAGGCTAATCATTAATCTCCCTGCTAATACCCTGCACCATGGACCAGGTTGTGTAGCACTACATACGTGCTGGAAGCTAATACTGATGTGGCAGGGAGAATAATGCGTGAAGTTTGTGTATGCTTTTGAGAATGAGCGGAGCTCTCCAGTCGACGTGCTCTCTGAAAAGTTGTTATTTATTCTAAAACCACCAAGATATTCGACGTATGACACCCTCAGTGACACTCTTACTTATGATCCACACCTCCGAAACCAAAAGTTGCAAGAATTCGACGCATTTTCGAGGCCCAATTTTGAAACAAAAATCGCCTCCTATTTAGCGGCCACAACGCGCATTATAGTATAGATTATCATGAAGAAAACCCCTTCACCCGAACTTTTCAAGTTGAAGTACACACTGATTCCAGGTGTTCGAGCACTCCAGAGATTGGTTTGACTAGTCGGCGGCTTGAATTCCCGAGGGTACATTGAGGCCAACAGCTATTTTGGTTGACCTCGATTCCAAACCCTTTTTCAAAATGGCCATTCAAACCATAAAATCAGCTACCATCTTTCTTTATTGAAGGGAAAACTTTGGCATGAGACTGGCTGTTTTTCATGCAAAATAGCTTCAAGTAGGACCGTGACTTCTCAAGGAGCCGAGAGAATTATTGACATACCATCAAACTGCAAAAAAGATCTCACCAAAACGGAATGTAACTGTACGTTTGCTTAAAAATCTAAGATTTGCAGGTCATGTCAAACCCGTCTCACATTACACGCTAAATTCATTATTAGTGATGAGCATTTAGTTTGTAACTACAGTGATGAGCAGGCGGATAGTTTTAAATTACAATATACATATCACCTTCCTGGCCACCTAAATCCTACACCGAAATTGTCCCTTCAAGTCACGTGCACGGAGCTATATAGATACGATTGCCGTGTGCATGTGCATTTCCGACTACAAAAGAATCGACTCGAATCTTAATTCAAATCCGGCATTGCTGACATCATTGGCGCCAAAGACTATTTCTTTTGACCCTTTTGACCTCGCTTCTAAAATGTTTTTGAGAAAGCCATTCACACATTTAAATCAACTTCGAGCATTATCTATAATATCACCGAGCTATATAAATACGATATATCATGAAAACTCTGTCGCAATATTGAATTATACGATTATCTGGGACTATTTGTACCCAATTACTCTTCCGCCAGCGTGACCTCGTCACAATCATGGCGCTTTTTCAATATGGCGACGAATTGAACGAGGTAAATCCCTGTCTATCATACCCCTCACAGTAAAGCCTTGATGGCCTCGGCGGTTAGACTGTTGCACAACGGATTGGATGGTCACGGGTTCGAACCCCGGTGATTCTTTTTTTCGTGTATTTTTGAAACATTTTCTGATTATTAAGCATAATACTCCGCTTCCTGCTCGTCCTCGGTCGTAGTCGGCAGGATTCTTCTCGTTATCCGGGTCGTTGCGACACTCCCGCATGTACAACTCTCTGGCAGACCGCTTCTGTATCATGCGTGGTAAAGGCATACATTTCAGTCGGTTTTGAAAGTATTCAATACATTTTTCGTGGCGCATTGAAATTTCAAAAATAACGCAACTGGACTCGCATACAAACAAGAAGCCTTATACATGTACAGTGTAAGTTCGTATCGGGGATTATAAAAAAATGCTGTACCCTACGCCATTGATCACACTAACTATTCTGACAACCTGATTTTCATGTATCTTGCTCAGTACATTTCATAAAATTCAGAGCTAAACGCCGCTCGCTCGTGATTCGGAGCAGCTATCATTGCTTATTGTGTGTCGAAATATTATGGACTGAAAATCAATATTGAGGCGCTTTCGAATACTTAATATTACGTAAAACTTACGTATTAAAATACATAATCCTGACGGCCGATGCGAACCCTGCTATGAGGCTGCATGTACTGTCATCGGCCTTAACGGGGAAACGCCCAGCGGTAGGCTATCATATCAATTTGTAGCCCGCTTTGGTCGAATATTTGACACTAACGAATACCAAGAATGGCGACCTCGCCGTACTCCTTCGCACCCTCAGCGCCAACTGTCAAACAAAGTATATGCTTCAAAGATACGGCCAGGTTCACGTACACTCATAATATGTACGTTTTCGGGATTGGATGTATTTGCATCGTGGGCCTCATACTGAATGTCCTAAATGCCAGGACATTCGCCGTGATGGAAAAGAGAAAGTCTCTAGTGCTTTATCTCCTCCGCATTCTGGCCTTCAGTGACGCCGCAGTGTTGATCACCTCGTTCGTTATTTTCCCACTACGGCATATTGTTGCTAGGATCGTAAATGGAGATGATGTATTCATTAACGGAGACTTGCAAATCATGCCCTATATCTATTTTCCTTTTGTGACGCCGTATTTCATAAGCGTGGAGGTGCGAAATCACATGATGGTTCTGCTGGCTATTGACAGGTAAGGGTCCGGACTTCTTGAAGGTCGAGTCGGCTGTGAAAACACGTTCTCGTTCCTATCGGTAGATGCATGTATGCAGACAACACTATCATGAAGTACGGCAAGATATCTTGCATGAAGAAGATACTTCGATTTTTGTTGGTAAGATTTCTTAGAAGTCTTTTTCATTTATTCAAACGGTCATAACGTTGACAGCTAAATAGTAGATGTTTCCCTAAGCTTCCACAGATCTGTGTCATAAAAAACAAATGCTAACGCTTTTATAGCGAGCGTTTTCATGGTGGACGTGCTGGCATCTTGTCCGAACTACGAACTGGCAACAGAAACTTATATTCGAAAATTATCTGGCATCATGTCCACCATGTCGATTTTCAGGTTCATCAAATTGATATTTCCTCTCAAAGGGAAGCTGATTGCAACCCGTAGTAATGCCAACAAAGCCATTGTATTCATCGTAGTGCTTGCATTTGCTTGCAATCTCTGGCGTTACTGGTGGATGTATATAGCAAAGAATACCAGCCCATGCTATCCTGATGACCAGGATAGAGTAAAACAACGTGGCCCAGGGAAATTGGGACGCTACATTGACTGGGCCGTGTATATAGCAGTCCTTTTTGCGGTACCGCTTCTTCTGCTTCTAATCTTGAACCTAGCTGTCATCATTTCTCTCATTTCTACCATGGCCAAGACAAGGCAGCTAAGAACCACTGATTCGAATGAAGCAGCGCAGCACCAGTTGTCCGTAATGACGGCGTGTACGTGTACCTTATTTCTCATCTGCGAGCTTCCAGCCTGCATTGACAGAGTCGGTCAGATATATTTCGCGCTGGCAGGAGGTGCAACCTATTGGAGAATCGGAGGATTCATCCGCAAGGCGGGACTTCTTTTGACTGTTCTCGATTCTTCGCTAAATTTCTTCATCTACATGCTGACCAACCGTAAATTTCGTTCAACTCTTCTCAAAGGTCCAAGCAAAACATAATTAACAGAAGCGTTCACGAGTTTACTTACATTCACAAAATGTTAGTTACTTGTACATGTAAATGTTTACTGAATATAGCCACGCGAAACTGGAAACAGTCACATCCCACTGTAAAAGTGTCATAAACAATGTACACGTATAACCTAAACCCATTTGGATTTCTGTCGATCGTAATGATCGCCGAGCCCGTAGCATCGTAATTTAAGATGATCTGCGTCATTCAACAACATGACGGCCTTAAATCGAACCTTGTAACGATTTGTAATTTTCAAGATGGCAGAAATGGTAGCCATCTTTGAATTTTTGTTTCCGCACTGCATTTCGATGCGTACCACTAGAGGCTGCGATGCTTGTCGATTCGAGAGCCTAGTTTGAGTGCCCAAAGGTGTGACGCAATAGCCAAAATAATTGGTGGAAAAAAGAAGTTGATATAAATGTACTCGCTTTAAGAATATGTTTAACTGAAAAGTGTGGATAACTCAGTTCTGTTTCCAGTAAACAATTACATCTCGGATGCATTAATAGATTTCGCTTTGAAAGAAATCTTCGTAATAAACGCCGTTAAACTTGTTAAAAACTGGACACCAATTCCAAAGAAACTGTATACTCGCGAATATAATTTGATAAAGAAGTGCTGTTACATGTACATCGTGATACATTAGTATACACTTCGCTCACGAAAGTCTATTATTACATTGCCGCTATTTGCAAACACCTGGTAATTTTTAGTCCAGTCATTTAAAGCGTTCGCGGTTGAAACGAACAAAGGTTTGTTTTGCTCTCAGTTTTACCAGCATGGCTTGTTGAAAGGCAAATCTCTGGACCAGTAATTTTAAAAACAACGAGAGCGCAGACCTCAGCTAATAGGTCCGAGGACGGGACAAAATTTCCGTAGCTACTTTTCGTCATTGGCGGGCCCTTTTAGCTCCAATACAAAAATGTCGACACCATCGCTTGACCTCGCAACCTTGCAGACCGTGAAGTCTCGGGTGTGCATCTATGATACGGCCAAGTTCACGTACACTCATAACATGTACGTTTTCGGGGTTGGATGTATTTGCATCGTTGGCCTCATACTGAATGTCCTAAATGCCAGGACATTCGCCGTGATGGAAAAGGGAAAGTCTCTAGTGCTTTATCTCCTCCGAATTCTGGCCTTTAGTGACGGTGCTGTGTTGATCACCTCGTTCGTTATTTTCCCACTACGCCATACTGTCGCTAGGATCGTAAACGGAGATGACGTGTTCATTAAAGGAGACTTCGAAATCATGCCCTATATCTATTTTCCTGTTGAGACGCCGTATTTCATAAGCGTGGAGGTGCGAAATCACATGATGGTTCTGCTGGCTATTGACAGGTAAGGGTCCGGACTTCTTGAAAGTCAAGTCGGCTGTGAAAACACGTTCTCGTTCCTATCGGTAGATGCATGTATGCAGACAACACTCTCATGAAGTACGGCAAGATATCTTGCATGAAGAAGATACTTCGATTTTTGTTGGTATGATTTCTTAGAAGTCTTTTTCATTTATTCAAACGGTCATAACGTTGACAACTAAATAGTAGATGATTCCCTAAGCTTCCACAGATCTGTGTCATAAAAACAAATGCTAACGCTTTTATAGCGAGGGTTTTCATGGTTGACGTGCTGGCTTCTAGTCCGAACTACAAACTGGCAACAGAAACTTACATTCGAAAATTATCTGGCATCATGTCCACCATGTCGATTTTCAGGTTCATCAAATTGATCTTTCCTCTCAAAGGGAAGCTGATTGCAACCCGTAGTAATGCCAACAAAGCCATTGTATTCATCGTAGTGCTTGCATTTGCTTGCAATCTCTGGCGTTATTGGTGGATGTATGTCGGAAAGAATACTGACCCATGCCATCCTGACGACCAGGATAGAGTAAAAAGACGCGGCCCAGGGCAATTGGGATACTATATTGACTGGGCCATGTATATAGCAGTCCTCTTTGCGGTACCACTTCTTCTGCTTCTAATCTTGAACCTAGCTGTCATCATTTCTCTCATTTCGAACATGGCCAAGACAAGGCAGCTAAGAACCACTGATTCGAATGAAGCAGCGCAGCACCAGTTGTCCGTAATGACGGCGTGTACGTGTACCTTATTTCTCATCTGCGAGCTTCCAGCCTGCATTGACAGAGTCGGTCAGATATACGTCGCGCTGGCAGGAGGTGCAGCCTATTGGAGAATCGGAGGATTCATCCGCAAGGCGGGACTTCTTTTGACTGTTCTCGATTCTTCGCTAAATTTCTTCATTTACATGCTGACCAACCGTAAATTTCGTTCAACTCTTCACAAAGGTCCAAGCAAAACATAATTAACAGAAGCGTTCACGAGTTTACTTACATTCGCAAAATTTTAGTTACATGTACATGTAAATGTTTACTGAATGTAGCCACGCGAAACTGGAAACAGTCATATCCCACTGTAAAAGTGTTATAAACAATGAATATAATAATATAATAATAATAATAATAATTTATATAGCGCCGCCTAAAAATAAATTGTCAGCGGCGCTTTACAGAGATGAAACCATTTTGTACATGCATAAAAAGGTGAGATCAAACAATTACCCAAAAGCTTCAATAAAAAGGTGAGTCTTGAGTGATCTTTTTAAAACATTAAAATAATCGATGGCCCGCATCGTTATTGGCAAAGCATTCCAGAGTCGTGGGGCGCAGACCGCGAAGGCTCTATCCCCAGCCGTAACCTTTTGGGCCCGCTTCCACTCCAGAGTTGGAGCCGAGTTTGCCCTGGTCCTGAGACTTGGCCTCTGGAGTGGGAGCTGGAGATAGTCGGGGCCTGCGCCCTGCACGGCTCTGAAAGCAAAAGTTAAAATTTTAAACTTTATACGTTGTTGGACGGGCAGCCAGTGCAGATGGTGTAGCACTGGAGTGATGTGGTCATATTTTCTGCTGCCCGTCAACAACCTCGCTGCTTGGTTTTGTAGCTTTTTTTAATCTATTTATTTCATAGGTTGGGAGACCAAGATAAAGTGAATTACCGAAGTCTAGTCGGGATGTGATAAAAGCATGCACAAGATTGCCTCAGAGATCAACAGGAAGGTATTGTTTTACAGAGGCAATCTTGCGCAAGTAAAAGAAGCCCGACGAGACAACCGTGGAGATTTGTTTATGAAATGACAAATGACTGTCAAATAGTACACCCAGATTGCGCGCAGACTCGCTAGGGACAACTCGAGCACTACCGACTCTCAAACATACATTGTCCTTCACCAGTTTGGCCTCCTGATGAGGTGACCGCAGCAGCAGGAACTCGGTTTTAGACTCATTTAGTTTAAGCTTGTTCTCTGCCATCCAAAGGCGGACATCATCAAGGCAGCTTTCAATTCTATTGATGATCTGGGCTAGTGACGCAGTGTCAGAGAAGCTGAAGGCATGCCAGACCTGGGTATCATCAGCATAAAAATGGCCGTCCACGAGGTGACCCTCGACAACCTCCGCCAGTGGATAAGTGTAGCATGAGAAAAGCAAAGGGCCGAGAACGCTGCCCTGCGGTACACCATGCTTCAGATCATGGATATCAGACAGGCTGGTACCGACTTTAACCCTGAACTCACGGCCTCTTAAGTAAGATTCAAACCATGAAAGTGCATTGCCCTGGACACCAAAAACATCTTTCAGACGCGAGATCATAATTTCGTGGTCAATGGTATAAAAGGCGGCAGATAAGTCCAAGAGAACCATGGCACAGCCCTCCTTTTTGTCAAAGCTCTGAAGGACACTGTTAGTGATAGATAGCAGGGCAGTCTCCACACTGTGGCCGGAGCGGTAAGCCGACTGATGCGGATTATACATTTTACTAGCCGCAAGATGGCTGTGGAGCCTGGCTGCTACCACACGTTCCAGAAGCTTTGAAAAATATGAGAGGTTGGAGACAGGCCGGTAATAATAATAATAATAATAATAATTTATTATATTAAAAGTGCTTTTGAATGAAAATCATTTGCAAAGCACTGTTCAATTTAAAAAAACAACACATAGTAAAAGAGAAAATTGTACATAGATATTAAAACATTCATAGAGATTAAATCATTTAGGTGCTGGTGTCGAAGTGTTCAATAAAAAGGTGAGTTTTAAGATGTTTTTTGAAGGCGCTGGTGCCAATGGATCACGCATCCAGGCCGGAAGTGAGTTCCACAGCCTGGGCGCCAAGTTCCCCAGGCAACGGTCTCCGAAGACGCCCCTTGTCCGTGGTATGGAAAGGAGCCATTGGTCCTCGGAAGACCGAAGCCTGCGGTCCGGGGCACGAAGACTGAGGAACTCCTTGAGGTACTCCGGGCTTTGGTCATTATGTAAGACTTGATGCGTCAGCAGTAGCACTTTATACTGGATACGTGATCTCACCGGCAACCAGTGCAGCTCCTTAAGTACAGGGGTGATGTGTCCCCTCTTTTTGGTCTTACTTAGAAGCCTAGCAGCTGCATTCTGAACTTTTTGTAGTCTTGAAAGTTCACACTCCGGTAGTGCTAATAGTAAGCTGTTTTGAAAATCTAATCTTGGTGTTACAAGGGCATTAATTACACGGGCACAAGTTTTATTGTCAAGGTGTCTACGGATCTTTGAGATTTTGTGAATTTGAAAATAAACATCCTTGACCACCTTTGACACTTGTCTAGACATTTCCATATTTTCATCGAAAATTGCTCCCAGGTTCCTGACCAGGGCAGAAGCCTGGATAGCGGATGGTCCAATGTTAATGACCGGCAGTGGCTTGAGCTTTGACAGTTTACGTTTTGAAGCAACGATGAGAAATTCTGTCTTCTCATCATTGCCCTTGAGGTGGTTTAGGCCAAGCCACTTGCGTACATCACATACACACGCCTCAGCCCTGGCAACAGCATCCTGGAGACCATGTTCCGAAACATGGAAGCTGTCGTACAGCTGGATGTCGTCTGCAAAACCATGTCGCAACATACGATGTCTCTCGATAACTTCTCCAAGTGACTGGATATAAATCGAGAAGAGAAGTGGGCCCAACACTGAGCCCTGTGGGACGCCACCCAGCAGTGGTTTGGGGTCTGACCTCTGACCCTCAATGACAACTGTCTGGGATCGAAGGGAAAGGTACGACTCAAACCATTCCAGGGCTTTTCCTGTGATACCCAGGCTACATTCAAGGCGTTTAAGTAGAATGCCTTGATTGATGGTATCGAATGCAGCTGACATATCAAGCAGGATGAGAATCATCCCCCTCCCCTGGTCAAGAGCAGTATCGATGTCAGATTTGATCTTAAGGAGAGCAGTCTCGGTGCTGTGCCCACATTTGTATACTGACTGCAATTTGTCCTCCATGCCATTCTCTTTCATGTGGGTTAAGAGCTGCTGGGCGATAACCTTTTCAGTTACCTTTGCTAGGAATGGGAGGTTCGAAATTGGCCGATAGTGTTTTGGAACATTTTGATCAAGTCCTGGCTTTTTAAGAATGGGAGTCACTAGTGTCTTTTTAAAAGACTCGGGAACTTTACCTGCTGTGACCGACTCATTTATAGCCAGAACAAGAAGTGGCAATACGGCATTGAGAACAACACTTTCCTTGAGTAGCCAAGTGGGCATGGGATCTAGTGCACATGACTTTGGAGCACACTTATTTATCACTTTACGCAGTAGTTCTTGAACTCGGACTCATCTGCCCCTTGCTTCTTTAAAATGGGTGTAATCACAGCTAGCTTCATAGTGTCCGGGAATTCACCAGTAGACAAGGAACAGTTGATCAGTTCAACTAAAGATGGTAAGATGTTAGGCAAAACGACCTTGAGGAGTTGACCTGGAATAGGATCCAGCATGGATGTTTTAACTGGTGTGAACCGAATGATTCCCTCCAGCTCAGTTGCAGTAGTTGGCTTAAAGTCCGACAGAATCACACTAGATTTCCTTGTTGAATAACCTATACCCCTTTGGATTTCTGTCGATCGTAATGATCGCCGAGCCCGTACAGCGTAATTTAAGATGATCTGCGTCATTCAACAACATGACGATCTTAAATCAAACCTTGTAACGCTTTGTGATTTTCAAGATGGTAGAAATGGTAGCCATCTTTGAATTTTTGTTTCCGCACTGCATTTCGATGTGTTCCACTAGAGGCTGCGATGCTTGTCGATTCGGGAGCCTAGTTTGAGTGCCCAAAGGTGTGACGCAATAGCCAAATAATTGGTGGAAAAAAGAAGTTGATATACATGTACTCCCTTTAAGAATATGTTTAACTGAAAAGTGTGGATAACTCAGTTCTGTTTCCAGTAAACAATTACATCCCGAAGGCATTATAGATGTCGCTTTGAAAGAAATCTTCGTAATAAACGCCGTTACAATGTATTTCATTGATAAAAATTTAAAAATTCAGAACTAACTTGTTAAAAACTGGACGTCAACTCCAAAGAAACTTTATACTCGCGAATATAATTTGATACCGACGTCATCCGAAGAAAAAAGTGCTGTTACATGTACATCGTGATATATTAGTGTACACTTCGCTCACGAAAGTCTATTATTACATTGCCGCTATTTGCAACCATCTGATAATTTTTAGTCCAGTCATTTAAAGCGTTCGCGGTTGAAACGATCAAAGGTCTGTTTTGCTCTCAGTTTTGCCAGCATGGCCTGTTGATAGGCAAATCTCTGGACCAGTAATCTTAAAAACAACGAGGGCGCTGACCTAAGCTAATAGGTCCGAGGACGGGACAAATATTTTCGTAGCTGCTTTTCGTCATTGGCGGGCCCTTTTAGCTCCAATACAAAAATGTCGACACCATCGCTTGACCTCGCAACCTTGCAGACCGTGAAGTCTCGGGTGTGCTTCTATGATACGGCCAAGTTCACGTACACTCATAACATGTACGTTTTCGGGGTTGGATGTATTTGCATCGTTGGCCTCATACTGAATGTCCTAAATGCGAGGACATTCGCCATGATGGAAAAGGGAAAGTCTCTAGTGCTTTATCTCCTCCGCATTCTGGCCTACAGTGACGGCGCTGTGTTGGTCATCTCGTTCGTTATTTTCCCACTACGGCATATTGTTGCTAGGATCGTAAATGGTGATGATGTATTCAGTAACGGAGACTTGCAAATCATGCCCTATATTTATTTTCCTTTTGAGACGCCATATTTCATAAGCGTGGAGGTGCGAAATCACATGATGGTTCTGCTAGCTCTTGACA
This sequence comes from Lineus longissimus, assembly GCF_910592395.1. NCBI lineage: Eukaryota > Metazoa > Nemertea > Pilidiophora > Heteronemertea > Lineidae > Lineus > Lineus longissimus. Next base: position 18,550,040 of record NC_088310.1, on the reverse strand, counting down.
GGTAAGGGTTGGGACTTTTTTGTAAGATTTCTTCGACGTTTTTTTTCATTGATTCAAAGATGCAAACGGTCATGACGTTGACAAGTAAATAGCAGATGTTTTCCCGAGCTCCTTCAGATCTGTGTCTCAAGAAACAAATGCTAACGCTTTTATAGCGAGCGTTTTCATGGCTGACGTGCTGGCATCTCCGTCTGAACTACAAACTGGCCACCAAAACTTACAAATGTATTCGTAATTATCTGTCATAGAGTCCACCATGTCGATTTTCAGGTTCATCAAATTGATCTTTCCTCTCAAAGGGAAGCTGATTGCAACCCGTAGGAATGCCAACAAAGCCATTGTATTCATTGTAGTACTTGCCTTTGCCTGTAATCTCTGGCGTTACTGGATGAATTACGTCACAAAGAATACCAACTCGTGTTACCCCGTAGACCAAGATATCGTAAAAGGACGCCGAGGCGGATATCGTTATGTCGACTGGATTATGTACTTGGCAGTACTGTTTGCTCTCCCACTTCTTCTACTCTTAATCTTGAACCTAGCTGTCATCATTTCTCTCATTTCGACCATGGCCAAGACAAGGCAGCTAAGAACCACTGATTCGAATGAAGCAGCGCAGCACCAGTTGTCCGTAATGACGGCGTGTACGTGTACCTTATTTCTCATCTGCGAGCTTCCAGCCTGCATTGACAGAGTCGGTCAAATATATTTCGCATTCGGTGGAAGTGGAGCCTACTGGAGAATTGGAGGATTCATCCGCAAGGCAGGACTTCTTTTGATTGTTCTCGACTCTTCACTAAATTTCTTCATCTACATGCTGACCAACCTTAAATTTCGTTCAACTTTTCTCAATGGTCCAAGCAAAATATAATTGACAGTACCTTACAACAGTTACGCCAGGACGAAATTATAGTCAAATCTACAACATAATTTGATGGCGTTAATTGGCTCCTTGAAACTAGAAATTACATCCACATTCCACTGCAATAAAGGCGTTATAGACAATGTATGGCCTGTGCCTTGGAATTTCTGTCGATGAAGGTACTTCAAATCGCATTTTCTAATAGGTTGTGATTTTCAAGATGGCCGAAATAGTGGCCATCTTTGAATTCTTGTTTCCGCTCTGCATCTCGATGCGTATCTCTATGCTGTTAAACCCGACTCGGCGCCCGTTTAATTTGAGAGAAGTTGCAAGTATTCGAAGAAATTGAGAGTCTGCGATTAGTGTGTTCGATTTAATTGGAAATACATGTAGAATTAAGTGGAAGTGTGCCAGGGATTCTGGTTTACAATAAATGTTAAACACAACATAACATATCGTAAAGTCTATAATTGCCAAGTTAATGAATGTCTAATATTAAGACGCTATTTGCAACCGCCAGGCTATTTTAAGTCAAGTCATAAATGTAAATTTGACAGGACCTCGCTGCTCACTGATACACAACTGATATATATCATCAGACAGGGCGGGAGCAGACAAATAATTATCAAACCGAGTATGTAAAATAGGTTCGTGGATGGGACGGTAATTCTGCCGGAAGCTGCTTTTGGCAACCTGCAGTATATACATACAGCAACAATACAAAAATGGCGACTCCATCGCTTGATCTCGCAACAACCTCGCAGACCGTGAAGTCCACGGTATGCTTCTATGACACGGCCAACTTCACGTACACTCATAACATGTACGTCTTTGGGATCGGGTCTATTTGCATCATTGGCTTCATACTGAATGTCCTAAATGCCAGGACATTCGCCGTGATGGAAAAGGGAAAGTCTCTAGTGCTTTATCTCCTCCGCATTCTGGCCTTCAGTGACGGCGCAGTGTTGATCATCTCGTTCGTTATTTTCCCACTACGGCATATTGTCGCTAGGATCGTCAACGGAGATGACGTATTTATTAACGGAGACTTGCAGACCATGCCTTACATTTACTTCCCCGTTGAGACGCCCTACTTCATAAGTGTAGAGGTGCGAAATCACATGATGGTTTTGCTGGCTATTGACAGGTAAGAGGATTGACTTCCGGTTGCCGATGTTGTCCATAACGAGACGCTCCCAGCCTCGTTCCTGTCATCGCACCTACGCATCACACTATATGGGAATAGCTCAGCCCGTCTGCTGATCGAACGGAGCGATCGACCACCCGAATATCACGAGATCTCGCAGTGAGGTGCGTGGTTTACTGGGCTGGAGACGCTCCGCTCTCTCTGTCAAAGGATACCTGAGTACGTTGTCTGCTTCCGCAGCTCCACGCAGTGACTGTTAGTAATGTTCTGATCCATATACATGTAGACGATCGCTGCCTGGAGCTGATTTGTCCTTTTTTTCATACTCATAATGGAAACTTCGAAGCCGAGGAGCCGGAGGAGCCGACAGTACAGTGGAACCTCCCTTACTGGACACCTCTCAAGTCATGACATCGTCTCTACTATAGGGACATGGATTTTGGTCCCAAATAGATCATTGAAAACAATTTGACCTCTGTAAGCAAGACACTTCCCTTTTAAGGACAGCATTTGTCAATCCCAAGGGTGTCCTTAATAGAAGGGTTCTACTGTATTTGGTACGTCAGGAACTTGCAAGCATTTTGTTTTTCAATATGGCCACTGAAACAGGCTTTTATTAAATTTCAATTTTCAGATTTATCCAGCTGATCTTCCCACTCAAAGGGAAGCTGATTGCAACCCGTAGGAATGCCAACAAAGCCATTGTATTCATCGTAGTGCTTGCCTTTGCTTGTAATCTCTGGCGTTACTGGTGGATGTATATAACAAAGAATACCGACCCATGCTATCCGGCTGATCAGGATAGAATTAAAAGACGCCCAGGGAATTTGGGATACTATATTGACTGGGCCATGTATATAGCAGTCCTTTTTGCGGTACCACTTCTTCTGCTTCTAATCTTGAACCTAGCTGTCATCATTTCTCTCATTTCGACCATGGCCAAGACAAGGCAGCTAAGAACCACTGATTCGAATGAAGCAGCGCAGCACCAGTTGTCCGTAATGACGGCGTGTACGTGTACCTTATTTCTCATCTGTGAGGTTCCAGCCTGCATTGACAGAGTCGGTCAGATATATTTCGCGCTGGCAGGAGGTGCAGCCTATTGGAGAATCGGAGGATTCATCCGCAAGGCGGGACTTCTTTTGACTGTTTTGGACTCGTCGATAAATTTCTTTATCTACATGTTGACCAACCGGAGGTTTCGTTCAACTCTTTTCAACGGTCAACGCGAAACATAATGCACTTTTTCTCCCACATCTGATACCTACCATTGATTCGGAGATATAACAATGAATTAGGATCACATATGATTACAGGTTAAAAAGAGTGCAGCCAACCTTTTGGACCGAGAAACCTGTAAACATCGTCTCGTCACACAAGGCATGAGATTGCAACGCTTCCGGTCATTCAATCGCGGACTACAATCTCTGGTGGGGATTTTGGCGTTGTTGAACCAGGATGGAAAAAGCAATATTGTCTTGATATGATAACACGCTCAAACGACATTACAGCCAGATCCCGTTAGCGAAGGTTAAAAAGCGAACCTCAGGCTGCAAAGGCAAATGCCTTGAGGCCGTGAGGTTGGAGTTTCTCTTTGAATTGCCCGATGATGTTGTTATTAGGGTAATCAGGCGTGATCAGAGATTAGCGCAATCTAGCCTAATCTCCTATGGCATGTCTGGCTGACCTACCACAGCAGGTGTTACAGAATTTGTTATCGTTACTCCTGCCTGTAAGTGGCACATCATCTGACAAAATCAGAGTGTACTCAATGTAGGCCTAATGGCAATGCTTCAGATGAAGACCTGATTGGTCCTGTCGGATGCTTGTTTCTATATTGCAATATTGTAGTTGATCATGGTGCAGGATGTAACTGCTTTTTCGGGCTGTTTGTTTATAGTAGGCCTATGTGAAAAAAACATTTTTTTTTTTTCATAGTTTTTCATCAGACTGGTTAAAACATGTACCTTGCTTTTTAAGTTAGGCCTGTAAACAATAATGATGTAGGGGCCTTGAAGGCTTTAAACAATATATTGTTCCGCCCTGCGAAGAGCGATCGTGTGCAAAGCGGTGGGACAGAATGGGGTACAACTAGATTACCCTGGGCTCACTGTTATCCATCCGAATTTGACCACCCCCACCCTTACTCTTAGGAGAGGAGCCTTGCCTCTATCTCGACCTAACTTGAAAATAGTACACATCCCTGCGACCTATATAATGTATGCTATTGCGTGGCCTACTTACTGACACAGACTCCCTGTAGCCAGGTCAGAACTATCCGTCCAATTTTAACTTAAGCTAAAAAAATTGCAATGCATCAGGTGTGGATATACTGCCTATCCTGCAATGTCCAGTTTAGCATGAAGCATGCTGTTTCATCTTTACCTGTTCTGTTAACACACAGACCATGCAGACCTTGGCCTAGGAATTTTATGGTCAGTCTGGGGTGAAATCCCAAGGTGTATTGTAACAGTGACAAACAGGAATATTGCTTCAAATCTGCCAAGGGTTTGTAGAGTGACTTTGAACGAAAATTTCATGGACATCAGATAGAAACCAATGCAGAAGCATACACTGCTTCTCTGCATCACAATCATTGAAGCAACTGTTCCTTGACCAATCCATGACTCATCAATATATAACATTATATAACAATTCATGGCACGAATTCAGCAACACATTGAGTGCATTCGATCTAATCCACATACCCATATTGCACCAAGTGTAATGAACCCAGTAAGACAGGTAAACCTAACACAGCAGGTGGTGTCTGTAGTGCAATAGCAGATGTCTAGGAGGAAGGCCTTGGAGTGCAATCAATCAGCTTATCTGACCTATTATAAACATCCAGCTGAGAGGCATTCCACCTATTTTGCTCATCTTTCGCTAACGGGGTCTGGCGGTCATGCGTGCAGTCCATATAATGCTCATTATATCATTTATAAAATCATAATTCGTTTTGTTACATCTGTAATAAATCTTTTCCTCATGTTTGTAAATACGTGTAGCGGTACTTATCAAGTATCTTTTGTCAGTGCCTGAGGCGATAATGCTAGGTATTTCCTCCAGAGGAAGTATATGCCATAAGCATCGGTGACAATTGCCGCACTGACGTATATAAGTCGGGGCTCTCAGGGAAGAAGCATATTCCGCCGCAGAATGACCGACAGTGAGAGTAGTGACGTCCATATTCCATTGCTCTACCCTCCACAGCAGACACCACCGACGAGTTCCTTGGGCGTGGGATGCCTACTAGCCATCGCATTACTCCAGTCCATCGGGTAGACCACATCGACGTTTTGGTGAGGGCAGACGCCAGGAATATTATTAAAACCTCCGAATGGTTTGACTCGCCGTTCCTCTTCCTTGGGGCTGGTAAGAAATCGCCTGGTTATTTTTTTATGACATCCTGACTAACCAGGGTTTTATATCTGGTCGCTCTGAAGAAAAATAAATTTGGAATTGATTAGTTGTAAAACTATTGGTGGTCACGGTGCTTCTACGCTGTCAGAAATTGTGCACCCCTTAGGTTTTTCAGCGATATGAAAATCCCTTAGAGGTCTTGGGGAATCTCAAAACCTTTTGGGATTTTTCATTTTTGACAAAGAAACCATGAAGGGGGTTCATATTTGTGGTGGCTGAAATACGTTTAAATTGGTGGCTAACAGTGTATGAACCTCTAGAATCAAATTTTGAGAGCCTGCATCGTCCTTTTTGATTGAGCCTGCTAGAGGAATGTGGCCTAGTTCGGACTGGTTCGCCCTAACCCCATGGAAATGAAAGATAAAAATATTTTCATGGCTGCGACCAAAATCGGGGTGTAAACGGGTTATTTATAAATTTCACTTGCCCTTATGATTACAACCTTCGTTTTCAGTTCTCATCTATGTTCTGCCCATCATAGTTGGGATTTACACCGATATTTACGCTGGACGATACACCTCTCTCTTCTACGGTCTTTGCCTGAAGACAACAGGTGAACCATCTTAATACTCTATTTCTCTCTTTGACTGATTGTGCTTGAAAATCAGGCAAGTTTTTCCATCCTCAGCCCGGAGAATCAATCCTAAACTCAATGGAATTCAGGTGAGCTTCTCCGTCCTCATCCCGGAGAAACAATCCTACATGTAAACTCCAAGCAATTCAGGTGAGCTTCTCTAACCTCACCCCGGAGATTCAATACTAAACTCCAAGGAAATCAGGTGAGCTTCTCTAACCTCACCCCGTAGAATCAATCCTAAACTCCAACAAAATCAGGTAAACTTCTCTAACCACACCCGGGAGAATCAATCCTAAACTCCGTGGAAATTAGGCAAGCTTCTCCGTCCTCATCCCGGAGAATCAATCCTACCCCAAGCAATTCAGATGAGCTTCTCTAACCTCACCTCGGAGAATCAATCCTATATACATGTACATATACATGTACATGTACTCCAAGGAAATCATCAAGGGAACTTCTCTAACCACACCCACACACAATTTTATTGCGTGTTGATTTATCTCCGACATTTTCTTCTGTTCTTCAGGGAGTTTGTTGGGCACTGTCGTGGTTTTTGTCTTTGAGGATTCGTGGGACATCACCAAATTTCAGGTCAGTGAACTTTACACGCTGTATGCAGAATTTAGGCTACTCTAGGTCCATCCAACACCATTAAAAAACTCTTATAGATACAACAGTGTCTGACCCTTTGAAATGTATATCAGAGGGATATCTGAACGTTCCCTTGCTTCAATTTCAATCTGGCGGTCATGGCCTCTATTGAACTATCTACCATCTGTCAGAACACAATAGGGTCGAACACTTTTTCTAGGGGGACATTTTCTACTTCTATACCGGCTGTGAAGACATTATAGCCCATTATGTAATAAGTTACACAGGGGGCATAATATTTAGGCCTCTTCTTCACCACTGCTATGTTATCTTGAGCACATTTTGGATCCACTCGACCGACCCGGACTCTGTGAAGGGAAGAGTTACGTGCGGAGTGCCTCCGATTGTTCAGAATGTTGCAATTTCGATGGGCGCAGGATATCAAATTTGTCGCCAAATGTCGACACCAAATGTCGATGATAATCCTCCGAACGTAAATCATCTTTTTATTCCAGATGAAATGTTTTGTGGCGCTTTATACAGTGAGCCTCGTTCTGATACTGGTGGGCGCCATCTTTATTGCACCAGTTTTGCTCACATTTGGAAAGCAGCAAGTTTCACACGCATCACGTGACTTGACATCGGCCATCAGATGGTAAGTTTTATTATTGAACATTAACTTTACCAAACAGACCAACAGAGGGAAAGGCCTGGTGCATGTGCTTTCTGGGAAAGTAAAATAAATATTTAAAATATATTGTATTGAGTTAAGAGCGTCAACTGAGCTCTTGTTTTATAAACAACATTAGGCGATTCGTAACGTGAAGTAGGAGGAAACTGGATACCCCGTATAGGGAATATGCTGTCGAAGAGAATAGCCCTCTCTCACATGAGTATACCCGGACCGATCGGAGACCGGGCCCGGGAACTGTTTCCACTGCGATGGTGGTGCTATCATCAGGTTATGCCCCATCTTACATGTAGATTTCTTTTGAAAGGGTTATTTGGTTCATCCTCGTCGGAACCCTGATCCACAGAGCTTACGATGAATGCAATCGAATCTACAACTTCTGTGGCGAAACAAATCGTTATTACAACGCGGTCGGCCACGGGCTGGTCTTCATAACGGATGGACTCTCCGTCGCAATATTCCTCCTTGGGAAAGTGAGATACACCAGAAGGTCAACTGAAGATGGTAGGTACCGGTCAGCAACTTCATTGTTGCACCATTCAGTGCCAATCACAGAAGAACGGAGAGTTTTTAGAATTTTCGCCATCACTTCGGTTATGAGGACGGAAACAATGGGACCTTCGCCGAAATTGAAAAGGTCGCCACAATATTGTCATCATAAAGAGATGCTATAAGCCTACAGTCTTCATTCTATCATATTCTAGGCACTGATCAACTTCCTTTTCTCTCCCAATTCCAGGATTAAACTCGTGGAAGGAGATGGTGAACATCATCCAAACGCATGTGTTTTGCATGCGCCGCCGCAGGTCATTTGACGACACTCTAGCAAGCGTCTCTACGCCTGAGAATGTACAAGAAGAGGACAGAATCCTCCAGAGATTGAAGCTAAGAAAGGGCGTCCTCATGATCGCGCTCTTCTCAAGTAACGCCGTTGCGCTATCTGTGGTATTTGTGGTGGGTACCTGATCTTATATTGAATTTAAGGTGAATAAAACTAACTACTTAAAGACACGATCCTCGGACAGCGAGTTGTCGCCAACCTGGACGCCCGCCAATTCGACTTGTCGGGATCCTGACGGCACTTTCGCTGTAACCCGTAGAACAACTAAATTTACGACAGGCTGGAATGTCCTTGTAGCTATTGTTGTTGTATTTTGATGTATTCTCCTTTCAGCTTCACCGTGTGTTTGACTTGAACGAACAGAAGTGGCAGCCAACGTCACTGAAACATCTCATCCAATACAGCGAATATCTCCTGATCGTTTTCGCCGTCCCGGTCGTCGCATGTCTCAAAAGACAAGAGCGTCCAATGGGGAGAAACGGTGGAACAAGTCGGATGTTGAAAGCTCTTGGTATGTTCCCGAGGAAATCTTGTGATTGTCTTGTTTAATATGTTGAAAAGGGTATTCACTGCTGTGGCAAAGAAGTCTATTGCAATTGTCAATGTGGGACTCCGCCGCATCTTATGCCTGCCTACATGGCGGCTACACTTCCTGATGGTGGTATAGTGTGTCTTCCTAACAATGAATGATGGCTTTTGTCGGTTACGGACACAAGTTCAGAGTTTGATTAAGCTTTCGGACCTCTCCTTTAGGTATGCTGTTCCACCTTTTTTATTGTTTTTCCCCCTCTTGCTATTTAAAAGTGATGTTTCAAGTAGTGCTGCAGTTGCTTGTAGCTTGCAGCGTATCGGCCTATAGGCCTACCGGATGCCCACTCAGGCAAGGGAACGCCAGAACAATCCCCAGTTTTTCGGAACTGAAGTCAGGAGTTGGCGGCTCGGCGACTAGACGACAACTCCACTGGCCGCCGGAGTTGGCGTCCAGTGTGCTGCAAGCTTTACGAAAAAAATAGCGCGGTTAAACATTGAATCTTGCCCCCGACAGATACCGATCTACATGTCACTCTGTCTTTCAGGGATTGGGGCATCACTCGTGGCCGTTTCGCTGCTGATCGGCGGAGCACTGGACTCTGCTGTGTGGGGCTACGGGCTGCAGTCGATGTCAGCAGCCTGGCTACTGCCACAGTACCTCGTCATTGGAGTGGCTGTCCTCTTGCTTTCGACATCAGGTAAAAAACACCTTGATTCACAGACAATCAGTAACAAATCCAATCTCTGGTCTTAATAGAAACATAGTCAGAGCGGCTCATGGCCGGTCAATTCTTAGTACAGGTGAGGCCTGAATAATGTCAACACTTTGGGTGACATGAATAAAGACTAGCAAATGCTTTTACTTCAATTTTGTACAGAGAGGCCTAGTGTAAATGTACATGGAGTTTTAGATAAAAGCATTTACTACTCTTTATTCATATCACCCTTTGTGTTGGTTTTGGTGGATAACAAGCTAGGTTGTTTGGTTGTCGGTGTGGCAGTCTAAATGTTCTCCTGAAAAAAGTGTCCGTCTCCATTCTATGGTGACGGATTAAGGTATATATATTATGTTCCTATAGCTGCCTTGGCCGTCACTAGCGCAGAATTGAATCCTTTGTTCCCAGGACCCTCTATCCTACATGCCGACCTACCGGCAGTGAATCATAGTGTCACTCCTAAAGTCTCCTCCTTTGAGGGACGGATATACGCACGACGACGATAAATCGGCTTGCTATCCTACGACATTTTAAACTTGACACCCGCGTCACTGAGGAGGTTCGTAGGGTGTTGCATATAAGAAAACGTTGGGGCTTAATCCAAATAATAAACCATGCTTCCTTTCATATCATCACAGGTGTAGCCTTCTGCCTCTCGGAGAGTCCTCCCGGTTTGGAGACGTTCGTAGTGTCGGTCGCCGTGTGCCTTGCCGTAATTTCACTGATAGTGGAGTCACTCTTCAAAACTTTATTTCGTAAGTAGGATGACTGCACACTACATGTGCAGACACAAGACAGCGCGAAATCTTTTTATTGCTAGATATCTGACGACTGGAGGATTTTAAAGGACTCTTCCAAGTCGAGTCAGAATCCAAGGTCTGGTATTTTAAATTCTTGAGGTTAGGGCAGCTAATTATTCTTCGGACAACCATAACAACAGAACCAATTGGTAGATTGGTAGATTCTGTATCTTAAGTTTTCTCTTTTTTAGTTGAAGTCGATGTCTTTCGCTACGACATAACCTGTTACATCCTGGCGAGTATTACAATTGCGATGCTGGCGGTTGTCTTCATCCCGGTGTCCATCTGGTATCTGCGAGTGCAGGAGACCATAGCAAAGCACATTCAGTCCACAAGCGGTTCCCTGGGCGGTTCAGTAATCAGTGGTAGGGATGGCACCTCCTATGGGACAACATCAGTCAGGGAGAACGCCAGAAATGAAGGAACTGGATCATATGAGGACAGCACACTCAGCAGTCGCACCAGCTCCACCATGTACGCCAGGACCATTGATAGTAACCTCCTCTACGACAGCTCACTTGAAAACTCATCAGTTAACTGCGATTCCTTAAGACTGGGCGATATGAATGACCAATCAGATGAGGAGCATCAATGACAAGAACATGACAATATCAGAATCCCGGGGCAGTCATTTCGTCATCCTATTCATGTGGTCTAGTTTATTTTTAGCATGTACAGGCTAAATGAACTACTGGTGTGGGAATGCCATCGTTCATTTAAAGAATCAACACCAATGCAGATATCATCTTTTTAAGAATCATATCAATTCATTTAGCAATTTACACTTCTTTATCCCTGCAAGATTACCAACTTTAACTCTTTCAGCCCGCAAGCCGTATATACACGGTCTGCCACATTTGATTTCTCAGCCGCAGACCGTATACTCACGGTTTTTCAAATTCAAATTTCCAGCACTGTCACATGATGCCTTTGCCTTACACTTGTGGTGTAGGAACACTTGTCAGGAAACATATGACAATGCGTGGATGATCTTTTCAATCAATAAAGGTTTGATTGGTAGTTAATCAGATGGTAATGCAATAGTCTGCCGATTTGGAAAGTCTGATTTTCAGAAATTTCGCCTCGGTTTTCAAATCAAACTGCGCAAAGCGAGTTACGGGCTGAAAGAGTTAAACATCACCTTCTTCAGAAAGACCTTATATAAAAAGAAATACTATAGTCCAATTCATCTCACTGGGCGAGGGGGGCTCGATGGGAGAGCCAAAGACTCCTGAGTCCAAGACTTTAGCATCACATTACTTTTAAAGGGGGACTATAGGCAGGAGCAGTGGGGTTAAATTGGCCATTTTCGGGTGACTAATATGCACAGTAAGGACACTGGGTCATGTTAGATTCAGCACTAAATATATCTATTATACAAGCATGAATAGTTTTGATATACTGTGAGATAGGAAAGACCCACTTTGTAACTTTATTTTGCCTACCTAGCAGCTGCCTATAGTGTCCCTTTAAGAGCCACGACGTTCATTTTCATTGTATTTTCTCGTGGCTCAGGTAAAAATAACTGAACATTGCCATAGTGCATTTATCATCTACGCAAATTCACTGTAATTTGGCATTTTCAAATTCAAATTCAACTTCAATTTTCAAATTTCATAATGAGACAGAGTAACCTTTAATATTGGCAAGTGGAAGTGCACCTGATCGAAAATAGGTTTTGACTTCAAGTGACAGTGGAACCTCCCTTAGCAGACACCTCTCTATTAAGGACAACCTCTCTATTAAGGACAACCTCTCTATTAAGGACACTTATTTTGGTCCCAAATTGTTTGTTTCCCTTCTATTTGACCTCTCTAATCAGGACACCTCTCTATTAAGGATAACACTTGTCAGTCCCAAGGGCGTCCTTGATAGAGAGGTTCTATTGCACTTCACGCCATGGAAGTCACGACCACGAAAAGCTCAGAACCACATCATGCTCAAAGTTTAGGACTTCAATTCTCTGGGGTGACTACAATGACGCCGTCAGATACTGTACTAATGAATCACAATGTCATTTCTAATTATACCATTATCGCCAGTACAAATTCAATACAAATCTAAAGTCAGAGGATTAAGGATTCACCTGTAGAGACTGGATCCCTTTGTAAACAAAACAACAGCAATGAGTATGAATTTAAAAGAGATGGCCTCAACCAATTTCGTATCAAATTGTTACTTGGTCGAGATCAATAAAAATATAAACTATTTAAAGATACAGGTTCATTATTTAACAAAGAAAAATACCACAGACTGTCTTGTAAGAATATAAGATTCTGTATGTTCTTGGGTTTTTTTGCGCTAGTGCCTTACTTAGAATCATTTTATGTACACTCGAGTTATCTTATGCAACCATTACTTGGAACCCAATGACCTTTGAAGGTCAAATATGTCTGTTGCAGTTATGCATTAGAGGAACGCATTAAAGTTATTATTTTATGCGAGAAAACCACCAGATAAAGCAGTTTTCATGGACATATCTATCCATGAGCACAATGGGGATAACAGTTAAGACTGTCGACATGTTCCAGACCAGATCTCGTGATTACCTGGTACTTGATTTTTTTCAGAATTTTAAAACCTCTCGAATAATGCCCAATTATGCATTTTGGAAATTTGGAATTTTATCTTCAGTGCCTTGGAGTAACTGGTAAACTTGGCATTTGTTTGAACAGCCATACGAAAAGAACAGGTTAAGTAGTATTCGAGACGCTAGATGGCAGTGCTATATGTTGAGTCACGATTGCTCCTGACCAAATGAGATAGCCTTTATTATTATCATTTCATCCCATTAGATCATAATCAGTATAGAATACTGCAACCAATTCAATTTATTCTGTATTAACACCATTTGGTTATTACAGAGGTGAATAAGAAAGATAAACAATTTGAAATGTAAGTAAATAAACAGAAAGAGATGTATCAACATACCAACAATGCTTGCATGAGATAACTTCCCAAATACATAATCTATCAAGGCATTATCAAAAGTAACTAATCTACAGCAGCATGTGTAAATGCTTCACAGCTATACTACAATTATATATACATAATAATAAATCATCTCTATACATTTTATGTGCAACCTTGTAAGGCATATTTATTTATATTTAAAATGCAATAATTACATCATCAGATGATCAAGATTCAAGAATGAACAAAAGAGGGCAGCTCCTGGGAATTTGGTCCGGTGGTCATTTTGTTGCATCTCACACATCATACAGATGATAAGCGGAATCAGTACTCATGCAGAATGGCGAATCAATTTCTCAACCTGCTGAGAATCAGATAGGCTTTCAAACTAACTGAGCCAGCCTGCCCTAAACTATTCTTCCACTCCCGGCATTTTCCTAATTAGTCCACCTCGGTAAGTTGGTATGCAAGCCTAAATGAACATGATTCTTGGCAAGTTGGAAAGCTGATTCTCCGGGGTGATACGGAAACCTTTATAATCAGCCTGTAGTGTGGTTTTTAACTGATTTGTAATATTCTTGGATTTTTAAGCAGGTCTTGAATGGTTTTCTGTTGCAGTAACTGTTGAACTAAATGCTGTATTCTGATTGCACTGAAAACTTTCTCTCAAATCTGGGTGAATTGGCGCGATTGTTGATACAATGTATTCATGAATTGACGTAGCAAGAGCAATTTCCACATAAAGGCGATCATATCCCACATTGCGAGTCTTTGCTCAAATGACTAATTTGGGATAAATGACCATTTAATCACTCAAATGATTGAAAGCACCATGATATAGTTTAGAGGGGTTGAGGTAAACTTGACTATACCACATTCATCCATCATCAATACCTGTCATTTCGAAACTGGTGGTAACTTATAAAATCAAACACCAACCTCAAGATTGGGGTTGAAAAATACGTGCGACAGAACTCCCAAAGTGGAACTAGCTTATACCTCGATGTCTTAGAAATTCATGCAATTATTACCGCGTTGCATAATTTTCACATTGCACTTAGAAAGTGGAGATTGATATCAACCTCAGACTAAAACCCAATCACTCAGAGAATATAACTTGGTGTGTGAAATATAGACTCTCGAAAGATTATTTGGTCCCATAAATGTATGTGTGCCAAGGGCGTATCGGCTCTGTTCCCACCAAATGTCAATCTTTGCAGCCTGCAAGTCTTGATCCGATACAGAATCCTCACCCAAGTTGGTAGGGGCCTACAGTTTTAGAGCAAGCAACATTATAGCAAAAAGCTTATCACTACAAATGAGGCAGTGTCAAATACATTGCATTGATGTGACTTTGCATTTTTTCCATCACCGCCTTAAAAGGCAGTGCTGACTACCTCTTCATCATAGTTGTCAACAGTCAACTGCAACTGAGAACAGCCCATCTGTAGATGCTTCAGGTTGGCCCAGGGTCTGATACTACTTGATATCCGTGTGATAGATTTGGTGTCATAAGGTACTTGAACAAACCCTCAGTCACAGCTACCCTGGACAACTGGAGTTAAGAATGGACAACTGGAGTTTAGAATGGACAACTGGAGTTGAGAATGGACAACTTTTATAACAGCTTTAGTGTACATTTTTCAGCTTGACCTATAATAGTCCTATTCATGAACCATTTGATATCAGTGAGATTATAATTTTGTGTAATAAGCTACTTGCATTTGGCTCTGTGTTTCTAACAGCTGAATAGATAACAGATGAGTAAGAATTGCTTCAGTGGCCACACCCATTTCTAAATTCATCGATTGGGAAGACTGCATAGAATTCAACAAATGCCCTGAAAATATCTGCTTTATACCTCGAGGTTTTTTATTAGATATTCCCCGAAGAGCCCACATTTTGCCTTTCCTTTCTTACCGCTCTAAAAAAAATTCCCCCAAGAGTTCTCGGGTAGCAACAACGCCGCGGAACATCTTACGTTGAAGTGGCCAACATGTCCATGTTGCTTGGGACATAAACACGCTCAACCGTTCCGTGACAAATGAAGCAGATCTACGCCGTTCAACAAGGTCTCATCGCCTCATTATCATCGATGTCGATGGGAGCCCCGTTCGACGACGTAAACCTACTTCATTGGGAACGGAACAGTTGGGCATCCAAGGTGATAACCAAGTCACTACGAGTTGTTCCAAGGCATTATCACATCCAAGAATTTTCTTATATTCATTATAACATCACTTTAAAGGGTCAACACTGTCACCTCCATCACCATTACCGCGGTAAGAAATTTTCCTAGTGTGTGTGTGTCTGCGTCAGGATGATAAAAAAACAGCAGAAATATTGTGGATAAGCTGCCCACAGTTTTATACACTTTACTCAATTAAAAGACGCTGCTATACTATTCTGGTTTTCCTCATTTTTAAAACACGTCATATGGTCCTCTATCTTATGGTTTGCGGCATTGAATAATGACATTTTAGAAGCACATTCCTCCGGCTGAGACTTTGGTTTGCGTTTGAGAACGTCTTGAACGTGTGCCAGGAGCACGGGGAAGAAGTTAGGAATTCCGTCATAACCTGGGCAGAAAGAAGGAATGGGATCATTAGTTCGGAAAAAGATACAAACAGACATCTAGTGCTTATTGGTATTTCAAGGATGGAGCAGCATTGTTGTACCTTTCTTCCCCCTGAAATGGACCCTGCCTCCAAAAAAACGGACCTGAACATGAAGTTCCTCAAAATTGTCAGTAGGGCTGATTTTGCTCGGACATTTCTTAGGTTGTCACAAGTAGTACTGTCAACACGGTCAGGAGCCATCAAGACTTATAAGATGGCAGCATTCACCATACACTTCTTCTTCTTCAGCATTTGCTCTGTACTTGGCGGTGTTATTCTACAGAGACCATTCCTCATCCAAGGATGAGCATTTTTGTGTGCTACTACAGTTAGGCGCCAATTGGGTTTATTGGCCGTGTGACTGCATCTCTGACATTACATACCTGGAAAATTGTTAACATCTATCACAGCATATTGTTTTGTTTCGGCGGAAATGATGACATCAATGCCGAACAGTTCTAATCCAAATTTCTCCTTAAGGTTCTGTGCGAGGCTCTCAAGTAATGTGTAGCTAGGTTTAACTGGACTGTTATTGCGATCTGTAAGATCCAACTGAAAAAGAAACAGAATGGATGAGACGTCAAGAGGTGCCGTGGTGATGTAGTGCCTCGGGTCTCGGACTGGCAGGCACGAGGTCCCTGGTTCAAACTCCATAGCTCGAGACGCCAGGCATGTCTCTTTGCCTTACATGCCCCGAGTGGCAATGCCGATTGAAAAACACTACTGTAGTGCAATTATTATGCATGCAAATTTGATGAAAACGGGTATGTATTGGTATATCGCTCTATATGCAAAGTATAGTTGAAGTCTATATTCAGTACATACACATATTTTCACAATTGGAAATTTTCAAACTCAGGTTCAAATTTTCAAATTTTTGAATGAATGGAACAAGCCCTTATTGTCATTAAGTCAGATTTCAGTGTTACCACCACAGAAGGGTTAAAGAGTTATTGCACAATTATCAATTTCTTTTGGGTCTGCAGCAGCAGACCGAGGAGAAATCACTCAACGGCAACTTCAGTGGCAATAACATACAGGGACGTAGCTAGCTTTTTGGTCTTGGGGACCAAATGACACTTTTTTCAGCCAAACATGGTTATTTTTGCCCATTGAATCAACAGAATGAGGAATTTAAAGGAGAAATGTCATGAGATAATACCAGACCAGGACTAATGATCATCGAGTTCCTGTATAGATGGCACAACAGGGTATACACCCCTAAAATGAGCACAAACAGTTGGTAGACTCTTAAGCACATTTCCTGATAAATCCCAGAACAATCCTTCATACAGGAACTCCATGATATATACAGTAGAACATCTCTTAGGGGACACCTCTCTATTAAGGACAACCTCTCTCCTAAAGACACCAGTTTTGGTCCCAAATTGGTTGTTTCAATTCAATTTGACCTCTCCAATCAGGACACCTCTCTATTAAGGACAGCACTTCTCAGTCCCGAGGGTGTCCTCATTAGAGAGGTTCTACTGTACTTATTTAGGTCCGGGCAGGCATTACCTTAGGACAATCCTCCTTTAAACAGCGGGTTAAAGCCCACGGCATGAATCTTTCACCAGCACAGGAGATGAGAGAGAGAAGGGACAGCCAAAATAACGACCGCATCGAATTTCGATTTATTTTTTTTCAGTGAAAGTGTTAGAGATATATACAATGTTGTTAGGATGGATAAAAGCATAAATAAGTATTGCCACAAGATACAATAGCATTGAAAATTTTGATCTGGGTCTCGTTTGTAGAAAAAGCTGCAGCCACATTACATGTCTGTACTAAACCCTTAAAGATGCACATGCATAAACTTGAGAAGTATTCATTGGTACTTCTTGCATATCAAACTAACTTTGGGCAGGAAACTAGAGCCAACATTGGGTGCAATGGTCTGTGACACAGTGTACCCAGTGTTAATTAAGTCCAAAACGTCTGCCCCTTGAACAGTTGATTTGACGGCCTGATGGCATTTCCAGAGAAATTTTGTCTCGATTATGTTCCACGTATCAACTATATTTTGAAAGATTTTTAATGCCATCTACTCACTTTTAGGTTAAAATCCACACTTGCTACAAATATCAATTGTTGCTCTCAAAACACATATTGTACTTGAGAGTGGATAACAGCCCCGTATTACATGAGCTGCAACCCCAATGAATAAACCTCAGAACCACATGTGATCTGCAAGGGTTTACCGACAGACTATCTACTCGCTACAGATGACAAGACAGTATCACCAATTACATTGTGGTTTAGGATGGACGGCATTCCACCTCTCACCGGCACCATTGGACGGAGTGACACCTGTTCGCCATCGTGATTCTAAGCAGCAACGAAAAACAAACAAAACAACAATAGAGATAAATCAAGCAGGATGACAAGACATTCAAGAATACAGGCTACATTGATCTCTCATCATAGATTCTATGACAGGTATGATGGCCCATTGTGGATTCTCTGATGGGATTATCCCCGTCACAGATTCAATGATGGAGAATATCGCCGCCTGTGTAGTAAGGTACAAATAAACAACTCAATGTGCGTTTATCCAAAAAGCTTTTCAGGACCGTGTCTGAAAGCGACATGCAGCAACACGGATGCACTATCAAGTTACAGGCATCAAGACATATTTACCCTGTTTAGAAAACTTGACGAGTGAGGTTTTGAAACGTTATGGCTATCAAAAAATATGGTCTCGTGGTCTGGAATAAAAAGAGATAAAAATGAACAACCCAAAGTAGAATTACTAGTACACAAAGAGGAAAAGGTGATAGTCAGTCCTTCAGATGATATATTTCTGCGGCATTGTGTGAAGCAGATTGTTTTAGTGAGTAAATTGCGATCTAATTTGTATTACGTAACGAAACCAGCACTGCTATCCTAAGTCCAGTTATGAGTGATAGCTTTGTAAATCAGCCAGTCCTTCAGATGATATATTTCTGCGGCATTGTGTGAAGCAGATTGTTTTAGTGAGTAAATTGCGATCTAATTTGTATTACGTTTGAAACAAAACCAGTGCTGCTACCCTAAGTCCAGTTATGAGTGATAGCTTTGTAAATCAGCCACTGAAAGTGTTATTTCGGTGTTTGTTAATGATTTGAGCATGATTTAAGAACATTTCTCCACGAGGCAAAGCGTTCAATTGTCCAAGGAAAAGGGTTAGCAGGAAAGGCAATTTGGAAACTTTCTCCCAAATGTGTCCGAGTAGGCAATCCAGAAGAACTCTTCATTAATCTAATAGCATTCCGCGAAGTTACTATTTATAGCTCACAAGGTCATTTGCATAAGATATTGATGACGTTTTAGTCACGTGACAGTCGGACATCGACACTTATTTCTACGCATTTGAGCTTATTTCAAAGTCAATTATCTTTGACCCTGCATTGTTTTTAGCATGAATGATACCATAGAGTCAGAGAGAGAAATATTCAGAACAATTATGTAGTATTTCCAACACTCGGACATGTGCCAGATTGAATCTAACTGCCCTAGTTAGAAAGCCTGAATCCATTACGAAACCGCATGTTTGTCCGACATTGCCTGTAATTCAGCGATGGGGAAATAGAGGGAAACAGCTGCAGTGACCTCATCATCGCGGAATGCTATTGACTAATAGTCTGGCAAAACCTATCTTCCAGTCGGGACTAAGTTCCAGAGTGGCAAAGTTGTCAACAGTAGATGAACTTACCCCCTGGATGGAAGTTTTTGAGTGATGGCCTCTCAACGACAAAGTGGTAATCACCAATCACAAACACTTTATACAAAACTGCACCATGGTTGATAAACGTTTGGGCGACACAGGGCGGGGAGATGTCTTGTAAACCTTTTTCACTAAATATGATTGCCATCTAAAAAGAGGGATAAAGGAGAGTTAGTCGGGTGACATTCGAGGTGTAAAATGGTGCTTCTCAGTGTGAAAGTTTTCGAGGCAAGTTTGTGCGCCCCAGGTTAACTCTGGAAATACCAAGGCCCTTCTCTTCCCCGTTGGCAAAAGACTCCAGGTGATTTAACCAAGGATTCCTTGTAAGCTGGATATCGATATCATCAGCTGAACTTCTTTACTGATCATTTGTGATAACCAAAAACCTGAACAACTTTCATAGGAAAAAAAAGTGTTAGCCAGTTCAGACTACGTGACTCAAAGCAGCGACCCAATTGTCCTAATGTGCAATTTGCAGCTAATAAGATATGCGATCTTAGAACCCCCACAAAACTAGGTCAATGAGATGAGCAGCTTTGACTAGCCTAGTCGGGAAAAGGATCATTCATTATGGGGAGCAAACAGGTGGGAATTGTCAGTAACGTTGTCAGCTTTGTTCCGTCCTCGATGCTCGAATGTACAAAATGTATCAAAAAAGCACTCATTTGAGAAGACATAAGGACTTTTTGCTGTAATCATGGAGTTCACTCCACATCCATTCATCTGGGAAAATTTCTATGACCATGTCTTCAGAAGGGATCAGAACAATGGAGAAAGATATTCTGCATGTGAATGTACAGAGGAATTTCGCAGCCATAATGGCGTCCCGTAATGACTAAAACCAGCGCGACGTAACTGACAATCGCCACCTGGCGGGCTAACAGAGAGAGCAAATAAGACAAACCTCCATGCACTCAGCAAAGGTCTTGGGTGCTAAAGCAGGTTTACACACTGAAAAATAAAAACCATTTAGAGTACATCGCAAAAGCAGACGGTAATACACACCTGATGGGAGATGTCTAAGGCTTGTGAGACAGAGGCTTTACAAACTGAAACGACAAGTCATACGATGCAATATTTATTACAAATCAACCTTAGCCTGGATATTCAATGGTACATAGTTTTGGGGAGCTGCGATGGGGAAAAGGCTCAGGTCTCTGACTAGCGGTCACGATCTCCCTTGTTCAATCCCCACTGTCGGCGTGAGGTACTGGTTGGAAAGGCTCAGGTTTTAATGCTGATTGAGCAGCTCATGTCAGTCCTGCTGAAAGGTCTCAGGATAGAGAGAGGTCAAGGTGTAATCGGAAGATAACCTCTTGTTGATATCGGACTAGGTGAAAGTGAACAAGCAGCACAAAAGCACACATTTATCTGTTTGCTTCATCCAAATTCTTAGATTATCCCGCAGAAATGACGGCCTCTAATCACAGGGCAACTGGTTGCAAAAGCAGTCGTCGATTGACAATGCCAAAAATCGTATTCTCATCACCAACACAACTACATAAACATGGAATTTGCCAAATAGCGTTTTCAAGCAGAAACAAGTCCTGAGCATATCGAGGGGCACGACTCTGGCTAACCAGTCCAGTGCCTCCAGACAGGCCTGAACACGCCCTAGAACTTACCCAAAGGGTAGCCTACACCGCCTTCTTCTAATAACCGTTTATTCGTTTCGACATCCTTTGTGTGTAGCTCTACAAATGGTGGGGTGTATATCGTTCCTGAAAAACACATAAGGGAGAAATAAGGATAAACATTACAACGTAATGTTTTTCTTCTTCAGCGTTCGCTCTGCACTTGGAGGAGATTTTCTCCAGGGAGTATTCCTCCACCAAGGCAGGATGAGTGTTTATGCCTATCACTATGGTTATGCGCCTATTGGGTTTATTGGCCTAGTAGTGAATCTGACTTCGATAAGAGGTTGAGTCCACGCAAGCTACTCATGTTTCTCACTTGGTGGGGTCTTTAACCTGCCCTGGCATAGACACCAGCTACAAGGAACCTCAGTTTTATTGAAAAGTCTCATTCGAAGGATTGTGAAGAGCTAGGAAGTTTAGTTCCTTGAAAGCCACCCGGTTCTTCCAGAAATACAATCCTGGGTTCTCCCTGGGATCAAATCTGGGCCCTTTTGCGTGGTAGCACACAGCACTTGTCAGTCCCGAGGGTGTCCTTAATAGAGAGGTTCTACTGTACAATTTCTGCCACATGCTGGCCCCTATTGGCTAAGAGTGACACTAACCAACCAGGCTCCAGTCAGAACTGGTATACATGCACATGATTATGTACCAGTGGTGTGTTTGGCAATTACTTTCATTGATTATACTCACTAGTATTTGTTCAAAGGTTGTTAACGAAATGATAATAGAGCTATACAAGTACAAACCCAATGGTAACATATAATATTGGACAAAAGCAGACTGACTGGTACCAACGAGAATAACCTGCTCTATTCAGTTTTGCAATGGTTCTTTTCGAACTTTTCAACTAAAATTTGCATTCAGATATCCCGGATACTTATGTCAATGTACACGTATCTGGTTTGGGAGCAACTATTTCTGCTGTAACTTTTGTTTCATGTGCGATAAGCACCTTACTTAAAACGATAACAGCATTTTTATTCTGCCCCCAAAATGCTGTCGCCTCAGTCTTACCTTGTCCAAACTGACATTCCTGGACTATTCTGTACTGATTGCCTCTGTCCATTAATTTTCTTATATTTTCAACTGGGTCGATTACAACGATTTCTGGATGGTTCATAATGTAATTCTGAAGTGTACAAAGAATAGGTATACACATCAAGGAATATCCAATCATTTACGAACGGACTATAGATACATAATTTGATGAAATGATAACAAAATATCACAACATCGATACATGTGCATATTGAGTGCATGATGAACTTTTTTGTTATGATAAATATTCGCTGTTATCAATCCATTATCATAAATTTCACTGAACTCATGCTGAAAAAGATAAATATCGTCTGAATGCTGTAATATTCCAAAGGCCTTGCTATTGTTATTTGCGCTTGAGATTAACCGACCACATGAAACAGATAATCCTTTTTGAGCGTAAAGAATGACAACCTTTGTGAAATGGTTATTCAAATGAGATATACAATGTAGACAGTTTATCTATGTCAATGTCAACAACAATTTCGATGAATAAAATAGTTTTCCTGCATTAAAATGAAACGGCCAGGGGCCATTGTGCTCACCGTATACATCTTTTAGTAGGCAGGATCATGCTTAGTTTAGAGGTGAATATGGTGAACACAATCAGGCATGAAGACTTTTTTTAGATGTGTATTGATGTCAAGTAATAAGACAGGGCATTATATATAAGTTTATGATCCAACCAATAATTGTCTATGACATCAACAAGATCAATATCGTGTGATTGCTAAGAGTCCCTGCAATAAAAAATTCATCGAAAAAAAGTCATTAATAAGCAAGATATTGCACGTCCTACTTTTTCAGTTTTGACCCCCTGGTGGCCAAATCAAGAATCAGATGAGGCCAAAATTCGGTGTCAGAGATTATCTGATGTAGGGGGTTACATGTACCAACTTTCAAGTTCATAGCTTCAGCAGTTGAGAAACGTGCCATAGTTACACTCTAATGGCCAATTTACGCCATTTGACCTCTGTGACCTAGAAAAGGAGGTCAAATCCAAAAATCGTAGGACATGTGGTGTATCCTTGCTAGAAGTCCCTGCCATAAAAATTTTATCGAAAACAATTCACTCAAATAAGCAAGATATTGCACTTCTTCCTTTTTCCATTATGGCCCCCTGGTGGCCGAATAAAGAATCAGATCAGGCCAAAATTCGGCATCAAAGGTTATCTGATGTAGGGGGTTATATGCACCAAGTTTCAAGTTCATAGCTTTACTGGTTAAGAAACGTGCCATAGTTTACACTCCAACGGCCAATTTACGCCATATGACCTCTGTGACCTTGAAAAGTAGGTCAAATTGAAAACCCGTAAGACATGTGATGTATTCTTCCTAAGAGTACCTACCATAAAAATTTTATCGAAAACAAGTCACTTATAAGCGAGATATCACACTTTAGATATCCACTTTTGGCCCCCTGGTGGCAAAGTTGAGAATCAGATCAAACTGAAATTCAGCACCAGAGGCTATGTGATATAGGGGGTTATATGTACCAAGTTTCAAGTTCATAGCTTTAGTGGTTAAGAAACGTGCCATAGTTTACACTCTAACGGCCAATTTACGCCATATGACCTCTGTGAACTTGAAAAGTAGGTCAAATTAAAAACCCGTATGATATAAGATGTATATTTGCTATGAATTTGGCCCCCTGGTGGCCAAGTTGAGAATCAGATCGGACCGAAATTCAGTGTCAGAGGTCACCTGACCTAGGGGGTGCTGTGTACAAAGTTTTAAGTTCATAGCCCTAGCGGTTAAGAAACGTGCCACTGTTTTTTAAATAGGATACGACGACGGACGACGACGACGGACGACGGACACTGCGGTATTACATAAGACTCCCCTACAGTGAGCCAAAAATCAAGAAAATGTAAGATACAAGTCAGAAAAGACAAAAGGGAAAAGATAAAAAATAATAAAATAAAAAAATATTTTTGGCCGTCCCTGACCGGGGTTTGAACTCACGACCTTTGGATTGCCACAACACGAAAAACACAAAACATGCAATTTCGGCCATATCTGTGTCTGCGTTGTGACCTCTGTGACCTCGACAAGTAGGTCAAATTATAAACCCATATGATATATGATGTATCCTTGCTATGAGTACCTACCACAAAAGTTTTATCGAAAACAAGTCATCAATAAGCGAGATATCACACTTTTTAGATATCCACATTCGACCCCCTGGTGGCCAAATTGAGAATCAGATCGGACCGATATTCAGCACAGGAGGTTATCTGATATAGGGGGTTATATGTACCAAGTTTCAAGTTCATAGCTGTGGCGGTTGAGAAACGTGCCATAGTTACGCTGAAACAGCCAATTTATGCCATTTGACCTCTGCAACCTTGAAAAGTAGGTCAAATTAAAAAATTGTACGATATATGATGTATCCTTGCTATGAGTACCCACCACGAAAGTTTTATTGAAAACAAGTTATTGATAAGCGAATTATCACACTTTTTAGGTATCCACATTCGGCCCCCTGGTGGCCAAGTTGAGAATCAGATCAGACTGAAATTCAGCACCAGAGGTTATCTGGTATAGGGGGTTATATGTATTAAGTTTCAAGTTCATAGCTGTGGAGGTTGAAAAACGTGCCATAGTTACACTGAAACAGCCAATTTACGCCATTTGACCTCTGTGACCTTGAAAAGTAGGTCAAATTAAAAACCCGTATGATATATGATGTATCCTTGCTATGAGTACCTACCACAAAAATTTTATTCCAAACAAGTCATTAATAAGCGAGATATCACACTTTTTAGATATCTACATTCGGCCCCCTGGTGGCCAAATTAAGAATCAGATCGGACCGAAATTTAGTGTCACAGGTCATCTGACCAAGGGAGTCCTGTGTTCAAAGTTACAAGTTCATAGGCTTAGCGGTTAAGAAACGTGCCACTGTTTTTGAAACAGGATACGACGACGACGACGGACGACGACAGACGACGACGGACGACGGACACTGCGGTATTGTAAAGACTCCCCTACGGTGAGCCAAAAACAACGCCAAAGCATTTCTTCTTCCTGTCTTGTTGTGTGTTTGCTCAAAGGCGGCAGCGCGATGCCATATATTCCCTTCTGACATATGGGCCAAGAGCCTCTTCAGCCAGTCCCACGGCCCAGGCACTGCATTCAACCCTCCCACGCCCAAATTCTACCTCGTATAATAGGCCATTGCATTCTCACCTGAAATGTGTGGAAGAGGTTTTGTGCATTATGATTGCCAAACTCCGCCTTGACCATCACATCAGAGATCTTGTGGATGATGATGTCGAAGGGACCTTGGTCTTCTAAAGATTTCTCCAAGTCAATCTGAAAAATGGAATGGGACAATTACTGCTAAATAACCAAGTTTAAACAGGGTCTGTGATAGAAACGTTTCCATACTGGCAGAGAACGAAGATATTTCAAATCAAACAGATGTGGGCGTGGATTTGGCCGCATACCAACACTGCACAAGGCAACGAGAACAACAAACCATAATCATTAAGTTTTCGTGTAGTTATTTAGTAAACACTCCAGTTATTGAAACAACCACCCTCAACCGTTTGAAGACCAATATTGACCTGGTCCTGGACCTGTGGTTTAGTGAATATTGCGGGTAAACTAGACCAGTGGGAGAAATATTGGGAAGTGCGTTGCAACAAAATGTACCTCAAAGTAAAAATGAGGCCAAACTGAATTTATGATGTGTTTTCTAAGTGCTTTTTCCTCACATTGCTTTTTTCAGGAAAATTGACAATACAAAGTACTGAGAGGATGTACCAGTCTCATCCTTTTTATGTCAAGAGGAACCAAGTATTAGTAACAAAACAATAACCGTATTCCATCTGAAAGTCTATTTAAACGACCCTGCAGGCCCTACAGCAGGGGGAGGCCAATCCTGAACTTCTGTGTCTTTCACCCGGCACTGATGATGGAGCCTAATGCCACGAATAAACCCACAGGCGTCCAGGGTCAGTAATGTGTGCAAGGGGAGGAGCATACAACTGACCCTAGTATTCGAGGATGGGGTCGTCAGACATTTGAAATAGGTATTCGGACAGTGTGACTGACATTTTTGCTTGAGACCACATCTAACATGTTATGGAATTACCATATTGTGGAGGAATTCCCTGTCCCACTGCATGAAATGCGGGAGACAGCCCTAAAGTCTAATGAGGGGGGTTAGAGAGGAATAATTGTAAGGTTGGAGAGCATGCATTAAACTGCAGGGGGCTCCGAGTGGTTTGGAAGGGAGTTCGCAGCCCCTGCTTATGGCGAGGGTAAACCCCACAAGCAAATCAACAAGACTGTTGCTTTATTGAATTGACTTTGCAATGTCACAGCACAAAATGATGATGTGCCAACTGCAACTGCTGCCACAATATTAATAAACAGATGTGTAATTTAATCAATAAACTGTGTCATCACGTTTGATGATGAGTAAAGTATCGATCAGAGTTTTCTTTTTCAGTTATAATGGCTATATTTATGCAGACATGACATGTATAAGTACTAGATAATAACAAAACCGCAGTCAAAACACTTTAATTTGGCAAACTGCAGTTATTTCGACATAAAAAGATGCTCACCACTGGAAGGAAAAATTTATTCAATCTTGAAAATAACTAACTGCTAGTGCTATATATTGAAACGAATCAAAAGTTCAGGCGCTAATCTCTGGTATCCTGCCAACTCAATCATGAGATAGTCTAGATGACCTGAACCACCTGCTTTCGAATTAGTGCCAGACCTATCCAGATCTATTGATTGGCCAAAAATGATAGGTTGGAATATTCAATTTACACATGCACGTAGTCCCAGTAGGGTCGTTTACACGTACCGAACCGAACCCAACCAGATCCGATCACAATGCTCATCACAGTATCATGAGTTATGTGATGTTGTCAGAAATATGTGTCGCGTTTACACCCCACATGGCATAGAAATTGGATAATGCCATTCATGAAAAGTTAAAATTTGAATTGAGTTTGAAATTTCCAATTGCGCAAATATGTTCCGAATATATATGTCAACATTGCTGTTGTGATCAGCGATCCCTATAGGGAACTTTGAGTCATCACTATCCCATTAAAGGGACACTATAGACAGTTGGTCATAAGGCATGATAACATTACACTAAGTTGCCAATAGGGGCCTCTCATTAATGGCCTATGCCGTTCATGAAAAAGTTGAAATTTGAATTGAGAGTTTGAAATTTCCAATTGCGCAAATATGTTCCGAATATATATGTCAACATTGCTGTCGTGATCAACGATCCCTATAGGGAACTTTGAGTCAACACTATCCCATTAAAGGGACACTATAAACAGTTGCTCATTAGGCATGATAACATTGCACTAAGTTGCCAATAGGGGCCTCTCCCATCTCACAGTACGTTGAAACTAGTCACGCTTGTATGAGGAATGTATTTAGTGCTGAATCAAACATCCATTGCCCTTACTGTCCATCCTAGTCACCTGGAGATGGCCAATTTAACGATCTGCTCCTGCCTAAACATGCTATAGTCCCCCTTTAAGGCGTGTGATAGTGCATGAATTGATCAGGAGACAAGGACAATTGCACAAATTTTCAACCTGTTGGCTGAATTCCACTTGTGAGCAAACATTCTCAACAATATCCAGCCCCATGTAAGTTTTAACGACAAACATCTTGAAACTTAATACATGAATACTGTGCCAATTTTTGATATTTTGCATCAACTTGACAACTCGGTGAGAGGACTTGACCCATAACAGACAATTGAATAATCTGGGCCAGTTTCTTGAGGAACAGAAGAATATCCCTTAGCGGACACCTCTCTATTGAGGACAACCTCTCTATTAAGGACACTAGTTTTGGTCCAAAATTGGTTGAATTCAATATGACCTCTCTAATCAGACATCTCTCTATTAAGGACAGCACTTGTCAGTCCCGAGGGTGTCCTTAGCAGAGAGGTTCTACTGTATTTTAAAATCATCGAGTAAGACCCTCATCGACCTCCATGAACTGAAATACCACTTCTAAGTGGCTTACCCTGGCAGTTACGCCAAATATCATTCATATAGCATAAAATCCTTTCTCATATCAATGACCAGGCCTATACTTGCATGCATATCAATCATAGGCCTGATTACCACTGACCTCATAGAAAGGATTTTCGAGTATCCTTACCCATATTGGCAAGAATAAAGACGGTTTTAGTCTTTTTACTTCATGCATCTGAGGCCGTCTTTGTCTTGAATCAAACTACTGATGTCGGAAAATAACGGGGTTGCCAAACAAACAGTGGGCGTGATCCCGTCACCAATTCTTGCTCTGATAGACCATAGACCATAGACGACAGAGGAACCTCCCACAGTGGCACCTCTCTAATAAAGACACCCCCTCAAGGACACAGCATCGGGCGCCAAACTGGTCGTTCTCATAGAATTTGACCTCTGTAATCAGGACAACTCTCTATTGAGGACGACATGGTGTCCTTATTCATAATGTGATAGAGTAGCTCTCCTGTAGTTGTAGTTGGCACACAGTATACACCTTTCCAGAAATGGGGCGCTGAGTGTCCGAAATAGTGATGTGATAAGAGGAAACTAGGCCTTATGGTGGAGGGACAAAGGAGATAGTCATGGTTGACCAACACACTTGAATGCCTTTAATGACACAAGGGGAAAAAGTTAGTTCCAATGCAAGCCACCAATTTCAGGAAGCATGTATAATCATGAACTATACATGTATATCACAAAGCAGATTTTAGGACCTTTTGTGAGAATTGTAGATATTCACAAAGCCTGAACAAGTTAGTGTGGACTGATTTAGGACAAGCAATTTCAACAATTAGGTTCCACTGTTTGAGGACATCATATAATTGAGACCATCCCAATTGTCACACATACTGTAGAACACTTAGAAACCTAGGTTGTTCTCAAACATATGTCTACAAATTATAAAACTACTCAAATATGCTTCAAGAAGTGTTCTCAAAAGGGCAATGAGGGGTATGTGGGTGATATTGCCAGCCCTGATTAACGAGGTCAGGGTTAATGAAACAGCCAAACAACACTCAAAAAAAATTTTTAGATCACTCCAAATTATCATTGAACTTTTATTGATCCTATATTGATTCAGTTTTAAAACAAGTTATTCAACCTTAAAGACTTGATTTGCTTTGAACCTTTGACATATATGCACAATAAACAAGTATAATGACTTTTATGAATTGTGAGCGACATATTCTCCACATTTGTGTGACCAGCAGATCAGCAGAAGAATCGGTGCACTCCAAATGACCTTCAACACCTTCTAAAGTCTTCTCTAACAATGCCAAGTACCCAAGGCCAAATTGGCACTGAAATAGGTGTCCTTATCAGGCGTGTAGCTAGAGGGGAGCTGCAGGGGGCATATGCTCCCCCAGAGGGCACCAGAAAATGTGTTTATGGCCATGATTTTGCCTGAAAAGTGGCATCAAAAGTCATTTCGCTCCTCCCCAACGGCCCCAAGACCAAAATGCTAACCAAAGCATCCTGTTTTGAGGCACGCCAGAATGATGGAACTCGGGTTAGTTCGCTTAAGGCTGGTTAAGGTGGGTTTGGGCGAATCAAAATCCCATTTACATGTTGAACCGAATAGGTCTTGATCCAAATAGAACACGCACCGTGTTTTGAAATAGGCCTTATAAGACCCAACACAATTTCAGTCAATTTGTTCCCATATGCAACTCCAATCGACTGAACCAAATTCCATCCATGTCGCAATTAATCGACCTGCCCTACGTAACTACATGTAGATCAAATATGCTGTAAATATACAGCGTTGATTACAAGCGTGGATCCATAATTGATATTCTCCCCGCGCTATTGCCACGCAAATCATAAAGCTAACAAGATAGATCGGTGACATAACTTACTGATTTCATTATATCACACTGGCATTGAACAAATAATTGTTTGATCGGATTTATAGATTTACCGCCTGGATACATGTATATGTGCGTCAGCACGTCAACAACAAACAGGTAACGGATGTGCCGCACGGTCAGATGCGGTGCTCCGGTTAAGGGGTGACCAGACGTACCACCATTTTGGCTAGACCTCCAAATCCTGAAGGAACTCTTTCCAAATGAATGAAATGCTCATTTCAAGGCCGGCAGTCTATTCTCTGGAAAACAAAGAACATACTCCTGCCCTTGAAATAAGCATTCACTACGTTTGAAGGAGTTCTAAGTGCTTTATGATTTCAAGTTGTGGCCAAAGTCAACCTTTGAGCTTGCAGCACACTGGATGCCAACTCTGGCGGAAAAGACAGCCAGGTGGTCTGGCATACCCAAGACACTCCCAGCCAAAAAGTTGGCACTGTGCAATGGCTTCATTACGTCAGATGTCTGTTTAGTTCATAAACTGTTGCATTGCGAGTTGCCTTGCAAATGAAAACAGAAGCTGACAATTAATTACAACATAGCTTTGTCGGAGGTCTGTCCGACAACTAAAGCATTCCCGACCACGATCTACCAAGGCAAGAATTGTGATGCGTCCATCTTTGGATAGCAGTAGAATGATGCAGGCGCCGGGCTCATAACCCAATTTTTATAAGTGTGTGACTTGAAAATATCGATTTGGCCTATTTATCATGGGATCTAGCATAACATACTGGAGTTTCAGAAGTTTTTTCTTATGTTATGCCTCAAATAAAAGGTACACCTTGATGTATAGTTACAAAGCAGAAAAATCATTGACAGATTGTGTGTGTAGGAGTAGGCCTATTATTCATATATATTCAAAGGCATGATGTATTAGTTCATGCAGCTGTCAATCACGGAATGTGTTTAAAGGCCTACATACATGTACATCATGTGGTGCATTACTCACTGAGTCATTGAACTACAGTAGAATAGAACCTCCCTATTAAGGACACCCTCGGGACTGACAAATGCTATCCGTAATTGAGAGGTGTCCTGATTAGAGAGGTCAAATTGAATTGAAACAACCAATTTGGGACCAAAACTAGTGTCCTTAAAGAGGTGTCCGTTTAGGGAGGTTCCATTGTATATTTTATTAACAAGCTGCTGTGAAAGTGAAAGAGTTTGAGATATGCAACGTACACTCGAGGGTATGTCGGATGAGACTAAAGGCTGTGGTCACTTGTACATGAGTGTCTGTGCCAGGTGGACAGTAGCCTCTAGTGGACTCCATACTTCCGGCAAAAACCCAATAGGGTTAGGACGCCGGTAATGATTCGTTGATGATGATGATGATGAGAGCACAAAACGTTATATTTCAACTGAAACTTCAAATTCATAAGTATCTAAAAACACTCAATTCGCCAGAATTGGACAGTGCATCATGAATGCAGCATGGAGCGAGATACTGACAATTTTCGGCTTTTTTGGCGTGCAGTCCCAATTTTTCGTGAAATGGAGTACACATGTAGCCTTGTCAAATGTTTTCAAGACAACTTGTCACTTTAAAATTATGTCAGCCCTTAGCCCAACTGTAGGGGCCTACATGTTCAGCTGAAGTAGACTGACCTAACTCAATTAGACATTGATTGATATATCATGCAGCATCAATTTGGCCCGATTGTCAGTTGCATTTGGTCTCATAGTAAGTTTTTTATTGTTTCAAAGGAAATCTGCAGGGCTGTCGCCCAGTTTTCCAATCACCTCTGTTCTGAGCAGGATGCCAGTCTTACAGAGGGTAATTGTTAGGCTTTCCCAAGGACACAGATATGATACAGCAATGATCCGTCCAATATTCTAAGAAACCCCAGGCAACCTGATTATGCTAGTCAGTCTAACCACTACACCATCAAAAAATATCACAAATGAGGAGAATTTTAAGAGAACAGAGATGGAATAATGGATGGTGGTCATCGAAAAAAGGGAGTCTGAAATTGCATGATCTTCAGGTGATTTTAAGCCCAGCTTAGCTTGAGGAGGCAGCAACTCCAAACCTTGCCAGGCAGACTGTCCCAACATTTCATATAGGCCTATATTCAGTGTGGGATGAGGAAAAGAAATGAAACAGGACTGTAGAATATGATATTTACAGCCGAGGACATGACTTAAAAAGAGTTATATTAGAAACAGCGTCAAAAACAGAGGAGCTGGTGTATGTAGGAAAGCTGTTGGTGGCCTCTTCCAGGATGTCCAAAGATTGACTGTCTGGAAATTTTTAAGTTCCTCAACACAAGACTTCTTCCGATGTTGAAAGAGAGCCCCTGCCTGGTCTTCAAGAATGGTTTATTCTTAAGCAACATACGGTACATGCCACTACTTCATCTGACAGGAATCTTACCGTGACAACTTCAATATTGGCATCCCTAGAAGAATAGAAGAAGAAATATATGAGTTATGAAACATGCAATTAAATTAAAAGCAGACAGGTGGTGACCATTATTACTATTCAACAGAGAATACCACCAGGAAGGCAATGACGAATGAGCCATGTCCAGAGCCATGTCCAGATGCATGAACAAAATACGCCAACTTATATGCATGATTCGCAGTTGAGCGCAGCACAGTGTTTTCTTTGAGATATGTGTAGAGGTCATGTCACTTGTCAGTTACGCCCAAACCGTAACGTCGCCATGCATGATCATGATCATTGAGGACCGAAGTTCCGATGTGTCGTTTGCCATTGGGTGATTGACTTGAATGGCATTTTTATGGTCACTTCGTGTTTGATCATGAAAATATTTTGTACAGTGGTCTCCCTAGGTGGTACATGCGTATCTAGAAAATTAAGTATGCTGAAATGAAAATAGGGTGTGCTGGTCTGCACTGTTTAGTGTTTGTTTACCTGCACACTTCTTCAAAATGGTGGAAGTTCAGCTTTTTGTACTTTTTCTCCGTGATCCACACCCCAACCCGCGGCATTTTGGACGTCAGCAGTTAGCAGTCGGTTTTGGAAAAGCGATTCAGTCACCCCTTTAAATTGGGGATCAGCCAAATGCGGTTAAAATAAGAAAACAGAGACGTATTTTTTTGCCGTCCATCCAAACCTGGTTGCGAATTCACCATACTTCGAATATACCAAGCGAAGGGGGGACTTGTTAATTTATGCAAGTTTCTCGTATGAATCTATTTTTGTCTGTCATGTGACCTTCCTCGGCAAGTTCATAACGCGGGAAATGCGAATGACTTCGGCGATGGGTTCGTTCAAAACCTGGCAATGGCAATTGGCAATTGGCAATGGAAATTGGCAATGGCTATGCCAAAAGTATATCAAATATGGAAGTTGGATAAGTTGAAGGCCAGGAATCCGGGCCAGTTATATGGCATCCTGTGGTCCATATGGTTTTTGATACTCCAATATTCCAACCGTCATACGCAAGTTACTGAATGGAACCCAGTAATTATCCACATGATCAGCAGGCCTAATCTGGCTAACTGATCTGTGCCAGACTTATGAATAGGAAATGGAGACGGTTAATTTTCACCCCCCAAGAAAATGTAAAAAGGAGGCCGAGTCGTTGGTGTGCGAAATCCCCTTATTGAAGATAGGCCTACACCAGAGTTCACATTGAATATTCTATTTTTCTAGCATGAATCCATCAATCCTCTGCTGAAATAATTTGCAATCACATTGAATGGTTTATAACCAGTATTAATCCATGTCACTGAGATGAAGCATGTGATCATGGTAACAGTCTCAGTGATTAATGTATATTAGCCAATTCACCCAAGCTCTATTCAACAGTGCATTCTGAAACAAGGGTTTAGACCTACAGTACTGTGAAGCCAGTCAGGTGCAGTGTCGTCTTTTCTGAAATAAAGGTTTGCTCAAAACACACACATTGGTGCATGTCTTTGTTGTTTTTATGGATGAACTCCCAATTTACTCTGTCAACTCAGGGTTAACGTTGCTTGACAGTGAGTCAGAGTTTGTGAGATATCGTTGAGATTTATTTTCCCCCATGTTGCGGTACAGCGAGTGCCGAGTCTGTGAAGACTGCACCGTCTGTTGTACTTGTAGTCATCATCCGTTAACAATTCACGAAACAGTGGCATGTCGCCGAGGCTTTGCTTTTATAAAGAGCCTACTACCACTAAGCCAAACAAGCCAAATCAATTGGTGCCTGAATAAAAGCTAGCAAATGCTTTTACTTCAATTTTGTACAGAAAGGCCAAGTGTAAATGTACATGGAGTTTTAGATATAAGCATAACTCTTTATTCATGTTCATTGGCGAAGAGACCCAGTTTTCAGTCTCATCACTTGATTGTGTAATTTGTAGCCCCTGCCCTGGGGCCAAGACTCCAGGAAGGTCAACAAGGGACCACAGTTTTACATTTTGTTTTAAGTTGATAGAATTAGGCAGTTTTGGGTTGAGTGTCTTGCCCAATAACATGAATCAAAACGGAATCACTTGATTATGAGCCTAGCACTTAAAGGGACAACTTGGGCATCAGACTGACCTGGCCAGGAGGACAATGTACCAACACCATGCACTGCCACTTGTAGTAGTATTACACTGATGCCGTTCTCTGAAAATATATAAATATGTGACCCCGCACATCAATCCAGGGATTAAGTCGCATTTTGGCTCTTCAAATCCCTCAGGCTTCAAGCTTCATTTTGGTACCACCCCAACTTCATTATCTTATTTGGTTACAAAGTTATGACTGTTTGAAAAACGGCTTTTCAACATATTTCTCTATTAATTCCATTGCTTTTATCCTTGTTTTCTCAATACTTTCCAATGCGACTTAATCCCTGGTTTGATGTGCGGGGTCACATATATATACATTATTGGTACAAAAAATAGTACAGCTTTTTTCGTGCAAAGTGCAGATCAACTTATCTTTGAACATTAAGTGCATTACAATAAATTCATCCTATGTTATTAAGTGTGCAAAGAAAGTCTATAATTTGTCCTAACTCTTCCTTTGATAGGAGACAATGACCGGACTCCCTCAATTTTAGTAACTCCCTGATTTGCTGTGCGGTTCTGAATGCTTCAGCGTTCTCATCAACTCTGTTTACAATTGAATACGAGTAATTTATGCGGACAGCGTCATATTTACAAAAACCATATTTCCGACTGATTTTGATAAAGTTTTTACTCAGGTTCGATGCGCTTCCCTCCAGTAACAAGTTCTTACATAACATTAAGTAAATGTTATCTGATTTGAACATATGTTCTATGTATCTCAATGTCCGCCTTTCCAGAAGTGTCTCCATATTACAGTAATTAATTATAAGCGGAATTAACTGATTATGAGTCCTACTCGGTATGCACAAAATCTTTCTTACACAATTCCTCCACGCTGTATATACATTTTCAATGTACCGTAATGAGATGTTGTGTCCCAGAACTGAAACTCATATAGACCGCTAGCAAAACTCTTAAAGAGAGCATATCGAATGTTTGCATTTGCATGACCGAAGTACGCCATTACCATATTAGTCTTTTTGTATAGTTCATTAATACCAATAATGATCTTCACCACTAGTCTCCCAATTGGTTGTTGTTTTAGCATATTCAGCCTTCAGATTCCGAATCATAGTCATCACAGTGGCCAATCGATTGACCATATGTGACCCGTTCTAGCAAAACCAGTCGCATGTCGCACATAAGATGAGCCTATATGACACCTGGAGATAATAGAAGAAATTGATGTCGTCAGATTTCACAAAAGGCAGACAATAGTGAAATGAACAAACGGTCCGTCTCAACCTGCCAAGCTCAGAGCGACATGCGACTGGTTTTGCTGGAACGGGTCACATATTCGAGCTGGGAGTAGATTTACGGTAAACAATTTAGCTACCCGATCTTCTGTGGCTGGTGAAATTAAGGGTTGTAATAAGGAGTGCATTTCACCACCTCTTAAAGTCTTTTGGTTTGAAAAATTATCAGACGAGGACATGTTGTTACTGGAAATCTTTCCCCACTCTGCGAGGTCATGGATTGGGCACCTTGGTAATGGGGCCAGAGAGCTGAGTACCATGGAGTGGACTCTTGCAGCAGCATGATTTTTCATCTTGTTTATCTTCCTATCTGGGTTGCCATTGTCGTACTAATTAAATGTAGGGAATCTGGTGTCCATGGTGGAGGCTGTGAGAGAGGCCATGGTCCAATGATGAGAGAGCTATTTTCGTGACTTCTCCATCTGGTCAGTTGGGCTATCTGTAGTTGTGCCAGGCTTGAGCCTGTCAACACAATTGGTGATATAATAAAGGCTAGCAAATGCTTTTACTTCAATTTTGTACAGAAAGACCAAGTGTAAATGTACATGGAGTTTTAGATAAAAGCATTTACTACTCTTTATTCATATCACCAAATGTATGTAAGGATGTACAGTAGTGCAGTGTCTGATGATTGTGTTTGGTTATTGCTGCGGACAAGCGCACCACAAGCATACCCTGCTTTACACACATCAAGTCAAATGGTAACATCATTTGTTACGTAGGGTGCACAAGGGCACAAATTTGACGCCACTGGAATACCCAGTATGAAAACAGCTGGAGTGTTATGTGGTATTGAACTACCCTGCATAACAAAGACTATGATCAATGGACTCCTTGGGGTGCAAAGGTCAGTACGCTTGTAGTCCAATGGTTGTTGCAACTTTATGCATAATCCACCAGGTAAGATGACCTTGGGGGCTGAATTAAACTGACAACACTAAAAGCGTGTCATTTCCAACTTCCATTGGGATGCAAGACATCGGAAGCTATTTTTCAAGGTCAAAATCTGGTGTGAAGCACAACGGCTCCAGTGAAAAGTTTCGATTAGTGACGGTGTCCCAATGGGCAAGTCAATAAGAACAAAACTTGTTTCTCTTTCAAAAAAACTTTATTGTTTTACATTCCAAGGAAGACACATGACGAATTGGAATGTCATGTAGGAGGAAACCCGCATACCGGGAGAAAACCTACGCAATCGGAGGGAGTCGCCATCTCCATCACACAGGTGACAGGCGCTTATGTTTAATAAATGAGTACATACATTGTACATTATACAATGATGATCGTCCTTTTTTTTTGCTGCACCACTCCGAAAGCCCAATACAAGAAGAGGACCAAGAGATAGGACAGTAGCACTATCTCTTTAAGACATGGTCAACTTCTTTACAAGATGTCAGAAAGAAACACTGATAAGTATCCTTGCAACACAATGCTAAATTGAGATCAAACAGAATAGACTCAACTACTCCACCACAATGGTTTGAGTTAGCACTAAACCTCTTCATGCATTCATCATGTTTATTACACATGGATAGCTATTGTATTAAAACCTATTGTGCATGCCTTCAGGTGAGTCATGTTAGCTGACAATAGGTTTGGTCACTGCTATTGACTTGCAGGACACAATTTAAATAACAAAAGAACCACATTTCTCATGGCCACTGGACAGAGCTGGCTGCCACAAAGCATGACAAAAGAAGCACTTCTGACATGTTATTTGCATGACAAAAGAGGTGACCTTGACAGGGCAAAGACTAAAAGTTGGGTTTGCCATACTTTTTGTCAAGTCATGGAGTCTAGATCTCATATATTTAGACATTTTACAAACATTTAGTTTACATACAGGATTTACAAATACATTCATACAGGACAAAAACGTATAAAAGTTGACGTTTTTAAATGACACTTTTCTCGATCAATTCGGTATCAAGTCAAACCAAAATTGTCATGACGGGTTTAGAAGATACTTTCCCAACCTGCAGATCATGACCTTGCCTTTACAATGAAAGGTATTTTGAATAAAAATGAAAAAAGACTGAACTGTGTGACCACTAGGGTAGGATCAGTCTTGTTAGTCAAATTTAATATAAAAAATTTCAACATTTTGATATTCTGGCAAGCTTCATTTTCAATAAAACAGTGAGAGTTTAACAAACTGTTCTAGTTCAATTGTAAAGACGTATTGGTATTTCAAGATTTGTTGCTACCCGGATATTGCCCAGGTAGAAAATTATGAAGGAGGAAATTCAAATTCAACATATCACTGTTGGTCAGTTGTCTCGAGCATGAAAGTACATTACTGAGCAATTGATCCAGCCAGTGTGATAGAGGGTCCAGGGCAACGAAGCCTAGGCCCGGTCAGTTGACTCTGTGGTACTGATGAGATCGAGAAACAGCATGAAAGGCCTATGGTTCCATCAGACACATGTGTGCTTGTTTCGTGGGGTCAGCGAAACAAGAACACATGGACCCCATGTCTAAAGGGATGGATATAATCAAATGAATATCTGATGAATTCGGTGATTTTTTAAGCAGAAAAATAACTTTTGCCTGAAAAAAATTTCAGGGTCCTGATATGCCCAAGGCGGCTGTTGGCTCCTCTGGTAGCCACAAACAACCCACCCAACCTAAATTGTTCTTCCTTCTATCTTAAGCACAAAAGTTTGCTTCAAAATTATTTTGTTTGGGTTCGGTGAGCCTTATTGGCTCCCTTGTTAGCCAGAAACAACCCCCCCCCCCATATAAATTATAATTTCAATTCCTTCTTTTGATAAGTGTAAGATTTTGAACCATGGCATAAGTCATAACCAAGCATAGATTAAAAGAATCTATGCTAGTCATAAGCAAGGTAAATATTTGCCTTTTCACCATCAGAAAAATTAGAATTTTCATTAAATCACCTTTCAATCAGATATTTTGATAAAACGATAAGGCCTACGGTGACAAAATACAATCTAACCGTCGTACTGTTACTTGACGGCGATGGGAGCATGGCTGGGATGTGCTTGGTCAACAACATCCTTCTCCCTTCTGTGGGATGGCTCATCATGCTGAAAAGAAAAAAAGACAACACGAAATCAAGGTTACGCAAGGTGCACATGCTAAGTTGATAATTCAATCTCAAGGGGCCATTGTGTTCACTGTTTAGATATCTAGTAGACAACATCTCTAAAACCTTCGTTCAGGACTCTCAGCGCTGCTTTGGCTTAGCAAGAGACACAAATCCGTGTCCCTCTTTGACATGCTTGATGCCATTACAATGACTTATTTGACCCTTAGATCAGCAGTTTAAGTTCTCAGTTACAGAGGGAGGTAACAGAGAATCTGAGAAGTTTTCTCAAATTAGGCTCAACCTAATCAAGGACATTTGAAAAACTGAAAGAGATTTGCTTATATTACCGTGTGATGGCATCCTTCCGAAGGTATGAGATAGGCTGTCCTCATGGTGGCTGCAGGATATCATGTCAGGGCTCTGTGTCCGTAGCTTTCCTTAAGTCCAGAGAGTCCCTTGGAATGTCATTATAGTCTATTAGAACATTGTCATTATAGTCTATAAGAATGACGGACATCTAAGTGTACAATCCATCCATACAGCAAACACGTTCCCTTCACGATGTTAGCGAAGGCTCTCCTTGAATTGGTCTGTCAAGGCATCATTTGCTGAACTGTGGTTCGTCAATCCTGCACATGGACATCCCTCAGCGCAACCATTCGATCCACTGAATCCACTCGACTCTCAGTCGTCTGCCCGTATCTGTGAGCGACTGGAAAACAAAATTTAGGGTTACTTCATTGTTCTATCAAAATAGTACCTCTCTTAGCGGACACCTCTCTATTAAGGACAACCTCTCTATTAAGAACACTAGTTTTGATCCCAAATTGGTAGTTTCTATTCAATTTGACCTCTCTAATCAGGACACCTCTCTATTAAGGACAGCAATTGCCAGTCCCGAAGGTGTCCTTAAAAGAGAGGTTCTACTGATAAATACACTTGTGTCATAGGGCAATTCAGTTTCATCAAATTCACCAAAGTTGTTTAATGATATTTTAGAGTCACAACTCTTACGTCCTGTACCATTCGTTGAAAACTAGAAATTTGTAATTGAATTGAAAATTTGCAATTGCACAAATATGCACTGAATATAGACTTCAGCACTCCTGCTGTGTAGACTAATACACAAATACCAGAAGCACCCAATTTCAGCAAACACGTATGCATACCGAAATAACTGCTCTACGGCATTGTGTATAACTGCATTTCTATTTTCCTGGACTGCCAGTAATTACGAATGGCGTACCCCTCAAAGCCTTCCCTCAGCCCCTTAACTAAACACGTCTTGACATCTTGCCTATCGAGAGAAGCTTAATTGAATGTTTGGGTTTCTGTTGAGGTCCAATATCAACAACGGTTGAGTTCATCGCCCGACGATTCACTCTGAAACCTTTCAGTGGGACTGAATCTCAGGCCAGCTGCTCCACTGGAACTACAACCTGAGCATCTTCAACCGGTGTGTCAAAGAGTTCCTGACCGCTCATCTGAGACCCAAACCACTCCCCAACAGCGTCTCTTCCATTTTTGACACAGCGTGTGTTTAGTAAAGTGTAACTGAAGTGATGCAATGACAGAACCTTGGATGGAAAATCTAGTAGCCCTATGATTTGCAGTGCAGCCAAAGAACAGATGGATTACCTATTTTCACATCGGTACACCCTGTAAATACACTTTAGGGCTGAGTTCGTTCGGTTTTACAAGTACGGTATGCAGGTCCAAGGTTTCCCAAAGTGCAAAATCTCCCGAGTTGCTGAAGTCTTTAAGCATTATGGGAGTATCATCACCATGGTACATCTGTTCCCGAATAAACAGGTTGATAAAAACAAGATGGTGGCTGATTTTTCAAAAATTTATCGCCAGTTTCTGGAAGCGGTTGGATGCATACTGTCATGTCATCTGTTTATCTGTTTATATTTACCGTGTATGCGTTGGATTCCTTCGTCATCAAAATCTTTGAGAGTCCCGTCTATCATAGTAAGAATTGTAGATCTTGCTTGAGTGGTTGGGTCTTCTCGACAGCCATCATCTCAATCTGCAGAGGGCTAGATAACAGGAAAAATACATTCAAAGACCAATCTCAAAATGAATAGATTGAAACCAAAAGGACTTTTTTTCTTCTCAGTGTCGAGTTTCGTTTTCATAAACTTTCTGGCTTCACTTTTTTAATTTTAAAGTGGCACTGCGGAAAAGATGCTCTCGGCATTTTTCTGGATTTTCTCTTCTGTGGTACATATGCTGTCAAATGGAGTGAATACGTCTCTAGTCGAGTGTCTTTTGTGGAAAAATGTTGCTCAGTCACACTCCTTTAGCAGGCATTATCTTCACGATTCATGGCCGATTTAATCTTTATGATTTGAGAGAATGATGCTCATATAAGAGCTCGTTTTGATGTAAAATTTGTCTGCGTTTGGAACTTCCGAGGTGCACGCTGGACAGTCCGTGGTGTTTGGTAACAAAGTCGGCCGTCCTTGTAAGTTCCGCCACAGAGCTCCAGGTTTAATCCATACCCTTGCAGTATTATTCCTCAGGCCAAATTGCCTTGGCTTTTTCTATCCATGGTAACGTCTAATAACCATTAATAGTTGTAAAATGTAGAGTATCAAGGTCATTGAGGTCATGTTGCCCATTTGGCTGTTACTTCAGCACTCTTAGTCAGGTAATCTCACTCAGGTTCACAACTTGGCCACCAGGGTGCGGATTCAGAAAATATGAAAAACGATTGTTTTTTTTCTCTCCTCAACTGCTGGTTAGACAGTCATGAAGTTTGTATCATGGGTAAATTTTATATTTATTAACCAGAACTAAATGATGCTCACCCTGTGGGCTGCAACATCCGTCTTTAGTGTCCCTTGTCCTTGTGTCCCTTGTCCTTGTGGCCCTTGTACAATGTTG
This sequence comes from Lineus longissimus, assembly GCF_910592395.1. Lineage (NCBI taxonomy): Eukaryota > Metazoa > Nemertea > Pilidiophora > Heteronemertea > Lineidae > Lineus > Lineus longissimus. Next base: position 18,508,331 of record NC_088310.1, on the reverse strand, counting down.
GCCCGGGCTGCCAAAAAAGAATCATATTTTTTGTTGAGGGGACAATCAAATTTCTGAGTGTTTCTACTGGACTAGTTTCGATTTAAAATTGTTTTGCAGAGGGCATTCTCTGGAATACGAATTTCTTACACCAGTTTCAAAACGGCTGTGCCACACCTGGCCTAATGCGCATTCGATTCGATTTGAAAAGTGTCACTCGTGCCTCGTATTATAGTAACGAGCCATTAACAGTCAACTTTCATTCCAGCACACCAGCTACAGATGAGCCCAATATGCATTAAAGTTGAATGTACATTTCATTCACTGTGACCACAGCATAAATGAAATAGTGTACGTCATGCAGATTGATACTTTTTCGGACGTAACTGAAGACTAGTGTGATGCTTACCCCGTTTGGATCCAACATTGGCAGCAACAATGCATCCTTCCAGTCCAGTGTCTTCTTGGCTGACAAGCTGGAGGCCGGCTCTCCTTCTTCATCGCCGTCATGTCGATTTCAGCGGGTGTATATATAAGCTTTGTGGAGCACAAGGAGGTCAAGAACACTGTTGTTATCCAAAGAGCCCAATGTCTTTGTCAGTACTAAACTGGTTTAGCACAAGTACCACACGGACACGCCTGACATTTCGTCCGACGAAATTCCGCAGGCTAACAACAGGTCTCAACCCCAGTCATTCCATCCCCCTCGAGATCAGGTAGGGGATCGCCGGCCGACTATTGCTTACTATTGTTAACATTCGTAAGACTTATCCCGCCAACACTCTAAAACAAGGGGACCAATTGAATGACTAGCGACACGCAACTCTTATTGCCCCCATCAATCAACCACAATGACTCAACGGGAACACATACCCTGAACCTAAGTCCATGTCATCACCGTCGAAACTTAGATGAGGACCGTGGAACAAAGTGGCAAGCATGCCTGGGACCCAGCCACCGCGCTTTGGACATGAGATGAGATAGACTCAAGTCGCCAGTCACGATAACCAAATACACCAAGCGTACAGCTTGAATCGAACCCGATCTATCATCGTCATTGGTCACCTGGCCTGGCCTGGACAACTGAAAGCTGAATAGATTAAAAAAGATGATAAGCAGGAAAAACGAAACCAAAAGAATAACAACTATAATAGCTAGCTAACTATGATAACTACTCTAACAACTAGAATAACAACAATAGCTACAAAACTAGCACAACATTGATCAGTCACACTTCCAGCACTCACTACAGCGACTATAGTCCCTCCTCCCCCCCCCCCCCCCCCATGACCACCCGCACCTTTTTCCTATCCCATCTCACACACACACACACACGCGCACACACCGTCAATACTATGGTCACAACATCAGAACATCCACCAGCCTGATTGCTTGTTAGAGGTGTCACTGTCAGCCTATACATATATGTTACTTTTTAAAATACAGTAAGTCCACAACATGATATTTTATGCAAAAAGTTTTTAGTGCATTTTATACACCTTTCCAGAAATGGGGCGCTGAGTGTCCGAAATAGTGATGTCATAAGGGGAAACTAGGCCTTATGGTGGAGGGACAAAGGAGATAGTCATGGTTGACCAACACACTTGAATGCCTTTAATGACGGACAAGGGGGAAAAAGTTAGTTCCAATGCAAGCCACCAATTTCAGGAAGCATGTGTAAAAACGTTTTATTTTGAATTCCAAATCTAAACAAATTAAAGAGCAAGTAGAAAGCCTTTAAAATCATTAGGTCTTTACAATGGGGATAAGACGAGCAGAAGCATGTGATCTGTATTCTTTTACGTCAAAATGTACCTTTTTATATTTTGAAATTTTTTTTTCAGAAAGACTTGAAAGACTTGATACAGCATACAAGTGTTTGACTTACTTTTTGGTTATAGCCATATTTTTCATTGACCTTGGAGTCAGTAAAACAAGTTTGGTCAACTGACAATAACAGTTATTGGACAGTGGCACCTCTATCAACAAATCGGGCAGTTGGAATCTGATATTATACCTACCCTTCTTCTTGCAAATCATAACTTATGAGAATCTTCGGTTGCAATTGCGGACAAGGTTGCACTCTGCAGACAAGGTTTGTGGCATCTGCAATGATAAATTGGCAAAAAATTGCATGATTACATCACATGTGTTATTCATTAGTCAAGAAACTGATGCTCAAGAAAGATGGTCAGATAGAGATAAATTTCTCATTTTCAGGAAAGAGTTTATTACTGGTAGACTTCATTCCTTTGTATTATTGAAATAGATTTGAGGTAGGTCATGACCAAACCCAGATGAGATTCTCATCAGGTTACATCACAACTTCTCTTCAGTGACCAGACAGTCCGAGACTGGATTCTCTCAAGATGCCGCGAGAAAGTTCTGTTCTGGCCCTATACATACCCATCGTCTTATAAACCATGCAGGAATATTCCGTTGCAATTGCAGACAAAGTTTGTGGCATCTGTAATTAGAAATTGGCACAAATGCATAATTACAGCAATTCTGCAATAGGTCATGAACATAATGCCGGAAAGTGATGGCTGAAATAAATTTCTCCATTTCGATCTTGATTTTCGTTCCTGAACATAATGCCGAAAAGTGATGGCTGAAATAAATTTCTCCATTTCGATCTTGATTTTCGTTCCTGTTATGTGAGATGGGGCCCTAACTCATGACCAAAACCATATTCATCAGAAACCAGTCAGCTTCCAACATGGCCTCCTCGCTTAGTGACCTAACAAGATTCTTGATTCCGACCTAAAAAAGATGCTCTGGCAAAGTTTGGCACCTACTGGCAGATTCCTTTAAGATCAAATATCACAATGTTTATTTCTTTCAATATAGAGAGGAAGTTGAGCAATGTGGTGGTAAAATATGAGGGGTATGCCGTTCCTAATTTCTTGTGGTCCAGTTAAATAGAAATCCACTAATACACAATGCCTTAGTGCAGTTATTGTGAATGCAAATTTGTTTAAACTTGGTATTCATAGTATTTGTATATCAGTCTACACAACGGCAATATTGAAATTTATATATAGTATGTATTTTCGCAATTGGACATTTCTAAAATCAATTACAAATTCAAAATTTTTAACGAACGACGTAGGCCTTTAAATAATAAAGGGACAATATAGGGAGCAGCTAGGCAGGCAAGATAAAGTTACACCAAATTGCCAATAGGGGTCTCTCACATCTCACAGTACCGTCGAAATGATTCACGCTTGTACGAGGAATACATTTAGTGCTGAATCTGACATGACCCAGGGCCCTTACTGTGTATATAATATTAGTCACCTGAAGATGGCCAAATTACTAATTAGCCCCTCTGCTCCTGCCTACAGCCCCCTCTAACTCCTTTACTTTCAACATACAAGGTATCTTAGTTAGTGCTCAATTGCCAACATTGTAGCCCTGCAAACGACCTCGGTTTCTGTACGCTGACACAGATGATGTGTTGTTTGTATAATTTTTACTTGACTTTGCACATTTTTTTTGTCATTCTGTGCCATGCATTTGAGGGGGGGGGGGGGTGTCATTCTACTATTGGGATGACGTTATAGATATTGAAATACATGGCTTTCTGCATAAAATGGGAAATACCCCTTCGTGGCAACTTCAGAGAAGAAAATAATACAAGTTTTTTGTGTATACCAGTAGCTTAAATTTATTCAATTTTTTACAGATTTTTGAAAAACGACTAATATTAGTAATAAAAGCTGGGCGATTTCATCTTGTCCCTCAAGCCTTGGATCCACTCCGCCGACCCCGACTCCGTTACACCAATAAGGGGAGGTATTGGACCGAGTAACACAGTGATGGTTCGGAATGGGCGATTTAGGGTTAAATTATGAAAGAACCTTGACATTGGGAGTTGGATACGTTCTCTGCATTGAAGCCTGCATGGTGGGTCATAAGATTTGGAGCTCAAGGAAATGGTTAATATTTATAAAGACTAGTAAATGCTTTTACTACAGTTTTCTACTAAGATGGCCAGTGTAAATGTACATGAAGTTTAAAGTAAAAGCATTTACTAGTCTTTTATAAATATCAGCCAATGTTTTTTTCCCGCCAAAAACAATAGAGAAAGACAAATGTCCTTTCTTCCAAAATCCCTTGTTCCTATGAATGAAATCAGCATAAAATGAATAACATCTAGATTCAGTTTGGTGATACCCACCTCGTAATTGTAGAAGATTGACGATAAACTAAACTAATTTTTTCTATTTCAGAATGTTGAAATAAGTCAGAATTTGAGTCCTGAGAAGAACATGTGCACCCTGCTAAAATGAATGTTCAGCCTGCACTGCATTCAAAGCAAGCATTGGAAGGTATAAAATGTGACAGGTAGTGGCTATTATGTAACCAGACTAAAACCCTCTTTCAAGGTTGGCTGTCTTTTATTGCCCCGAACAATGGTGTCAGATGACACAGCCCAAGCCTTTGCAATGTGATTAAGAGAATAAACAAGTAACCTTTTTTATTCAATTGGTTAATTGATGGTACTATTGAGACTGGCATAATCCGGTCTGAATGGTTGGAAATGAAGAGGGTTTTAATCAATAGTGCTGGTTGGGACCGACATACAAAGTTGCCTGCACTTTTAAAAAGGCCTACAACGTTCATTAAAAATTTTGAATTTATGATTGAATTTTAAAATGTCCAATTGCAGAGATACGTACTAAATATAAATTTCAACATTGCCGTTGTGTAGACTGACATACAAATACTATGAATACCAAGTTTAAACACATTCGTATTCACAATAACTGCACTACGGCATTGTGTATTTAAGTGGATTTCTATTTAACTGTCCAGGCCACAAGTAATTACGAACGAGGTACTCCTTAAACATTTGAGTTGTTTACTTTCGGCCTGATGAATGAAATGCCACCTTCCGAGTTCAATTCCGATCCCACTTGGGATATGGACCAGGCTGGTCTAATGCTGTTCTTTGCGTCAGTTCAGAACTTCGGTCCCGATATGACATTGACAATGGTATGGATTGTGCATCGGACCAATCACTGATTTGATTAAATGACTGAATCAGCCAACAGTAACAGAATTAGGAAAATGGCAATAATCATGCATCAGTTGTGCAATGCAGTGGTTATTTTTTCGAAGGAGGAGATATATGCTTTTTTAGTTTTAAGTTTTAATGTAACTTTTAAGTTTTATGTGCCAAGTTTGCCAAACCCAACCTTACTCCTTAGTCCTTAGGCTACTAGTCGAATGAACCATTGACGTATATTGCGTATTGGCTGAGACAATCGGGAAAAGAAAGCTTCTTTGAAGTATTTTTTTCTTTTATCGTCTTAAGTTTTAAGACTAAGTCCTTAACCATCATCATCCGGGACCCAAGTTGGGGAGCAACTGCAGAATACCCCGGACACTCTGTGCTAAATGATAGGAATGTGTACATAATGTACAGAGGGACAGAGTGTACAGAGCTACTACTGTCCCGGCTATTCTGTAGTTAGGCCCAAAGCAGTGAAGTACACTCTTGCCTGGACAGAATGTACTGGAACAGGACTCCCCAAAAAGGGTCATGCTAATTCCCGACCTACCCCGACTTTTCCCGACATTTCCAGACTTGCGGAAAATGCTGCCAAAATATAGTGTATTAATCATCAGAATATTTATATTTGTACTGTTTACATACATATACAGCACGTCTGTTAATTTCAGGACTTTTGAACGATGCTAAGTTGAGCAAATCAACTCCAATAATTAATTTATGCTGGGTTCAGACAAGGCCATATGCATGTCCAGTTTACAAGAAGCGACAACCACAACTAACCAAGATTACCGACCTGCAGAAAAATTGCGGTCGGTTGGGTAGATGTAACTTGCTTTGCTCAACTTAGCATCGTTCAAAAGTCTTGAAATTAACAGACGTGCTGTATATGTATGTAAACAGTACAAATATAAATATTCTGATGATTAATACACTATATTTTGGCAGCATTTTCCGCAAGTCGGGAAATGTCGGGAAAAGTCGGGGTAGGTCGGGAATTAGCATGACCGCCCAAAAATGCACATAGCAAATGTACTATGTAATGTAATGTACACATGATAACTTCAGCAACAAATATTTGAGAAATAAAACAGAATGGTGCGTTATAATGCTGGTTTGACATTTACTGGATGGATATACAGTATGCCTTTAAGGAAATATGGGAAATTTGCATTGAAAATGATGAGGAATACCTGTAATTTGACATAAATGTCAGTCTTGACTTTTCCATCTCGGATCATAAAACCGAAAATACGGAAGTGTCGCACGTTCACCGGAAGTTCACAAGACGTCCCGCAGATTTAGTTTAAAGCCCAACAAAATGTTTTGTCTATCTTCCCCATGGTGGCAGCATCGTATGACCTGAAAATTCCAGCCTTATAGGTTTGTGTGAGAGTAAGGTACTGCCAAGTCTACAGCCGTTGGAACAGGGGTTTGCATAAAATGACGTCACGTCATTTTTGGAGGCAGGTAGGCCTGGCCTCCTCACCGGCTAGTGAGACCATTGCTTATGCATCAGCTGCTGTCACCTGCCGTAAATTGAAAACACTATAATACCAAGGATAGACTAAATCTCGGGGACGTCATGAAGTTTAAAGGGTATTTCCGGACGAGTGGAAGCTTTCTGCTCTTACATACTCGCTTTTTCTCTCTTGTTCTGGTCTAAATTCGCAAATATTTTGACAATGAAGCTAACAGAAGACTCATCTTGATATCCTGCACGCATGAGATAACTCATGAATGCATGTAAGTATGCTTTTTTTTTATTTTGGGGATATTGTTGCTGCGCTACAATGCAAAGTAGTAAAAAACACATGACAATTGACATGCAATGCATGCAGATGCATGCATGATGAATACATACATGCATGGTGGCCACTGGATGTACGCCATCAATGCTGAGCCAGATACATCATTCATCTCTGGCAATGCAGAGGCATGCCGCAGAGCCAACTCGTCATGAACTACATGCAGCAAGCATGCACAATGACGGTTCTCGGTAATACTTGGCCTGGGGTCTTTGCGAGATACGCCGGTCCTGTACCATACCACTACCAGTACCGCCTAGACCTAGGGACTAGGGTCGGCCGAACAAACCATCTTTACAATATATCTTCACGGTAAAAGACGCCAGGCATTGTCTGGCGTCGGTGACCGTAAAAACCTATTGTATAGGTAGTTTGTTGGGCCGACCCTAGGTGGTAGGCCACCGGCGTATCTGGCAAAGGGCCTATACCACTCGACTGGGAACCGGTCACCTTAGGCCTTTTCGAAGAAAACGTTTCGGAGCCATAATGGCTCACTTGGTCTTGGTCTTGGAACGATTGTGGGGGCTTTTACTTGTCCTTTCAATTCGAAGAAGTCTATATTGAATATGTTCCAGCGGCTGTAGACATGGCAGTACCTTACGATATTTGCTATTTTGAATAATATGCAAACTGCCTTCATGAATATTGCAATTTCAAAAAAGTTCAGCTACAGCTGTTGTCTATAAATCACAATCTGAATCGACTGCAAAAAGTTGCTATTGGTCTTTAAAAAACGGTTGATTTCACAACGCATGAACATGCACATCTGTTCTGCAAATTCGATAGTAACTTGGTTGACATTGTTCTGGCATTGTAAATATAACTCTGTTTCTGGAAACAGGGCTGAGCCATACCATTGTAAATAAATAAGTCTACTTCTCGAAAAAACGCTTCCTCACACAATGGGTGATATGAATAAAGACTAGCAAATGCTTTTATCTAAAACTTCATGTACATATACACTAGGCCTTTCTGTACAAAATTGAAGTAAAAGCATTTGCTAGTCTTTATTCATATCACCCCATGTATCTGATCATTCGTCACTACCACAATTCACATCAATGCATATATCCGATGCAATGTGGATTGGAGAGATTTTGACTCGAGCAGGACGCTTTAATGGATCACCTGGTCATGCAAGCATGCACGATGTCGATCCATCAATCAGACGGTTATTGGCTGGTGGAAAGAAATGTTCCTTTGCAGGATCTGAGGTCTTTTGGACAGAGACAATGACGGGTCATGCACCGTCCACAATACAATCATCATGAACAGTCTTTATGTGTTTTTTGTGTGCTTGATTAAGGAACATCACGGCATACTTAATGAGTCGGTTTTGCTTTGAAACTTGTATTTACATTGACAATTTTGGCTGTTCTGGTCATTACAAATTACAAGAGGAACACAAGCATGTCCTACTGTGGGAATATCATGGCTGGTGCTGTTAAATTATATTTTTCAAAATCTAACTCTGTGCAATGGCTGATTTGAGTACAGTCAAACACATTGCAAACTTGGCATGTACTGTTGTACTGAAAACTGCCCAAAAACAAACATTTCACAATTCCTAGGTGATTTAAAACTGTTCCGGTGACCTATTTTTCATATCAATTATAAAATCAATGATATTTCAAATTAATCAGGAACGAATATTCAGTTCCCAAAGGTACATTGTCAAACTAAGTTCAACTCTATCTGACAAGTGCCTTCTACATGTTCTATCTCAAGGAAGCAGAAGGTGAGGTTTCAGTAGGGCATGTCTTGACCCATCCTTGGTTGCCGCAATGACTTCAAACCCCCTTTCTCTGATACGTTTATGTTCCCTGCATATCAAACGACGTGATATCTTTAGCGGCGGATCACTCCGGCTCATTTGTATTCTGATCCTAACTTCCCAGTTCAACTGTTCTGTGTCTTGAAAGACTCCTGCATGGCAATGTTTAGTGATGGATTGAAACGATGTGCTCGGCATCAGCGCCCGTTTATTTTCCATCATGATAATAGTCAATGTTGACGGAGATTAGACCCCATTTATAATGTCACTGCCCGCGGCCGGAATACTAATCGCACGATTGCTTGACGGTGATAGCAAGGATCACAGTTGTTGCGCGGTTGATGGGATCCAGAGCAGTGATCAACGCCCCTGGTGGAGGATAATGGCGATGATGAGATATATCTGCTCACATGCGTGGAAACAATGAGCTGTTTACTTCTAATCTGGGATTTGCAGCATAGCATTGCATTCAAAATAGTCACTATCTTGACTTATTCGCTCTTCCAAGTGGTCTCGGTTTTCTTGTGAGGTTAGGTACACTGTAGTGAAGTAATGGCTCTAAAGATTTTTTCAGGGATCGATAGTAAATTTACCCATTTAGCCTCAGTGTCGTGGTTAGAGCACTGGGCTCATAATAAAGAGGTTATGGGTCGATTCTCAAAAGGATCGGCGCGTTTCATCTTTGTGTTCTTGAGCAAGACACTCCACCTTCTATCCTTCAAATGAGACTTTTAAAAAGCATTGGCTCCTTGTACGTGATACATTGTATCTTTGCTTCGGAAAGCCAAATACCCACACTTTGTAACATGAGCAGCTTGCAATGGACTGTTCCCCTAGCTGAAGATGAAGTCACATTGTCAGTGAAGCCAATTGGCAATAACTGTAGTGGCACAAAAAATGCTTATCCTGCCTTGGAGAAGGAGTACTCCCTGGAAAATATGATATTTTCCAATATGAACCTACATGTAAGTTCGTACGGTACTTAAAAAACACTGCCATCATGTCAGTGACGCACTTTCCCGTCTCGTTGCAGTATTTTCTGTTGCTCTGTGGCAATGTACTCTATCCGCAGGCTAGTATAAAAGACAGTGCTGCAGACTTGTAACTATAGACTTGTGATTAAATGCATTTTTAACTTGCAGGGTTATATATTCAAAATTCCAGCTGACTGAGTGGATTGTATTGATTTCATTATTTCTAAATCAATTACTGTTACACTTCCTAGTCTATTCCACTCCTATTCCAAGAACATTTTGGAGTGTGATGAGCGCTTTTGAACATTGTATGCAGTGGGAAAGGCGCTATATAAAAGTTAATTTCATTCATTCATTCATAGTCTACTCAATGCTGTTCAGCTGATGTTGATATGTTGTCATATGGGATAAAAACATTTAGAATTCAATGCGACCGTGTTGCTGGACGTGGACATAGTGCTTAATTCTAATAACGCTGGTAGACACAGACACACCAGTAACAGCTGTCCATGCCCCCCTTGCCTGCTGTTTTCAGTATTGTTGACCAAGCTGTGCCCAAGACAGACATATAGCTAGGTTTCTATGTGGCAAACAACAAGACTTGCACAGCTGTGCAAGATACAATTCAGTTCTTGAAAATTAAAATGGAACAGCCTGTGCGGCTGGCTAGACGGGGCACCTTTTTATTTCGAGTCTTCCATCATTATGAACTTTACATTGATGGAAGGTGCTGTGTGTCTGACCTGTAACGCGCCCCAGCCCTTCGTGGACGCCAGTGGCGTACATGTATCGTTGCAAGATTAAGCTCGTAGAAAGTGATTCTGTGGCCAATGTGGTTTTCACCGCTTGCAAGAAGTCTGAATACTTCTGAATACTTCTGCTTCATTTATGTGACAAGTTTTCTCATTGGTCAATCAAGCCCCATTCTAAATTAGAGAGACTACCGGTCCCCAAGGCTTTGAATACTGTCAATATACATTGCTTCAACATCGATACCCTCCCGCTAAAACCCTCAGAGTGCTGTTAACAGGTCAGGTTTCAGTGATGACGATTTGAATGAAGTTGCCACTGCTGGTGTTAAAATGTTACATTTTGTGGGGGTCACTCGTAAATAATGGGTGCAGACAAACCATTTGCCTTTACGTTATGCTGTGTGAAGAGTCCCTTTCTCCTGATTACTGTTGTCGGAAAGGACCTGAGCACCAGTTTACTCATCTCCAGCCCAACCACCTGTCTTCTTGAAACAAACCCAGCAGTCATGCCTGCCATCTGAGCTAAACAGATTACGACATCCTGTTCAGTTATATAGAGAGTAGCCTCCCTTGACGCTGTCATGGTAATTACCTTGTTAAGGCTTGTGTGCCGCCCCACCTCAGGGAATGCTCATCTAAGGTTGCCTATTGATCTGCCATAACTTCACGTTCTTTATAATCAAATTTTTCCAGCACGGAAGACCTGCACTGTTTTCTGAAAGTGTATTTTGCCGCTTTTAACTTGCTTACTTCAACAATTACCTGGTTTGGTTCCGATAATTTACTTAGACAAAACTGTTTTAAAAGACTTAAACATGTACTCCATCAGTTGTCTTTTTGAACATTCATGATGGTATCTCAAGTTGAGCTAGTGACGTCTCAGCCCGAGATACGATTTCAGAATTCATTTTCACTTTCAGCTAGTTTGCCCCTCAAGCACAGCATCGTCTTCAAGGGAAAAGACTTATTCCATCAGCTTTCTATTGGGAAATTCATAATGTTATCTCAGATTTTTTAGTGACGTTTCAACGTGAGATACAATAGGGCCGTTTAGACGACGCGAAAAAATCCGGATGCGTCCCGAATCCGGATTAATTTTTCGTCGTGTAAACGCAAAAAGATCCGGATCAATGTGGTTGCATCCGGACTAAAAAGGTACCATCGCCTTGGGTGGTTTTAATCCGGATTCATCCAGATTCGATCCGAATGCGGTCTTTTCGCCTGTCGTCTAAACGGCCCTATATTCATAGTAACATATCTTCTATTTCAGAATCCTCTCATCATATTGTGGGTGCTAGCCAAGCTGCATGTTACAGTGCATGGGTCAGACGAGTACATGTACCACCAGCATCACCCTCGCAGATAACTAATTCTGTCTGGTCCCTATTTGCACATTCATAATGGCATCTCTCGCTCTTTCATTCTAGGTATTCATTCGGTGAGACCAAGTCGCATATTTCGCAGTGCAGACGCCTTCTAGATGACGAGAATAAAGTATGAATTTCCGTCAACGCATGGCTTGGCTGATGGTCGTATTCTTCTTGTTGGCGACGAGTGCTATCGTTTATTACATCTTTGATGTAAGTGACTCGTACAATGTCCTCGCTTTAGAACACGTTGAAAAATATCACAAGGACAAAGGCCGGGGGTCAGAGGAGTCATTCTTTTCATCGGCAATCGGACATATCACGGACGTACCTTTAGGCGTGTGGTTGATGTTCTTCACATTACCATATCTTCAAGTGTTCTGTCTTCTCATAGCGTGCACAAAACCCGAACCGAAATTCTCGCTAGCGATATTATGGCCGGTGTATTTATATTTCAAATGTCGCCAGTTCGTCACGCGATATCAAAGCCATCCAAAAAAAGCCGTGAATTCACCAATAAGTAACGGTCATATTCTCATAGACACCTGATGTTCGTAGGAACTTAGCAACAAATATTCACATGATCTCCATCTCAGGCAATTTGTGATAAGTACGCGACCGGTTATTTATATTTTGCAAAAATGTCGGGAAATTCGAGTCTGTTCAGTGCAATGACAATCGACTCTGCATCTAGGAGGGATAGAGGTGACTCAGTTCGAATGGTGTTTTAAAAGACTTGCTCCAATATTTATTTTGGATATCTACTGGCATTACTGATGTATCAAGTGACTTGGTAAAGTTCATTAGCAGATGTAAACATAAGCGAGAACACTGGTTTTGGTTGGTAAGGCATTCAAATTTGGAATCATTGACAGTCAACTTACTTTAGTATGAATGATAATCTGTCAAATAAATATTGTAAAACATGTGAAAACGCTTTACAATTGGGAGAGGATTCTTTTGGATTTAATGACTATTAGTAGAAATCTGCTCAAGGAATTTGTTTGAACCTGATTCCGAACCAGAGGGAAACGCAAAAGAAGCCATTTCATTTTGAGTAAGTGAACAAATTGACAATGCAGTCCTTGCCAAATTTGGAGAAGTTCAGTCTGTTGATCGTTGCATTTTAAACTTGTGCACTTTCAATCAGTGTTTGTACATTGAGAAATTTTTAATCCACTTCTTCTGTCCAAATTACAGTTGTCATCGCTAAATTCGCGTCATTGGCGCTACACAGTGCGTAGGTCACGCATGATATTCACGAAACACAGAGAGATGCGTGTCACTGGTGCATCACTGATGCGCAACTTGGCACACGTGCGTTGCACGTCAATGACGCGAAGCAGGATGGATGTTATTTGTGATTTGGACTGTACTATTTGCACATATTCTGTGACACGAATTGCAGTTTGTGAATTTCCTGCATGTTTGTTTGAGATTTTTCTCTGCAGCAGTGGTTTTTTCCCGGAGCTTGGGTCACAAAAAAGCTTGTAGACATGTAAAGGCTAACACAAGTCTTCATATGTATAAAATAAAGGCCTATCTCCACATTAAGGTTTGAGATGGTCACATGACAAGGTAACCAGTTGGGGTTAGGGGAAACACAAGAAGGTAGGCCAAGGGAAGAAAGTTAAAGGGAACTGGAACCGCCGAGCGATTTATTCAACTTTTCGACTTTCACCGCCCGAGAAAGTCAAACTTCCAACTTCCTATTCGAGTTCAGATTTGTAGCTCCGCCCCCAGTTCCCGAGCATGCGCACTTCAATTTGTTATTATTGAGAATCATGTGAGAATCACGTGAGTCATGCGATCTTTCATTCATGAGTTTTCGTAGTAAATTCCATAGTAGGGACGTCACTCAATGATTGACAGCTGGGCGCCATGTTTCATTCATGCCTCGTTCTGATCACCCGATACGCGGGAAATAAAAACGAGGTCATACGAACTGGCTTGGCGGTTTCAGTTCCCTTTAAACTCGATGTATATTATAAACACTGTCTATCTAAAAATCAGGCATTTCTGTAAATATGATGAATCGGCATATTGTATAAAGTGACTAATCAGGCATATTTTTTCATAATGATCATGAGCAGTATGTATATTTCAATCACAAATTGTAATTTAATGAAACAGTAAGTTCAAAAGTCAAAGTACTTGTCATGTCTTGCTATTTCTAAGATTGGGTGCTGAAATGTTACACACACAGCACCCAAATGTATACCTAGCTTCTGCAACTATAGAACCTTCATTTCTAAAAATTGATCAATGTCAGATGCATAATATGAAAAAAAATCATCAGGCCTAAAATAATATGTAGATATATGGTTCTGGTAAGCCTACTTTCTTTCATTATTTTGGCGCTCTAAAAGCAAAAACGAATTCGTTTATAATCAATTATCTTATTGGCAAAGTTCCTTATTTCTGTGACGTGGATTTGAGAGAAAGACATCATACCGAAATAAGACTACAAATATGTAGCCAGAGGCACAGCTTTTTCAACATATGGTGAAATATTTATGTATCACTTTGTGTTTTTCTAAGTCGTCTTGTCAGAGTGATATTTATGTCTTTTTCATTTCACCATGGCAGCATCGAGTCTGCCATTGAGGGCGTACGCCATTCATTAAAAATTTGAAAAATTGTATTTGAATTTGAAATTTTCCGATTGCGTACCACAAACTGAATATATAAATTTCATCATTCCGTTGTGTATGTACAGGTATAAAATGCCAAGTTTCAGCAAATTTGCATGCATGATATCTCCACTACGTCATTGTGCATTTACCAACTGCATTTCTTTTTTCCTGAGCGACCAGCCAGTTTATAATATAAGAATGCCATACGTCTTTTAATCAACGGAACGACTGGAGGAACATTATCATAAATCTTACCCTGTTACTTTGATGCTTGATTACTACAGAGAACCATTCCTCGTGGTCGCCTTTCTTCGTGAACACAGTTGGTTCTACCAGTGAGATTGATTTCATTCTGCCTGAGGCGATTTACCATTACTTTGATCACGTAACATCTCTTTACCCATCGCGTTACAGCGACTGTTTAAAGAGAGTGTTTTGGCTGGTGCTTTTGACGTTAAGATATTCTTTTTTGTGTAATTCTTCTGTCGTCTCTCGGCAAAAAGTTTCACTGTTGTATTGCAAGATTTTCAACGTATGTAATCATTTCAATTTCATCAGAGATAAGATGATCAGATTTTTTCGCAGACGTTTATAAAGGATGTATTTCCACTTTGTAAAAGATGGCTCGGTTGTTTTATCTTTAAAAAGCACAGATAATGACTTGAAAAAATGAAACAAAATAGCAGCATCAAACTAAAGAGGGTGAATCTACCATATTTTTGCTTCATGTTTCATCTTATCTCTGATGGAATTCTGATTCAGATCTGTGGTTTCCAAAATTGAATATCTAGTCCCAGCAGGTCATACAATTTTTAGTTGTGTCTGCTAAATTGAAGAGCTGTCATTAATGCCAGATATGTAGGGTTTTTGCCAAACCTTGTGTATATATCACAGTGGTCAGACACAAATATTTCACCGTACGGGCCACAATAGATCCTCCAAGATCGTTTGTGGCGGGTGAAAGTTAGGGGTTACCGAAAGGATGCATTTCACCCCTCGAAAATGCATAATAGGGATGATTTAATGAAAAATTTTAAAACATTTTCAACGTTATTACAAGAGAGCAAACAGTTCTCTTGGGGGAGGGGTTGCAGTAATGTCACTGTACAGTCCAAATCAGAATTGACATCCCTGAATTCGCGTCATTGGCATGCCAGTGACGCGCTACCCAGTGCGCAAGTCGCCGCAAGATATACACGAAACATAGAGAGATCAGCACGTCACTGGTGCAAAACTCGCACGTTACTGACGCGAAGCAGGAAGGATGTCAATTGTGACTTGGACTGTATGCTCTGGCACATGATGTTGATGTATAAATCTACATTTTATGCAGTGCTCTTCCTGGGACGAGAGGGAAAGTGCAAGGTTCTCCATGATGAATTCATCTAGGTTCACAACCAGGGCAACTGTTGGCAGGGATTACACTTTATGAGTCGTTTAAAAAAACAGTGTTTGAAAATGGCTGGCATGTCAATCGTCCTTTTGTCCGAGGTCAACTATCATACTGATTCAAACATTATCTTATGTTATGGGGATAATGCTCATTGGTAATTGCGGTTTTGAAAAACAGGTACCGAACAAATGATGTGCATAATCAGTGAATAATGGTCATCTCATAATTCACTGAATACCAAAGCGAATCATGCAGAGGATGTTACAGTTGAACCTCTCTATTGAGGACACCCTCGGGACTGACATGTCCTGTCCTTAATAGAGAGGTGTCCTGATTAGAGAGGTCAAATTGAATGAAAACTACCAATTTGGGACCAAAACTAGTGTCTGTAATAGAGTGGTTGTCCTTCTTAGAGAGGTGTCCGCTAAGCGAGGTTCCACTGTATTTGGAATCTGTGTTAAAATGCTGTAGTACTTTTTCTGAATTTGAATCTGGACAATTTTAAAGAGGGATAACCACAACGAGCGATTTGGCAACAGTTTTATATTGAGATGGTTCCAAAGTTCTCTCTCATGAAGTATAGAATTGTGCTTCCAATGTGCTCAAAAATGGTTTTGGGGAAGTGAATTCTACGGACAATTTGCAGTTGCATAAGGACAGCAATTTTAAGTACAGTAGAACCTCTCTATAAAGGACACCCTCGGGACTGACAAGTGCTGTCCTTAATAGACAGGTGCCCTGATTAGAGAGGTAAAATTGAATGGAAATAACCAATTTGGGACCAAAACTAGTGTCCTTAATAGAGGCGTTGTCCTTATTAGAGAGGTGTCCGCTAAGAGAGGTTCTACTGGAACATATTTCTGAAAAATTGTTTCTGTGTGTACTTGATGATTGCCTTACTCACATTGCTGGCTTTTGTGTTGTGTGGGCCTCCTAAGGTACTTGTATTACTGTAACACTAACAAATTTGTCTTAACTACAAGTCATATTTTGAAGTAAATGAGTGAAATTAATTTTCTATATCTTGAATTGTTAAGTTATTTTTAAGTTTGTTGAGAGGAAAAGAGCAACTACCACGTCGGAGCTTTTGAACTGAAGCGCAATGTTTTGAGATCGCTAAACCACCCATCTCGATAGTGGTGACGCAAAACACATGAGATTCAGGATGCATTTTAATAAAGTTATCGCAAGTCACAGTTATGACAGATTTTTGTTGCATTATACCTGACTGAAAGTTGCAGGAGACATCAAGACCCTGTCGATATTCCGATTGAGATAAAGCTTTTCTATCGTCACAATTTTTTAGGGCAAGGCCATTATTTTCCTCCATTAAATTAGTGTCCATCAGGGTTTTGGTCTGTGGGCAGTTGAAGGAACCTCAAAAAAGACAAAAGAGATTGCATTGAGAGAGCAATACCATTCAGCATTGAAGCCAAATTCATATAGGAGTTGTGACATATGGACATATCCTTGGTAAATTGTATATATTCAATTGCATTGTCTTCCAGGCTTCTATGATTAAGAGTAAGGTAGGCAGTTGTCTTCACATCAACAAAGGGCAGTAGATAACTGCATGTCATTCTGTCCTTCCTTCTACTAACTTCATTTCTTCCTTGGCACGACTGGAGCATGTCTGGATTCCTATGTTGGCAGAGCACATTTGGATGTTGAAATCATGTAAAACAGTCGAGAATTTAACACGATAAAGCAATGCATGATGCTGGATAATTTGAAAGCCGATATTCCTCTGTAAGAGTTCAGCATTCGACGGGGCCGGCAACTTCACACACGTGAATTGACGTCATGCAAATTCAGTCATGACGCCTGATGCCACTTTCCACAAATACGAGTACATCATGTCTTTCCACCCTTTTACATGCAGCACTCTTAAAGATGATAACAGTCCAATGTTTCAGAACCATTTTGTGATATTCTAATTTTTCAATAAATCATTTGCTAATGTTCTATTTGGTATAATGCTAATGCTTGTTCGTAAAAAGTCGTCTGCTCATAAACAAGCGAAATTGTCAATGTTTAAACGGTCTGTCTAGTGTCTGTGTTTACTTTGGGTGCATGTACATGTTGCAGAGGCAGGTATACACTGTGTACTAACACTATTCATAGCTTGAAAAACGAGAAAGAAAATGAGTCAATTCATCAATGCAAGCTACAGCGATTCCTGCTCGACTCATGATGACAAGGATAATAAGGTTTGCTACCTTTGTAAAAAAATCACTAACCACGTGAAACGAATAGTATGTTTTGCAGCGTAATGACCACTCCAATGTTTTATGGACAACTGGTCATAGTTGTTGCCTAAAATTTCAATAACGCCATTGTGGTTCATCTTGCGTACATTGCTCCGCTAACTTTGTCGCTTACTGCAATAATGGACGATGATAAATAGGTGATTAGCTTGAATTCCCTGCGGGCTAAACTAGCAGATCGTGGCCCGAAATGGGCGCGCACCATCACAGAACGCGGTAATGAGGTTTGATTGAGTATATCAAGCAGTGCGCTTTCATGTTTTTACCTTAATGGTTACACTGCGGACATGTTCTGGTGAGTCACATTACCTGTGTGATTAGGGTCCCTGGGCTGCAACGCGGAATTTCATGTCAAATGTTGGTATAGTCTAGGTATTGGGGCAAGTGGTATGTGACGATGTGTTTAACTGGGAGGAGATATACCGTTTGGTGACTTTGGCATTTGCAAGAGATTTTCATGAAATCGTTACAAATCACGACCATGGCATGATGATTGGTGAACTAAAGTGCTCGCGGACAGGCTACTTTTATTCCTATGACCTGCGATAAATATTGCTGTATTGTGCAATCAAAAAATCACCTGTCTGTAGGTAAAAACCTATTGTTGTAAGATTGGATATTTTTTGCAGGTTGCGCTGCTGACTGATTCTTGTTGCAGGTCGTTGCGCTAAAGATTACCTGTCTTCAAAGCACTTGCTCTCCAACTGATTTGATCATCATGCAGCTTAAGCAATTAAAATAATTGAAATCAAGTAATAATCTCCTGTTTTTAGACTCGTGTCGCGACACGTTTCAGTAGAGCATGGTACACATCAGTGCAACATCCTCCCGGCCGTGACCCCTCCTAACTTTGAAGGCAAGTAACATTGTCTTATTGGCACGATAGCCTCGCTAACCTTGACCGTACAAATATCAATAGAGGGGGATTACTATCGGCCGGATTTGGCCATTATTGAATTGACGGCAGCCAATAGTGCCGAGCTTTCTTTCCTAAGTACAAAATATGATTACGTTAGCAAATGGAGCTATGATCCGACTGGATTGGCCAGTAGTTCATTGATAGATTTGCTGGTAGTAATATTGTCTGTTCGGCAAATCATATTTGATGGCCACCGGCATTTATTTTATGATATTTGTACGATGGTCATGTTTGGTTATTATGTATCCATCTGGCACTCGATCATTTTGATCACAAGGAGCGCAGTTAAAGGGCCTCCATAGGCAGGAGCCAGGCAGGTCATATTATGTTAAACGAAGTTGCCAATAGGGGTCTCTCTTCTTTCACAGACCATTGAAACTATCCACTCTTGCCTTGGGAATATCATTACCGCTGAATCAAACACCACCTAGGCCCCTAACTGTGATGACTTCTGGCACTCGATCATTTTGATCACAAGGAGTGCAGTTAAAGGGCGTCCATAGGCAGGAGCCAGGCAGGTCAGATTATGTTAAACAAAGTTGCCAATAGGGGTCTCTCTTCTTTCACAGACCATTGAAACTGTCCACTCTTGCCTTGGGAATATCATTAACGCTGAATCAAACACCACCTAGGCCCCTAACTGTGATGACTTCTGGCACTCGATCATTTTGATCACAAGGAGTGCAGTTAAAGGGCATCCATAGGCAGGAGCCAGGCAGGTCAGATTATGTTAAACGAAGTTGCCAATAGGGGTCTCTCAATTTTCACAGACCATTGAAACTATCCACTCTTGCCTTGGGAATATCATAACTGCTGAATCAAACACCACCTAGGCCCCTAACTGTGATGACTTCTGGCACTCGATCATTTTGATCACAAGGAGTGCAGTTAAAGGGCCTCCATAGGCAGGAGCCAGGCAGGTCATATTATGTTAAACGAAGTTGCCAATAGGGGTCTCTCAATTTTCACAGACCATTGAAACTATCCACTCTTGCCTTGGGAATATCATAACTGCTGAATCAAACAACACCTAGGCCCCTACCTGTACTTACTAGTCACCTGAAGACTACCAAATTCACTCCTCCCTATAGAACCCCTTTAAGCCGTTTTCATGAGCAAAGTGTTGACTCCCTTGCCGCTAAGGTAGGTTTTTCATCATAATCGACATGGCAGGGTTTTCCTTGTCATACTTGGCTGAATTGATGCGTCTCGTGAGACCGTAATGCGGTGCAAATAATGTATACTGCTGCAAACATTAGGGACATATTTGAGGCAAATCCTTTGGGTGTGATCTCATCTTTATAGCCCATCTGTCATCAACATACTCCGTTTCAATTATGGAGCAAGCTCGATAGATGCTATATAAAAGGATTTATTAGAAGGTAAAAAGCTGAACGTGCGGTGTAAATCAGAGGAAAGATTTAACCCACTGACTCCTAAGCTGAGGTGCGACTAAACAAATTGACATGGCAATCTAAATCTAATGGTAAGATATATATCCGTCATTGATGTCAGCATCAACTTTTTAACAGACTGTTTGAGCTGAAATCAATATATATTCACATCAACCTTTTAGCTCTGGCTGAGGAAGTGTTAAAACTCTTTGACCGCCAGAGTAAAACATGGCAGTGAGTTAAGGATTGGTGTTCGCTTGGGAAACTGTCGCACTTGAAAGATCAATGGACACACCGTAACTCTAGTTCTAGATGCAGTGACAACTCGCAGTGTGGTTTTTTCATATTAATACGGTCCTGTGATCTGCTCTTTGTCTCGGCATGCAGTGTGCATCACGGAATAACGAAGCTGCCTAATGGGTCGATGGAGACTTCTCGATCAAAGATCTAATCAAGGAAAGGAATTTTCAGAAATCGTGACGCGTTCTGTTTCGTCGTGTTGGTCCTCCGGTTGATTACTCCGGTTCCTCCAAGGATGAGTGATTCCTGACAGTGTAAGGCAATCGATCATCTTCCCATCTCTAACTCTGGCATTGCATCTTGCAGTCAAATCGATTCAGTCGCATGATCTGTTGTGCTCGAAATTCAAATGGAAAATGCGATGACAATGGGCTGACATCAGTCAAGCTAAGGCTTCAAGGATTGGATCTCCTGCATGACCTGCTTGTGTGGCATGGAAGGGGTGCTATCATAAACTGCTATCATAGCTGTTTATCATAAACTGCTATCATAGCTGTTTATCATAAACTGCTATCATAGCTGTTTATCATAAACTGCTATCATAGCTGTTGTTACTCGAATTGAACAAGTAGTTGATGTTGTAGGTGCAGGGTGTATATAACTTCTCATCATTTCTTCTGTAGGCAGTCAGTTGATATTGTTTTTGAGTTCCTTTGAGTGTAAAGCTGGCCTTGATTCTGTACTTTAGTAAATGTTCCAATCAACTTGCATGGAGCACCAACCGCGATATCTTGATTTGAATGGTGTTCCGCCACTGATTTGAATAATGTTCTAGCACCTATCTTTATCCAGATGGTCTGTATGACTCCTCTTGCCAATCTCGATTCAACATGTTGAGCATATCTGGTGAATGGCTACTCCTAGCATCCTATAATTGATTCATTTGAACTGCTAATGTAATAAACCTGCTATCATGATCAGCTTCCAGCTAGTTTGAAAAATCACAACTTCATTGACTGTCGGTTGCAAAGGAGAGGGGTTGGTGCCTTCAGGTTGTGCATGTGGAATTTATTTTCTGATCATAATTACATTGGTCTGCTTCCAAAGCAACTTGAATCAGAAGTTTTTTGGCCAGGGTACCGGTCAGTACCACTCATCTTCATGCTTTCTCCTCGAGTGCCATGCACTCTTTCATTGACTGGTACTTGCAAAGGACTTGAGCCTAGCATTCGTTCCTGCTGATGTAAGGTTTTAAGCAATCTGCCTAGTTTAGAGTCAGACATCTTTGGTCCACGCATACTTATCAGTGTTCATCAGTCCTAAAATCTCCTCCTTCATCACCAATCAGATCCACATGATCGGACATCTGAACGGCTGTTATTTTATTTTTGGTTCCTCCATTGAGGAAAACATTTATACCAATGATATCAGTTTAAAAACTGTATTTGTTTGGATGATGTGGTGTTCAGCAGTAATGTTCATAGCTGGCAAGTGCAGGTATGCCAACCTGACAAATGCAGCACTGCATTGAACATCAAAGAACAGATCATGATAGCAAGGTTGGCAAATGTCATTTAATTGTTTAACCAGGGCACTTTCATAGGCTAACCATTTATGAATGTGCGCCTGACAGATTTACCCCGGCTCTGATCAGCGGTGACGGAGAAGACTTCAGGACTGACCAACAACGCCGATATTAAGTCGGCATGTCTTTGGTCAAGTATCTGTCATTCCAGCCTCTGTAATATACATCTTGCATCACGTCCACGACATACATTCCACTTATTGATCACTCTCGAAATACCCTCTGCCTAACGAGTCTCAAGGCACTCACGACAACTCTACACGTACATCAGTCAGTTTTTCTTCAGTTTTCTATAACTCGATTAGGAATGCCATGTCCGTGAAGATGTCTCTATTCGCAATATCCGTGTAACAGTATTGCACTAGAGAAAGCATTAAAGGCCTACGCCGTTCGTTAAAAATTTGAAAATTGTAAATAAATTTGAAAATTGTAAATAAATTTGAAAATTGTAAATAAATTTGAAAATTGTAAATAAATTTAAAAATTGTAAATGAATTTGTGAATTATAAATAAATTTGAAAATTTCCAATTGCATAAATATGTACTAGATATAAATTTGAGTATTGCCATTTTGTAGGCAGATATTCAAATACTATAAATACCAAGTTTCAGCAAATTTGTATGCATAACAACTGCACTAGGACGTATGATAGCATTTAGATTTTTCTAGACCAGAAATAACAAAGAGCTTACCCCTTTAAATATTTGTCAACGTGTAAATCTGGCAATGAAATGCCTACAAAGTCTCACTTTGATGATCATGGAGCCATTATCATTGGAGTGGATGAAAAAAAAGCCATCATCTTCTATGTCGGCACTGTGCAGTCATTAGATTGGATTGAAGGAGTCGTGATATTAATTTTCTGGCCTTGAAAAAAGACACCTGCTTTCATCGTTAATTTGACACTAATTAAAGTGTTCGCTTTTAATTCAGCAGTTGGAAATCAAAAGCTTCTTTTGCAATAGAGTTGCAAGTGCCGAAGAGTTTGCAGGAATTCAATGCTTCTTTGACTAAACGGTTGGTTGCATGTGCCGAAGAGTTTGCAGGAATTGAATTCAATGCTTCTTTGACTAAATGGTTGGTTGTACTAGAGTAATGATGATGTCTTTGTTTTATATAGCAAGCTTTTCAACTCTAAAAGTGAGTCATTCAGATCCACTTTGATGATTATTTCCCAGTCTCACATGAAACATACCACGAGATCTCTAAGAGCTGCTCATATAGCACTTCTCTTTATCCTACTGACCAGTACCCATCCCACAATTGGATTGAAGGAGGCATGCGGGGTTAAGTGTCTTGCTATAGGATTAGGACATTGAATCGGATAGAGTGCCAGAGGCTGCTCAATGCTCAAACTTTCACGAGTTAAAGAGCTGCTCATACCAACTGCTTGCACCCTACAATAATAGGTTCAAGGTTCCCTATGGAAGCTCCTCAAGTAAGAGCGTTGATTAGACCCTCGAGTTTCAAATTATGGCTGGTCGGGATTGCTGTCTTACAAGATAAAACCCATGAAAAATTAGATAGCGTTCAACCCTGGCCCAGTGGCAAACACTTGTCATTATTTGATATAATGATGGAACACTGGCACCAAGGGAGATATTCACCATCATGAGATGTCATGACTGCAGATGCAAGTATGGCTGATGGTCCCACTGGAAGGCTCATATGTCAGAAGGATATTCTATCTCGCAAACAATCCGGTTGTCCCGAGCACTTGTTAGGGCAGTTGGTTGGTGGTTTAGGCTGGTGATTTTATGAGATAGCGACAACAAGATCAGGAGGGGTTCTCCTTTTTGTTGTCCAGTTGACAGAGAAATGACTTCTGACAGAGGTATTGATCCACAAGGACACAATGAGCCCATCAAGCGGGGCACGGGATGAATAGTCTCCTTGCCAAAAGCCATATCTTAAAAATACAATGCATTCCTGTTTTGAAATACTTTTCAAGATCTAACTTCACTCTGTGTTCAAACCATACAAACTTCACTCTGTGTTCAAACCATACAAACTTCACTCTGTGTTCAAACCACACAAACTTCACTCTGTGTTCAAACCATACAAACTTCACTCTGTGTTCAAACCATACAAACTACACTCTGTGTTCAAACCATACAAGTCTCTTATTAAAACTTATTACCAATATCTAATCTAGAGACATCTTGCCCCGAGAACAAAACGCCACGTCTGCGTCGTTAAAGATGAAAACCTTAGACCTTCGAAGAACGGAAAACATTCCAATTTCATTAAAATTAAATGGGAATATTTCTAGCGGAATTGGCCCCTGAAGGTCCTGGAGATGAAGCAGCAATTAGTTGCCTCAAGCCAGTAATGAGGAGAGTGGTGGGTGGTGGGCTGCACGCTGCGTTCAATTGGAGCCAGCCGCAGCTTCTGAAATCTGTTGCTCCTCAATGTACTGATGTACTAATCCGCATGTTCTCGTGTGCAGAAATGTACTGGTGGGTCAAAGAATCTTAGCCTCCCTTTTGACCCATCTGACCAGATGGAATCTCGCCTGATCTTTCCCTAGCTATCTATCGTCAAGATATTCTTGCTCGCTAACAAGTTGTTCACAGACCAGTTATCCTGACCTTTATTTCGCTAGAGCGTACACTCAATAATTCATCGAGGAGACAATGCTCTGTTGATTGCTGACGGATAAGATTGATGCTGAAGCAACTTTATATCTCTGAAGACATTTTGCGTTACCCATTACAACTCAATACGGTAGAACCTCTTTATTAAGGCCACCTTCGGAGATGACAAGTGCTGTTTTGATAGAGAGGTTCCTAATTAGAGAGATCAAATTGAATGGAAACACCCAATTAGGGACCAAAACTAGTGTCCTCATCAGAGAGGTGTCCTGTATAAAGAGATGTCCGCTAAGGAAGGTTCTACTGTACTTTTTTGTGATGGTGAGATTGTAAATATCTGGCATTATCATTCGTTGCCTTTATCACAACTCAATACTCCCTTTGTCATGGTGTGGTCGTGCACTCGGAAATCATTCCTAATTCAGCCTTATCAAGCGAAGAACGTATAATTGTACCGGGGGCTAATTGTACCATTTTACCTTATGTCTAACTCAAAACTATACACAACATTGCCCCTCTCCGGTACTCTTCTTAAAATAATCCTTCTGGCATTGTATTTACCATAGACCAGGAAGATTTGCCTAGATTCGCAAATGTCCAGTTTCTCCACATTCACACCAAAATCGAATTACAATTATTTAGTACTGGCCACCTATAACTAGTGTGGCCGTACAAAAGTCGATGCCCATGAGCAGTCACGACTGATATCTGATCGCTACCGTGTCTTATTGGCATGATTCGATTGAAGTTTTTCTTTCCTATATCTAATGTCAATCATCGAGGAAGTGATCGAATTGCGGTCGAGATCGATCACAGGCACTTGAAAATAAGGCATCAATAGCCCGCAATCAATTGACAAACGCACACTCACTGACAACACACATGAACAACATTGAGTCAGTCGACTGACATGTGGAAATTGCCTGACTTTCCATCTCTGATACTATTTCAATCAATAATGACGAGATGTTTACTGATGCCAATTTGGACTAATGTACCGTACTCACAGCTTTTTGTGGCTTAACTGAGGCTGTCTTGGGATTTTGTCATCACCTGATGATACCTAAGATCAAGAATATAGACGACTTAGGATTAACGGTTATATTTTGTAAGCATACCATGCAAGCGTACTTCTCGAAGATGAAGAAGCTCATTTTTTCAGGGATAACAGCCACAGCTAAGGTAAAGGGGTACAACTATAGCCACAGTACAATTATAGCCCCTACAGTGTATAGAAAAGAGCTGGAAGTACACACTAATGTACACAGAGGCTGTACTAGTAATTGTACTGGGGTTTCCTTATATGTGTGCCTCCAACCAAATCTACCGACATATTGCCAGACAAACTAAAAATTCATTTCTATTCTTGTGCTGCAACACCACAAGAAATTTATTCTGATCAGTTTAGCGATAGTCCAGTTAGTTTAGCTAATGGCGCTAGACACATTAGATTCAGCTCCTGTTCAATCCCTTGCTTGCTAACAGTGTGATTTTGGACGTGTTGTCTGCTGGAGGATTTGGAGATAGAAACACTTTTTATGTTGGTTTGCTCAGATTAGCCAATGAGCTTATAGTCAAAGGCAAACAATGTAGCTCATCATCAGTGCAGCACTCGGTGTGCCATTGAAAATACAAGAGGCCTGCTTCTCCCCCCCCGATCACACCAAATCATGCAGATTCCGGACGAAAAATGATGAAATTGGAATTTGAATTCTTCCCCCTCCTCTGAGAACCTATTGCCCCTCCATCTTCCATGACCAAAATCCTCAATACTATACCCTGTAATTTCAAGCCTCAACCAGGACATACCTATAAGTAGCCTCATCAGAGTCCTGCTCATTCCTCCCATGATTGCTCAGAGGCAATCAGTTAGTAACATCTTTGGAATATTAACCAAGTGACTTTTACCTGTATCTATAGTTGCAGGAATTATCTAGTTGATGGACAGAATATTGCTATTCCATACCAACTTAATGATGTTGGAGACACGCGGAGAGGGTTTTAACTTCCTTTGACTGAACAAATTCTTAGCCCGATCCCGCCAGTGAAATCACCCATGCCACGCCGAAGTCAAAATCGGAGTTGGAGCAAAAAAGAGCCTAGGAATGGTAATTGCGTTTACCACACTTGGTCACACCACACATGGTGAATCTAATGCCCCCAGTCCGATATCATTATACCGACATACCAACAGGTAATGAACCAGTAATTTCTAATTTTGGGCATCGCTTGGCGACTATATTTATCACAGCCCTTGTCTGCTATGACTTCAGCCCAAGGAGCGAGATATGCAAGGAGTTGTAGAAAAAAAGACGAAGCTTTGTCAACATAACATGAAATTGGTTCGATAGTTTAGAGAATTAATCGTTCTGTTCAGCGCTGTGCTGCGCTGGGAAAGATTGGTAATTACCAAGGCTGTGTGTTCATGCACCAGTAACGTTGATTTAGCGATGAAGAAAGGTCCTTAAAAACTGCACGCATTCGTGAAGTTGGGAGAAGACCGATGAGCATGTCAGTAGGATTTGCGTGACATACCGATCTAACTCGAAACTTTTCAGTGATTCCAAATGCGCAATGAAATAAAAGCTACAAAAAAGTTGTTGTGTTAAAAATAGCTGCTGCTGCTGTTATAACTGCAGTTGTCGAGGAGACTGCAGCTGTTATAACTGTAGTTGTCGAGGAGACTGCAGTTGTTATAACTGCAGTTGTTATAACTGCAGTTGTCGAGGAGACTGCAACTGTTATAACTGCAGTTGTCAAGGAGACTGCAGCTGTTATAACTGCAGTTGTCGAAGAGACTGCAGTTGTTATAACTGCAGTTGTCGAGGATACTGCAGCTGTTATAACTGCAGTTGTCGAGGAGACTACAGCTGTTATAACTGCAGTTGTCGAGGAGTCTAGCTTGATTTAACTTCCGAAGGGCTAAATAGCTCCTACAGCAGTTACAACTGCAGTTGTCGAGGAGACTAGCTTGATTTAACTTCCGAAGGGCTAAATAGCTCCTACAGCAGTTACAACTGCAGTTGTCGAGGAGACTAGCTTGATTTAACTTCCGAAGGGCTAAATAGCTCCTACAGCAGTTACAATTGCAGTTGTCGAGGAGACTAGCTTGATATAACTTCCGAAGGGCTAAATAGCTCCTACAGCAGTTGCAATCGCAGTTGTTGAGGAGACTAGCTTGATTTAACTTCCGAAGGGCTAAATAGCTCCTACAGCAGTTACAACTGCAGTTGTCGAGGAGACCAGCTTGATTTAACTTCCGAAGGGCTAAATAGCTGAACTCCGGTTTTTGAGGAGACTACTTCAATAAAACAAGAAAGTGTCCTTTTTACCATTTTATTGATAACTAACAAATAAATACAAATTATAAGCTTTTTTACATGTTAAACGTATAAAAAGTAAATTTAACACTATTCAGAATGTACCAAAACAATTAAGTATTCTCCAGTGTTCTAACTGCCCAATTTGCACTAAATGTGGCACACAGGTTATTTTTCCAATACTGGACCGTCGAAGAGCAAATAACAAGATTAGTGAGAAAAAAACTAACAAAGTCCAAACCATTTTGTGTTCTTCTGACACCAGTACTGCAAATTAACTGAGTATTTTCGGGTTTATGTTTCATATAAACTATGAGAATTGTTTTCTCGGTCCCCAACCCCTGTTCAAATGGCACTGGCTGTTTTGTATTGCACAGAGGAATACTGTTTAGAGTTGTCTGAATTGACGTGAACATGACTCTTTAGACAACGATGCTTGGTTTTTTGCTGCCATGTGAGTATTCCTCAGAAGTTCGATCTTTGTTCTCTGTAGCTTCCTCCTAATCTTTTTAAAATTTCAGTCCAAAATGACCCCAATTGCAATAAAAATACATCATTATTCCACGTCCCTGCTGTTCAATCATAATTTCCATTCATCCCAAATTTGCCTTATGAGGAGAAAGTCATGACCAGAGGGCTTGGATAAGGCCACTTTAGTCCCACTTTTTCATCACGAGACCTACGGAAACTAACAGGATCTAAGTCCATGTCCGTCTGTCTATGAAGATCTTGATCGGGACAGGGGCGTGGACACTGCCGATTTCTTACTACCATCTGATGACGTCATCTCTCTCGCCAAGAATTCCACCATCTCGTCCTCCATAGACTCGACCCCCTCCATTTCCTCCCCCTCATCTCCCCCATCCACCTCCTCCTCTTGAGGCATGTAGCATTCTTGTGGATTGCGCTTGAAGATGTACTCTGCCTTTAAAGAGAAAAAACAATCTAATTTCAGAATTTTTAGTAGAACTTCTCTTTTTTGACACAACTTTATTAAGGAAACCCTCTCTATCAAGGACACCAGTGTGATCCCAGATTGGTTGTTCCATTCACTTTGACCTCTCTATTCAGGTCACCTCTCTATTAAGGACAACATTTGTCACTTCCGATGTGTTCTTCTGTACATCACTATAACCAGTCACGGTAGAACCTAACCCTGGCATATTCTGATACTGACTAGTTTTGTCAAATAGATTGGTTTTCCCGATTACAGATAGAAATCAGCTTTAGGATGAAAATGACTAATTGGGGACACAATTTGGTGTCTTAAAACAGTGAGGGTGTCCAGTATCCACAGGTGTCTTCCCTGTATCTAGCTCCAACATCATCATGTAGTGAAACATAATGCTGGAAACCAACCGTTAATGAGGTAAAGGAACGCATGCA
Source organism: Lineus longissimus (assembly GCF_910592395.1). Taxonomy (NCBI): domain Eukaryota; kingdom Metazoa; phylum Nemertea; class Pilidiophora; order Heteronemertea; family Lineidae; genus Lineus; species Lineus longissimus. The sequence goes on along the minus strand of NC_088310.1, from coordinate 18,478,922 downwards.
GTTCCATTAGAGCGAGTCTGCCCTCCCCTTCCCCTCTCACACTGCCATCAGAGCAACACAACAAGAATCAGCTCCACAGGGAATCAAACACACCAACTCTGATGCAGTGACGTTACTTTCAAACATCAATCTCATCCATCTGACAGCCCTCGTATTTTATGGTGATTACCGAGTTGATCATTTCAGATGCAAAAAAAATATCATCCAAAATTCCAATTATAAATATTGGTATCTTGAAATTGAATGTGCAGACGCTAAATATTGAGCCAGCGTGTTTGCCCGATGACAGCGTTGTTTTGTTTCAAATCCACTTTCATCCAAGCCGCCAAAACACTCTTCAGATATCATTCTCTGATTGTCATAACAAGATGTTGTAAATGGTTTTTCCTCTTGAAAGACGTTTACAAACTGCTTATAAAAGATAGCTCGAGTTCTCTGATATTGTCAACTGCTTCAGATACTGCAGAATCAGAAGTTCGACAAATCGACAAAGCATGGAGGGACCATCTCAAAGGAACTTACCAAACACGATATTCCAGGTAGTTACCCAGAACTTTTAATAAGCTCCTTCCTGCTGGTTTAACAACCTAAAATCCCTACCCCCTGGCAAAAATGTCCACCCCCAATCCCCTATTTCTAGTAAACATTTGCGTACACAACCCCTTATACTGAAATTTATGTACCTCTCCGAACTTGAGTTTGAAAAAATATGACTGGAGTTTGGTATCTTAGTGGAGGATTGAAAAGAAGGGGCCTCTGTAGGATGGCGGGTATTTGCAGTGGAAAAAAGAAACATTGTGTAGTGGAGTCAACATTTTGGAAAGGATTGTTTGAAGTAGAGTTGAGTTGTCCCCCAGAGTAAAGTCGGAAAACTACAGTAATGTGTATGAGTCAGAATTCGAAATTTATTCTGTTGTTACTTGAAGCAAACTTACGATACTTGATATTCTTCATTTATTTACTCATTTATTTAAAACCTCCTTGGTAGAAGATAACATAATCATACATAAAACATTACATATCATCAAAATAGAGAAAAGTTCCATACGGACGTGATATCTGCACCCTATCAACTGAGGCATAGCACCAAAAACCGCCTTTCTGGTGTATAGTGCCCTTGATTTTTGATTCCATGCTTAACAAGGAGATTTACTTGAATTAATGAATCCTAATTCAATAGGAATATAGAGTACACATCATCAGAATTAATGAAAAGAGAAGTGCTGTTAACTGCACTTTTGGATGGGGCATAATTAATTTGTCATTGCATATTTGCGAGGAGCATGCTTGAAAGTTTACAAAATGAAGTTTGATAGCATAAAATTATTGGGTTTTTCAAATATATTGGCTTGAAATAAACTAACTTGATTACAGTGAAGCACTCAAGTTTTCAATGAAAAAGGATAAGTGCATGCGGCAAAAGTTATAAAAGTTCTTTGTCATCTTTTCCTTTCATTGGAACATACATTTAAATTTGGAAGAAACTTTCCTATTAGACTTTTATCTGTCAGTGCGCATTGGTTGATCAGATTGAATATGCTCTTCATGGCATGGTAGAACCACAAAATTCTTTGCCAATTCGTTAGACTAGAGAGGGGTGAAAGATATCCTTTCAATTCAACTCTTGAGAAATCCTGGAAATCTTCTATGGTAACTCGGATCTTCAATCTGATGAACAATCTTGGGAGCTAGGAACAATATTTGGTTACTTTCAGACATTGATTTCACCAGAGGAAACAAAGGAGGATGAATTGGTCACCAACTTACCAAATGGTCAACACCATTCTCCGGCCGGTGTTTCACACAATCAATCAATCCCTCAATCAACGTTGGCATGACTGCCCTCATCAAGTAGTTCCTCATCGGCAACACCTTGGGAACCAAGATGCTCACTTCTGCATTTTTCTCATTTTCTTCTTGTCGCAGCTGCAAGAAGAAAAATTGGAACTCGAAGTTACATACATAAGGAGGGGCAGGTGCGAGAGATTAAGTTACATCTGGAAGAGGCAGTACAAGTGGCAAGTCCATCCAGCAATCCCCACAGCTTGGTCTTAGTCCTGCCCCCTCTGGCCACGTCCTATATCATTGGGCAGAGAAGTCGGGACAATTCTCTAGTATGTGGGCTGGCACTCCAAAACTGGCAGATTGCTGTGTCCACAACTCGTTTTCTCAGTTAACGTTGCAGTAAAGTTGACCCAGCACCATGTAGTAAAAAGTTATACAGTCTTCTTCCACATTCATGTTCTATTCTAAAGATATTTTCTCTGTGGCTCAGGCAGGCCACTTGGTGTCAAATGACAAAGACTTTTCCAGTGGAATGTGCAGTGTAACCCAGAAATGTGGAGAAAAGCCTCTAAAACTCTCTGCAGTAATTTATGCGTTTACCATTTCATCTTTCCTCATTTCCTTGGCTTCCCCCTCCTCACGCTCTCGCCTTGTCATCTCCACTTCTTCTTTCTCCTGTTTCTTCAGCGTCTCCATGGCATCAGCCAGATCTGTATCAAGTCGCTCGTACTTTGTAGGCCCTGCAAGAATCGCAATCTTAGATAATGGAATGCTTCTAAATCTGACAGTATACTTTCACCAACTTCTGTTTTCTTTCCCTGATGGTCAGAAGAATTTCAAGCTCTTCCTGGGCAAATCTGATATTGATAATCTGGTGTGATTGGTCAAAATTGTTAACTGAGTATATCCATAGTCTATAAAGCATCGAAGGAAGTGAATTGATCCACTTGATCTTTACTGATAACAGTGCAGTCTCTTATTTGCATAGACATGACAGAGGGATTAGCTGAGTTGCTTTGATAATCTATATGCCAGTATCTACAAACAACCTGTCTTAGATGCCCCACAAAAAGATAAATTAAATCAATGTATCTGCGATTTAAGTCACATGCAACGATAGTTGCTTGTTTGTGGTGACGGCAGGTCGCAGCAACCTATGAGTCAATAGCAAACCTAGCCTGCAGACAAGAGATTCTTTTGTTGCAACATAGCAGCGATTATAATTACACATGTCGCTTGTTTGCACAGCGCTTTAGTGAGACAGAACCTGTTTGAACCTACCATAGATTCGTGCTTCTCCCAATGTTCCCCTGATCACATCCGATGTTTGAGATTTGGCTGTTCCTGTGGGCTTATCCTTAGCTATATCTGAAAGAGACAATCACGGCCGTTCTCTAGAGACCCAAGGAGGTAATGATGTAAAGGTAATTTGCTGTAAGTTAGTTTTGCAGTATAGGATTACGCGTGAGCCAATTGTCCTTGGGGAGGCAAACGTTACCTCAAACAGACTTTGAAGTAATATAAAGACAATGAAGGTGGCCTCAGTAGAATTGCTTTGAATGAAAGCCTTGGGACTGAAATCTGACATACTTCATCTCTGCTACTGAATATCACAGGTGCTGCTGATTTACAGTTACTTGGTTGATCGATATCTGGAAGGCATAACGGTACTTTAGTAGGCCCTAAAGCTAATGATATTGGCACAGAGAATGCTTGAAAAGTCAATATTGAGGTCAGAGACCTTAGCATCAACTTTGACATTGTCAGCTCTATAAACAATATTGGGTTCTTTGTAATGTGGAGTAGGAGGAAACCGGAGACCCAAGAGGAAACCTACGCTGTCGTAATGAGTCACCTTCTCTATCATATCACTTGAGGGACAGCTCTATAAACAATATTGGGTTCTTTGTAATGTGGAGTAGGAGGAAACCGGAGGACCAAGAGGAAACCTACGCTGTCGTAATGAGTCACCTTCTCTATCATATCACTTGAGGGACCGACCGGAAGGCGAATGTTGGACCTCAGAGGTGACAATTGCCTATGTTTCCACCGCGCCACTCCGACAACCCAAACAGAATGCTTCCTTACTTACCAATGTTCTCCACTTTTATTTCCAACTCCTTGAAGTAGGCAGCGATGTGGTTTGGTTCATCCTCCGGGTTGCTCTCACGATAGTCGACCAGTAAACGGTTGAATGACGAGTCCGTCTTGTAGGAGGCTGCGAGTTGCAGCTGCGTCAAGGCAAAGACGCGTTCCTTCAAGAACTCATCAGAGGCGTCAAGTATAAACACATACTCAGGTGTGATGTCAGTGTCGTAGGCGGGGCCCGGTGTTTCCTCTGGTGTGGACTCTTCTGTTTCTTCAACTAGAATTCAAAATATTAGTCAGGGGTATTAGGAAATGGCGTCTTTGGAGCTTGCTCCCTCCAAGACTTGACAACCAGGAGGTGCCCAATATTCACGCTCCCTGGCTGCATAGGTAGGCCTACCAATAACGCTCCACACTCATGATGCTACAACCACTGTTTTTCCGGATCCCAGAGACAAAATTTAGCACTCTGTGACAGAGACGTCATTCTGACATCATTTTAGCAGTCATGACGTACTTTTTCAGCCCGATTGCGGAGCGCTATTGGACTATCCATGAAACCTTCAATCAACTGTACACTGCCCAATATTCTCTAACCACAGCAATTAAACATACATCCTTCTTTAAATCAGCAGTTTAGGGGAAGGGTATCATACAACCAGTGCACTCACCAGAAAATAAGTCCTTCGCTTGGTCAAGTGTCCTGGGGAATCCGTCTAGGATGAACCCCTGGTTCTGACACCGCATGGAGTGGAGCTTCTCCTTGCAGAATTTCGTGATATGGACGTCGTCCAGGACATCCTCATAGACAGGCTCCTCATTCCTCTCCTTACATCCCTCTGTTACATGTTGGAGCGTCTCGTAAAGCCTCTTGTCTTCATCATCCTCAAGGTCTTCAAGTTCCTCAGGAGTCAAGCTAGAATACTTCTCAAGCTGAAATAAACAAATGGTCTTATATCAGTGACACTATAGTACTCTGAAGCTAGCTATCACCTGAGTATTCTCTGATCAGCCACAAACAAATTTCTTTCACCCTGATGTTGTCCAAATTTTCAACCAGATACTCCATAGAAGTCGCAGAGTTGTGAAAGGGATGGATGACAAATAGCCTTGGCAACCTGATCTGCCACCTGAGGAGCCTATCTTACTTCCTAAGATCATTGTTCCCTATTGAGTGTTCTCATTCATCATTTGTTGCAAACCCAAGTCCTCCATCAGTATCCATCCTGCCTCGTCATGTAACAATCGTCCAATACTCATTAGGCAAGTAAGTCGCTCGTTATCAATACTTGATATTTCCTCCTCACTTGTCAAGGGACACTGAGGAGAACTGTTTGACCATACCAGTCATGAATGTACCAATTGAGCCAGATGACATGATGAAGGGAGAAGGGAAAATAACACACTCGTTAGCTAGACTCTGGATAGCGCTGTTCCTGATAAAGTTGTCTTGCTGACAATTTGCTTACCACACCTATTGGGTAAGTGACCCACAGTAAGTGAACCATGCACATCAAATTTGTGCCTCCACTTAAGTCCACTTAAAGGGGTACACCATCTGTGTTCATTGTATTTACCAGTGGCTCACAAAAATAGATTATGCAATGCTGTAGTGCAGTTATTATGCATGCAAATTTGATAAAACTTGGTATTTATAGGTTTGTATGTCTGTTGTTGAAATTTCTACTTAAGAAATTTTCAAATTACTATTGACTTGTAAGTTTTGAGCAACGGAGTAGGCCTTTTAATGGAATGCTTGATGACATTCATCACTTCATCAGAAAGAGGAGGTATATGTTTACCATTGGATTTCAATAACCTTTATGTGGACACCCTGTATAGCTATTAGCCAACAAGACAGAATAAATAGAAATACAAAAGATCCAGTCATGCTCTTAATGTCCATCATCCGGCCCCTATTATCGCTGGCGGAAATTGCCTCTGGTGATCTGACAAAAAAACTCACCAAAACAGTCACAACATCGTTGATAACCTCTGGAAGCTTGATGTGATGGGTATTGTAGGTTTTGGTGAGATTGGTGATGAGGAAGGTCTTCCCTGATGCTGGCGGTCCAAGGATGCATGCTTTTATCGGCTGCAAGAAAGTCAAAGGTAAAGAAACTCAGAAAGAAGTGGTCGCGTGCAGACTAGAACCTTTTTGGAAGGCACCTTGTGATTGTGACCAGTGTCCTTAACTGAGCAGTGTCCTAAGATTAAGTGATGGGTCGGGGCATTTTTGATTCCAGGATTTGATATGGAGATTTCAATTAAGCAATTGAAACTCAACAAGGGGCTGGTGAAAATAGCTTTTTGCAACTGAATTTGTGTCTTTGGCAAAACACTTAACCCACCCACTAGAAGTGAAATTTGACAAAAGGATATAATACAGTGGAAGCTCTCTTCACAGACACCTTTACAAGCAAATCATGTCATTTTTATTCAGTTTGACCTCTGTAACCAAGATACTTCTCTATAAAGGACAGTAACTCTCAGTCCCAAGGGTGTCCTTGTTAGAGAGGTTCTACGGTAATAATGTCATCGTCTCAAAACAGCATCGTCAAATACCAGGGTCAGTAAATACCATAACCTTAGCTCGTGGGCTGGGAAAGAGCAGGCAGCAGGTCAAGATTGGTCTTTGGAACTAGCTGGAATTATCATTCATCCATAATGAAATGAATCGAATCTAAGCTCGAGAAGTCACAACAAGTGGCAATCCTGAATCTCATTTGACCAAGACATGAACACTCCGATGAAACTACACCTGGTCTATTCGTTAGCAGTGCGATTCTCAAATTTGTTGAGCTTCATTATCAATAGAGCAAGAAAGTGCTACCTCCAGGGGTCAATGTATTATTATCTTGAAAATAAGCCAGACTCGATGAGTGCATTTCATCCCCTCGGCAAGCCATATGTATTCAGTGTCACCCTTTGTTGTGCGAGTATTGATGGTATGAAGGAACACGACATATGGATTGGGTCTTGAATGAAATGAAACCTCGGGATAATTCTCATTCATACCTGGTATTTTGATGGAGAGATGTTTAGTGTGGGGTGTATCCACCTTAAAGGGGAACTATAGGCAGGGACTAGGGGGTCAAATTGAGTCTTCAGGCGACTGGTATGCAGTTAGGGACCTGGATTAGGGACCTGCAGTTAGGGACCTGGGACCTTACCGCTCAGGACCTGGACCTGAGCAGTGAGGATGTGCCTCATAATTGCAAGAATAGTATCAATCTCCGTATTGCAAGATGGATAAGATAAACACAGGTAACGAACCTGTCCACGTAAATTAAAAACAATGTCATACTGTTACCATTTGTTGTGGAGGTTTTTAATGCATACTCATCAAACACATGTTTTGTGCTCCTTTAAGTCTGATCAGAGAGGATAGCTCTTTATTTATTTCTTGTAGCGTATTTGATAAACCCAACCTATATCATCAGACAATGCTAGCCTGAAGACTGACGAACACAACTAAATACTTGGAAAACTCTTGACAATGATCTGTAAACAACCATCTTGTCTTGTCCACGGGAACAAGAGCCCGACAGCAAATATCCTCGCTTGTCAAGTATTGATCTCAATGAACTCTGATCCATCCTAAATCTGCACCATTCTATATTGACATCTCCTGCTGATACAATCTCCGTCTTGTGGAGCTTCTCAGCGATAACCCATCACAACAGCATTATAGCTTTTTTTGGAATGTAGGGCCTTATCCAAAACAGTCATATCAGAGAGACAACTCGCAATCAGTGAATTTCGTTCTTGGAGATTTATTTTGGCGATACTGTAGTGCAGCAGAAGAAACTACCACATCTGTGTAAATTTTCTTTTTGTCGTCAAATTTCAAGAAGACGACGATTGGATCTCCAAGCTTCTCAGTGGCGGGGCCAAAACTTTGGAACTAATTACCAGATGTTTTAAAATCCATAGCTAACATCAAAACTTTTAAGTCACACTTAAAAACATAGCTTTTAAGAAGCACTTTTTCGGTGACAATGCACTCTAGAATGTTTTAAAGTCATCTTGTCTCCAATTGTCTTACCTAACGTCTCATAGTCTCAGTTTTATCTATTATTGTTTTACAGCAAAATTATTGTATGCATTGAATTTTTTTTTTAAATTAAATGTAAAGCGCCTTGAAGTGTTTTACAAAAGGCGCTATATAACTTGTTTTAATAATAATAATAATAATAATAATAAACTTGAGATGGTCTTAAAAATGAAGAATCCAAACATGAAGTTGATGTCTGGGCTTGGGTTTTCAAAGCAACGTTTATAAATAGCTTAACAGAGTCATCTGGTGTCGACGTGAACAAATTAATTGGATAAACTGAAAGAAATAACCTCTTTAATGACTATTAACGGAACCGTTGGGGATAATGGGGATGGGAATTTTGTACTTTTGAACAACCAGGCACAAGCAGATTGATATATATTTTTATTCATGTGGATTGTATCAAGAATTATTAATTCTTGATGATACAAATCTAAAAGAAGTAAAGACACACACCTTCTTTGCAATATTTCGTAACAAAATTTAATCATCTTCACATACAGCAGAATTGATCGAATGTTACCATACAATATTACAATCACTTTATTTTTATTTACACTTTTTTTTATTTACACAATACACATACAAATGAATAAGAAATTTGCAAAACTTAAATATCTTTTGAAATACATGTTGAAGAGAGATGGGAACGACTGGAATCAGCAGAGAAACAATGATAAAAAACAACAATGATTTTCCATCTGGACGGACAATTATATCACATTGAACAGGAAAATAAGGCAAACATTCTAATTTCATCCTTGTGAAGCCGTTAATCTAGAAAAAGATTCGAAGCAGATTCAAATGTGCTTTGCACACAGCAGTAGAAATAAGAGGCAGAAGTCAGGTAGGGGTACTATTATTATTATTCTTAAGTTATTGCTCTAACAAATCAACAAAGACTTCTTGGCGCATATTTGGTTTATCACAGTGGTAAGGTCTCGTGTCATTCTGCATGACGGGCAAAGTTGCAATAATAAGCTAAGACAAGAACAGAAATATGCTTTATTTAAGTCATATCATAAATGACAGAATTTGGTGCTTAATGTCATAGCAAAGTTGTAATGACAAGCTAAGACAAGAACAGAAATATTTTTTATTGAGTTATATCACAGATGACAGTATTTTTCGGCTTCTGTTCTAGACTTGTTATTGAAATGTTGGAGCCTTATCCTAATCGACCTGCGGGTTGTTCTGGAAGAGGTACTCAGCCTGCAACAAAACAAGAAGAAGGGTAAGACATTGGCATTAGTAAAGAGGGTAATGATTACACTGTAAATGACCTGAGGACACTGTATCTGGCCACGAACCGAATCACGGCATCATAATCTAAATTATCTGATGCAAGAAGCCACAGTGATGCCAAAGATCTAACAGTGTGGACTAATATGATCCCAAGAAACACAATATCATAGCAAATTCTTGAAAAAAAATGTTTGTTTTTATTTGGCGGTGTATACTACACAAGTGTATTGTCTCAACCTGTACATTCATCCCCACCCTGATCTCGAATCCTTTCTGTACATATGCTGAGCTACACTTTGTCGTTTCAAGCCAGTTGAAAGTACCACTGTAGTGGCACTGGCCAAGCCTTGAACCCGCGACCTTCCGATCACAGATTGGACGCTCTCTACCATAACGCCACCGCACTATTTGTGTCCCTTCCAGACTGAACAGTCGCCAGCAATGAAACGTGCAAACATCATCTATCATAAGACACGATCAAACGAGTCAAGTGAACAAACATCTGTGATGGCACACCCCATTATCTCGATTTTAGCACGTTACCTAAATCTACACGTAAACATCCCATTTTCTGATATCGCTTCGAGTCACCTGATATTGACCGTGTAGCTAATAACGGGATCGATCCAGGTGGCGGCTGACCGATCACCCAAACGATCTGTCACCTGAGCGGCACGGCCAGGTAATCGACACAATTGCTTTCGGTCGCTGCTGACCGCCTGTACGTACCAAGTAATCGATGGCATCGTCTGGCCGGACCTTGCAACAATCAATCAATCCTTGCGTGAGGGTGGGCATGACATGTTTCATCAGGTAGTTCCTTAGCGGAATTGACTGCGTCTCCAGGAGTTCATATTCCTCTCTCTTAACTTCATCTAAGCGCTCGGCCTGAAAATACAATGCGCACAGCATGAGATATCTGGCGGCAATCATATTGAAAGCTCGTTCGGAAGCCCACTTGATCTATCTTGTGATGTGATCGACTGGACAATGCAATAGTCTTTTGAACTATTGGTTCTTCAATAAATGATTGTATTAACCCTCTCAGTGTCAATCGAGTTGTATCCTTTGCTTGATCAGACAGGCATTCGAGTAATGATAATCCCCGCTTTTCCTTTTTTGCAAGGAGGAGACACGGAAGTAAGGTGACTTGTCAAAGGTCACAAAGGAGGTGGCCCATGATGAAGGTCAAAAGTCCTATCAGCGATTGAGTGCAGAATCTTTTTATGGCTTCAAATGCATCCTCTAATCAAATCCCGGTGCCCGAGTCTTACCCATTCCTCCTGCCTCCTCTTCTTCAACGAGGCCTCCTCAGCCTCTCGTCTCTCCCTTTCCGCTTTCTCCTCCGCTTCCTTCTTCAGCCGAATCTCCTCTTCTTCCCGCTTCATCTGCTCGAGTTCTTCAGCAGTCGGACCTGTGGAGACAAGACGAGTATTCTGTGTCACAACTTGGCCCACATTTGCAGTATCAATGATACGATAAGAAGCTTGAGAACTGGGTTTTCAATATGCTTATTAGGGGACAAGCCCAAAAAACATGGACCAACACTCTGAGGAATTTCAGGATGACCAACTGTGGATTATATGATTATTTACTGTCACAAGGAAACTTATGCAAAAGGTCACAGACAACCAAATTCATCTTCTCCTTGGACAACTGGTACAGTGCTACTCGGACATCATAAAATGGATCTTCAGTTAGCTGGTAATTTACTCCGCAAATCCACTAGACTTTCTTTTAATTTTGATATTTCTACTAAACATGGTCTTCATCTTGGGAACTCCTCATTTTATGTCATTGCTATGTCGCAAGTCGCAGTGACAAAGATTGCTCGTTTGCACATTGCTTGAGTCCCTAGTGTCCTTATTATTAACTTCAACATAAGGGAAGAACATCTTGCATGTCCATTTCCAGCCATTTAGCCCTACTGTCAGTTGGGTTTACCAGAAACCTGTATGGTAATTTATTGGTAATTTATTTGGCCAACATAATAATTAAAGTACATGTATGAGATTTTTAACAGTGGAAATAACGGCCAGGGACACAGCCAAGATCAACAATTAGATCGCTTACACTTATGGAGAAAGTGCTTCCGTCTAACAGCAAAATCTGGAACTGAGAACAGCTCTCTGAACATGTGACAGTTTCTTGCTTCCATATTATACATGATAGGGACAAGATATGAAGAGTCACAAATATTGTTGGGTCAGCCCCTCATTTTTGGTTGAATTAGTCGCCCATTTCAGGCTCAAAACCTTGAAAATAAAGACTCACCGTAGTTCCTAGGCTCTCCCATAATCTTCTTGATTTTCTCCACAGTGTCTTTCATCATCGGTGAGGTATCCTTCACCACATCTGAAATAATTATGACAAATATTGATATCATGGTATTTATAACGAAGTCATTTGATAATCCCGATAGATTTACATGAATAACAAAATGTGGATGGTCAAGCTGCTTACTACTTCACAGAAAAGATCATTGACAGATTGCGTCCATAAAAGTTTTAAAAGTATTTTTTGACAAGTGGGCCAGTTTATGATTTTACTAATCCAGTTTTTTATGATAACACTAGTGGCACTTGAAATTTGAATTTTCATTTTTGTGTTCAGTTTTAAATGTTTGATTGAGTAGGCGGATCAGTGATTTTGTTTGAGGTGATTACATTTTACATTATATTCAACAAATAATTAGTTACAACACAGGAACTGTATGGGTCTTGTTCATGCATTGTACAGTTTTTAGGACTGGTTTTATTACTGAACATGCTTCAGCTGATGAATCCATTTGAAGGTGAAGATTTTTTAGGGATCAGGTACAGGGACTTTTAAGTAATATACTACATGCATTTATTTGGTCATTCGATTGAATCTATTATCGAAGGAGAAACTATTTGTTACTGTTGGGGTGAAATGAGGGTAACATTTTGGACAGAATACCAAATAAGGGCAATCTTTTCCCCGACACATTAAAGATGGTCTCAATCTCTAGAAAGGCTATAAAACGGAAGAAACAGACAAAACAATTTCAGTATAGCATCATAGCATCATCATAGCAATAGCATTATCCAAAATTCCCACTTTAACTTGCAGGACCTCAGAGACTTGTAGGTCAAGATGAAATCATAGATGCAGGCTAATTACGTGTATACTCAATTTCACAAAAAAAGCCTAGGCCTCTGTATTCCTACAACCTCTGCATTTGTGACCACGAGGAAAATCGAAATACCAAAACTGTTCTCTTATCTATTCTTACATGAAACTGTTTCATTCAACTTGTCTTGGGAACACCCAAGATGCCTAATCAGTATTTGCTTCTATGTAATGTTGTGACACAAGTCACGTGAATGGTGTCGCTCTCTACTAACCTGTGTGATCAGGATGAATTTCAAGTTCATCAAAATAGTTGAGGATGGTGTCGTCTTCTGTGTTGTTGGCCCTGTACTCGGCCAGCCTCCTTAGCAGGTTCTCCTCGGTGTTGTGGGTACCAGCAACGACCAACTCTGGTAGGTTCATGACGCGCTGTTTGAGGAACTCATCGGGAGCCTCGAGGATGAAGACATGTTCAGGCATGATGGCTTTGTCATAGGCACCGCTAGCCTCCTCACTTTCCTCTTCATCATCAGCTGAAACAACAAATGAAACCTTTTTAATATAGATTAAACTCAGATGACAAGGACAAGAAGGAGATAATCCTGCACTGCCCGACCTACAGCAGGGCAACCTCCTCTAGCAGGGACACTTCTCACACTCACAAGGAAGACATTCTCTCATGGTACTCAGTAAATAATTTATTCACTGAGCCTTCAAAACCTGCTGCATAAGCAACAAAAGGACATATCCAGACAATTAAAAGCAAAAAAAATGTTTAGAGTCAAAAAATCTCACTTTGTGCTGCCAAGTCTCTCCAAAGGACAACTTACAAGCCTAGATAGCTTGTGATTTGATAAGAGGCTCTACCAGAAATGAAAAGATCAGAGCAGAAGCTACTCTCAGCCATTCTATCGAGTAAATCCTTCCCAATCAATATGAATTCATCTCTAAACATAACACGACACATGCTATCATCTGAACTCATGGTGAAACGCTCTCCAGCTCCCATTATATGTTGTACCTACCGGTAAACAATTCCTTTGCTTGTTCAATCAACTTTGGATACCCATCAATGATGAAGCCTTGATTCTGGCATGGCATCGAGTGGAGCTTCTCCTTATAGAACCTGATGATGTACTGGTCTTCGATGCGGCCGTTGTTCTCCTCCTTGCTCTGCATCACGCTCTCCAACAACTCCTGATCTTCAGCCGCCTTGCCGTCGTCGTCCTCTTCGCCCTCCTGGTCCGCTCGGGCGGCACTTTTCTCCTGGAATAACACAATTCAAAGCCATTGTTTACCCGCTAACGCACTGACTGGTAAACCCGCAAAGGCACCACTTTTACAGTCAGTGAGCACAGTAGAAAGTCTAACCATCGGGTACCATTAAACTAACGAACATTGTCCATAATAAATAGGTTTTTCACAAAGATGCCACAGATCAAAAGCATCCAAATAATGGGTGAAATGAATAAAGACTAGGAAATGATTTTACTTCAATTTTCTACAGGAAGGCCCAGTGTAAATGTCTGTGGAGTACTTTTAGATAAAAGCATTTGCTACATGTAGTCTTTATTCATATCACCCATTGTCTGGTTCCCAGTCCTCTCACACTGTCTTATACATAAAGACTTGACAAGTAGTCTACCTAACTTCTTCTAATCAAACTGCTCTTTCTTATTACTGAAGGTTACGGCTAGAGTAACCAGACTAAAGACTTTAGTCTGGTTACTCTAAGGTTACAGCAATCAAGGTTACATACAGTACTTGCAGATGAGTAACTTAAAAGGGGATCGTCAGCCTCTCAAGAGCGACTAATACTTATAGTCATTTCAGTAGGTAAAACGATGTCCCAAAAGTAACTTTGAAAATATTTCATACTTACCAAGTTAGCAATGGACTCCTCAATTACATCCTGTATTTTGACATGATGCAGTTTGTAATGGTCACAGAGTTGCTTCACGACGGTGGACTTGCCGGCAGCTGGAGGTCCCAGGATGCACGCTCTAACTGGCTGCAATAGAAAAGAAATATCAGTAACACGATCAACGCGAGACACGTAATAAACAAAGTTTGACCATGTCATCTTTTTCCAACAGCCCGGTTGTTAGAAAGCATGTTAGATATAACATTATGTTGACATGTTGTTTCATGTACATCAATGCACATGTAACAACATGTCAGCATGATGTTATGAGCTAACAACATGCTTTCTAACAACCGGACGATGTTTGATGTTGATGTTTACTGTGTGACTCTAGAGAAAAGGTAAGCACAAAACAATGCTCCAGAGAAACAATTTCGCTCATGGACATTTCAATATCAGTTGACAGTTGTACAGATAGAAATTATAATTGCGAAATCCGCATAAATAAAACACTAACGAAAATTTTGCAATTTTACGGTACAAAGCATAAAAACAACTACATGTACAAGCTTAGGAATGAGCAACAAAATGGTGAAGGATTGCAAATAATACCAGTGGAAGGATTGCATGATTCTAGAAAAAGGTTCATCGATTAACCCTTTCGAGATATAATTTTACTATTGGATTTTCGTAATAAAATCATCAATTGGGGAGAGAAGATGAGGACAAACTGAGTGGGTGCACATCATTGATCTATGGCAAAATGGTCCATGGTAAGAGATGAAAGGGTTAAACCAATAACTTTTTTTAGAATCAAGCCTTTGTGGGTATGGATTGCCTAAAGAAGCATGCTTGCAAGTGTGGGTGTATAGCTTTCCCTCTCAGAAAAATAACAAAAAAACCCCATGCATTATGAGACAATTCAACTCGACTGAATCCATTGTGATTTCTAAACAATTTAAACTGATGTATCTTAAAAGCTTAATCTGACTCCCATGACCACATAAAGCCTATTGGATAGAAATTTCAACATTTTCTGCACACCTAATTCACAATTCAATTCATGGAGATTGCCATTCACCTTGTATGTTGAAACCATGCATTGATTAACTGCTCTATTTCGTGTACACCCCCCCCCCCCACCCCCCCCCCCCCCCAGCTGCTGATTGGTTTAATACCTGGGGTGTGACCTTTGGTGTTTGGTTATCGACTCTCCCTTGACTAATTGAATTTGCGATTGATTGATTAATTACTGAATGAGTGCTTGATTGATTGGCGAAATTGATATCAATCAAAGTAAAATATTATTATCATTACATTCTCTGTTCGTTTTCCTCCCGTTAATTTGAAAATATCCCAAATCAAAATCATTCAATCAAAATGCAAAAAAACTTAGGAGAGGGTATATTTCAACTGCAAATTCTAAACCAAACTGAGTGGGAAAAGGCAGCACCTAGCCTA
Organism: Lineus longissimus; assembly: GCF_910592395.1. Taxonomy (NCBI): domain Eukaryota; kingdom Metazoa; phylum Nemertea; class Pilidiophora; order Heteronemertea; family Lineidae; genus Lineus; species Lineus longissimus. The sequence continues at coordinate 18,463,326 of NC_088310.1, read as the reverse complement.
AAATAACGCTTCATAAACTGAAACTCACCTAAAATGTAGCCACGATGGCCACAAGAGAAAGAGCTGCAGTTACTTGGTGGAAAATTGCGGCAAATCCATCAAAAGGTAGTCGTAAGAATAAGTTTGTGAAGAAAGTTTATTTACAAGATTTATTGTCCTGCAATACTGAAAACTTGCCCCGTTTTAGAAAACTATTTTGGGATGACTTGATCATTTTGCCATGGATGAATGATGTGCAATAGTGGACAGTTAGACAATAACCATGCTGTTACAAAAAGACAGACAACACTTCCTTATACCCCACAATGCCATAGATACATGGCAACAGCATCCATATATGGTAACGGCATCCATATACGGTAACGGCATCCATATACGGTAATGGCATCCATATACGGTAACGATTTACCCATATTGTGCAGAGCAGAGCAGAGCAGAGCAGCATCAAGAAAGTTCACATCAATGGTACACATCTATAGTAGTGTAGGTCATGCAAAACATGTCTGGATATTGCAATATTGAAATGAAAGACTCCAAGTTCATGCCAGGTTGCTGCAATGGTTTTAGATCCTACCATATATCAATAGTCATGCGATTCGGCCAGACTCCCTGAGGGTGTATAGCACCTCATGTTTTTCGGGATGTAACGACATCAATGACCTCAGGTCAGGATGATTTTATGGCAGCTACAATGGACCGCATGGATGATTTGATGACAGGGACAGCTTTAAAATCTCTCTACTTACCAATAATCCCCTCGTCGTCCTGTATTCCTTCACAATCGCTGCGATATTCTCAGGGATGCCCGATTCAGCCACCCAGGTGACCCGCATGTTTTCTTTAACGAAGACGGCATCCATGCGTAGGTTGACGAGGAGCTGGTCGTAGTCCCCTTGCTGGAAGAGGAGAGGATATAAACGATTCAATACAAGCTGGATGAGCCTCCATCAGAGAAAAGGCTATAAAGAAACTGGCCACCATCTTGATAAAGTAGTTTCAATTACAGTAAATCCTCTCTATAAAGGACACCCTCAGAACTGACACGTCCTGTCTTGAGTTAAAAAGAGAGGTGTCCCGATTAGAGAGGTCAAATTCAATGGACACAACTAATTTGAGACCAAACCTGGTACCCGGTTTCCTTAAGAGAGGGTGTCTTTATTAGAGAGGTGTCCGCTCAAGGAGGTTCCGCAGTACGTTGTAATGTAACAACATATCTTTTGACAATGTTGTATTATGACTGCAGGACCCACTTCAATGAATTTTTGGGTAAAACCACTCTACGATGAAGTGGGAATAAAAAAGAACGATCACCAACTTGATCACACCTACATCAATATCCTTGTTGAGGAGCGCCTCCTCCTTGGAGATATTCTTGATCTTGCCAGTGCCGAGATTCTGACTAACGACCTTGACGATCTCCTCCAAGGTCGTCTGTGAATCATCGACGGCCACCAGGTAGCGTACTTTTGGTCGACTGTCGGCAATATTCTGTATTACTCTGAAAATGCAACAGTTCGATTAGCTCTTGATTAAGTCTAATGGAAGACCATCTGTCCAGGAATTAGGAAAACCAGAAAAGTTTTTACTTGAAACCGGATAAATAATGAGTACTTAAGACTGAGGGCTGGTCCAACTCTTCAGCCTTCCACAAACACTTTTCCACGATGGCACAACCAAATCGTAAAATCTGGGATCAATTATCAGAATTCAATCAGAATCAGAGTTTAATGGTCTACATTATTGTGTTATTATTTCTAGAGAAATGACAGATACTGTACTAAACTAATGCACTGATACTAACTACAGGTAATAGGGCCTATGGTCAATAACATCGAGAACTTCAGATTTAAAACGTTGATATGATACTCCAGCCTAGGATCCATTCAAAGTGGTTTCTGCCTTACCCAGCTAAATCTTTGATGTGAATGGTCGGTACAACGTTCTGTCCGCTTCCAAACACGTTGAGTTCTGGGGCGTTGTGCCAGGCAGCCTTGAACAGGTAGTGAAAGATGCTCTCACCGCAGCCGTATGTCAAACCTGAGGCGACAACGTAAGTCACTAGTTTTGCTTTGTTCTGAAAAAGAGGAAAGAAAACTGAAATGTCATGATATTCAATTCAAAGATGATGAAATACTAGTAATCCTGAAGGAGCAAGAGGGCTTGCATTCAACCACCTCAACTGATGAACTGGGATTAACGTATCCCGTTCAAAGTCAGGTTTTCAGAGATTTTGATTTTTAAACAAGGACTTCTATTCGAAACATTGAAAACTCCTGAAGATAGGTAACCTATCATTTGGTTAAATGGCTTTCCGTGGCAATCAAACTTACTGTTTTTCCAAGTTTAATCACAGTTTTTTCCGCGCTGATGTGTTCCTTAAAATTAGGATGTGGCTTTCTTCGTCTGTAATCGTCTTCTGTGAAAGGAATCTCTGGATCGTCCTGAAAATATCACATATAAACCATGTCAGTTTGAAAAGTTCCACAATTTCAATTCATATATTTGATACAGTTACACTGACTTACAGTACCCAGTTCTTACAGACGTTACAAGCATAACTTTATTCATCTGAGGACAATGATTGATGCTGCTGATTTTTCCAAGTCACAGCTTTCAGAGGCCATGGTCTAAACATTGTATAAGTTGGGAAGAGTTTTCTTTGACAGGCTGTTTTAAATAAATAGCTGTTTCGCCTTAAATAGGCCAATTTGAATGACATGTTGCACCTTCACTATTTCCCTCTAGGATAATAAGAAAAGAGGGGCCGGCGGCCAACGTTGTTTCCCCTATTACTCGACAAGTTGTGGACCGATTTTCAAAATTCAAAAACTTTTTTCTCTTTTGCACCTCCCTCTTTCATGAAAAAGTCGAACAAACAACATTTAGGGTATTCTAAATTTTGATGTGGAAATGCTACAGTGTTCAACTCATATTCACATATTCACATAAGCCGCACTTACACCACCTGAAAATGGACCACCAATCTTGGTTCGGGAACCAATGCCGCACCATCGAAAATCCACCAAGCGCTTACACCAGCGCTGCAGCTAGTTATAAATCCGGCTACAGATGGCGCGCAAACAATAAATTGCATGCGCAGAAAGCGCCATTTCGAAAGCGCCGCCTGGAGCCGAACCATCTAACTAGCTAATTACGATCCATTTGCGCGTACACCACGACAAAGCCGAGCTTTTAACAAGCCGGGCGAATTTGGACCATCAAGCTTGGTGGGACAAATTCGCTCGGCAATTTGTATCGGCAATGGATTGCCAAACCAATTCGTCGCGGCAATGTGGTGGTGTAAGTGCAATTGGTCCACCAATATTTCGTGGTGTAAGCGCAGCTATAGAGGCAAAGACTTCTTTTACTCATAGTTCTTTTTAAAAGCAAAATGAATCAGGAGTGGACAGTACTAAACGATTATGCTTGCACTTACTGGATCAAGAGGTTTACTTCTCGCCCAAGTCATCACTGAGGAGATCAACATAAATGACTTCTGGCTATCAATCTTTTCAAGATCAGAATGGAGTTCTGGAAAACAAATAAGGCAATGTCTGAAAAAAACAGTATTACAACTACCTCTCTATTAAGGACATCCTTGGGCCTGAGAGTTGCTGGCCTTTTTAGAGAGGTGTCCTGATTACAGAGGTCAAGTCTTAAATGAAAGTGACAAATTTGACGTAAGAGTAATTTTCATTAGATTTTAAATTTTCCAGCCACATAATTTCGCGATTATCTCTAAAGGTGCAAAACGCGAACAAATATAATTTCTGGTTTTAAGGCGTTTTGTCACATTACGCTTTTCTTACCTGATACAGCCCATGTTGCTTCATCAATCTGATCAGGATCCTCTGTGATGTCATAAATGATGATGTCACATTCTATCAGGTGTTCATACAGTTGTTCTTTTGTTTGGTACTGAAATAAGCATGTTGAATATTGATTTACATTGACGTTGTACTTTGTACTCGGTAAAGTTTTAGAACGTGTTCTGTGAACAGTTTGCTTTTTGTTTACAAACTACTTTCAATATACATTGATAAAATTCTGTCCAGATACTCTTACTCTAAAAGAAGCAAATACTAGGTGTTCTAGAATAACCATTAGACTTCAGAGTAAATGTAGTGTCACTTAGGAAAGCACTAAGTTTTTATTAATCAGAAGACTGTGTCTAAAGATAACCAAACCAAGCACTCTTCCATTTCATTTATAGATCAAAGAAAAGCTGTCCCCTTATCCTCCAAATCCAATGAGGTTGAACTGTTTGTTGCCTCAGTAAGAAGTTGGATCACAAAACTTGGTAATTCATTGGACATTTCATGGTCAGAGGCAACATAATGGACCAATGGCCAAGAAAAGCAGTGCTATAGCATTCATAAAAGTGTCCACAAGTTACGATATACCCACATTAATAATTTCTTTGACGAAGTCTGGTTTCTTGGCATCCTTGTCTTTGAGTGTCCCAATGATTTCATAGCAGCCTTCCTTGGGCGGCGGGATGAAATCACTGCTGACTGACTGGTCATCTTCTTCTTCTTCCTCTGCCTCGTCTAGCGATCCACCGACAACACAATTTGACAGAAACTGAAATGAGGAATGCATGATCTTGAATTTCAAGTTGAATCACAAAATCCATCCAGAAATTTTGATTGTCTAATGTTTTGCTGGTTTTAATGTGTTGGTCAGTTTTCCCGGCTTCTAACTTACGGACCGCTGGGGTCTGAAGCCCAGAATGTCCCTACATCAATCAATGCTGAATGGAACCTGGCTTACCCGATTGTAGCAACAGCATTTCTTGATGTTGTTTGCCATTACAATTAGTGGATTACAAGTACAAGCACATCATCATAACAACAGTCTCAGACTCAGTGTCAAGAAGTCAAGGTCAAAATCACAATGGTTTCACCCTATAGTCAACCCCACCATGCCACAGTCACAGAACTAGCTAGCCTACTCAAATAAGGCTAAACCAGACTCAGACTCAGAGACTGAGAGTGAGACTAGGCCAATGTTCTGCAGCGAGTGTAGGCCTGTTATGTAGGCCTATGTATCGTATGTATTGTATGCACAGCATTTTGACATTTCGAGAGGAACATTGAGAACGTCAAAACAACACAAAGTTTTACAGCGATCTTTCTAAAAACATGAGCAATTCAAAGTATATATATTTCTATATTACCTTTGCTAAATTTCGTCCTTGATATGCATCAACGCAGTTAATAAACATGCGTTTACTTTTCGGCCTTTCCTGATCTCCATCTGTACTCGCCATCTTGTTATTTTGTGGTAGCCAGGTTGGTTGTCAAGGAATCAGTTCAACCTGTGTCCGGGCAGTGGCAGCACCATCCAGTCTTGTCAATAGAGAGGTTTCGATAATATACGTTTACGATTACGGAAATATGTTCAATTATCTTATATAATAACCGAGTCTCGAGATTACTTCGAAATCCATCATCCAAAGACACTAGGCCTTATCATTTTCTCCCCCCCCCCCAAAAAAAAACGAGCCTCGGACTCTGAACCCAGAAGGAAATGAGTGGGGACCTTGCCGATCAGATTCAGTCATATGCTCCTCCCCTCGCACGCGTTTCATAAGCTCGGTCATTAGGGCCGAGTATTGCACTGAAGTTTTATGATGGATAGGGGTCAGCTGCGCATCAGTTTCCCTTTCTTGATGTTTCCTGATGATGCATACTTGAGGCATGTGATTGACAGGAAACATCAATTAATTCTGACAGATGACTCACCAGGCCGTGCGAAATCTCTTTACCGACGTCATACGAAAGGGGTTTCCCAAAGCAGAGGTAACTAACCGATCTTTTTTTCAAATCGTCTACTGGACGAAGCCAGGTGTAAACGTTGAAATGTCCTAGAAAAGAGTTACCGGGGACGATATCGATTATGTTATGCGCTGTGAATCTCTGAGGTATTGATGGTCTATCTAGGACCCAGGGAGTTGTAATAGACAAAGTCTTTGACATCGCAAGACTGTTCTTAGACACACTAGGCAGCCCACCGCCTCATCCTGATTTGGTCTCCTTATGGTGAGGAAAGAGGCTGGTCCACTGCGTCCGGAGTGTGGACTGCTCGTGCTATTGGCTTTATCTGTTTTTACATATCAGTTCAAGATTACGTTTTGTAAAAAAAAATTTAAATCTTGAAGTAATTAGCTTTTAGCAAGGTCGGTCTTGGCCAGGCTGATCAGCAGTTTTTCCTATATTCATATACTTGGGCAAAGTCAGGGGGTTTGACAAAAATCACAGGTTGTGGTTTCTGGGGGGGGGGCAAAAATGTCACTTGGTGATTGTTTCTCAATTACTGGAACAATGCCCTACTCGGTAAAATGCTAGCTAAAATAGTAAGCACACATAATTAATGATGAGAAACCGCATCCTTCAATGCTAACCCGATGTCCCATCAATGGCTGGTATGACTCCCTTTAATGTTCGACTGGTTGAGTCTAGAAATCTCGTGATGCCACGTTGGAACGAGCATTACGTCATGGTGTCGTCAATTCTCTATCCCCCTCTAGGGGCAATTGGTTATTGCAGGAAGAAGCGGCCATCTTGGAAAGTTGAGGTGTACAATTCACCAAAAAATTTACAAATTTTAACTTTATTGTCTTTTCTATTGTGTAAAGTGCCCAACGGGGACAAAATTCTTTTAGTCTGAGTCCTGAATAATATGTCAACTATGAATCCCGAATAGTAAGTATGCGGTATTTCATGAAAAATGCCGTCAATACTGGCAACGTCATCACAAATCCTGTTTGAAGTGAAGCTAGTGTAGATTGATGTACATCAATGTACGTGAATGTGCAGTGCATCGGTTAGTCTGTGTCTGGGAGGGTGGGTTCCCCATTTTGTTTTCGTAATGATTGGTCATGTGATTTAGATACTGTTATATGAATTGTCAAGTTATTGAATTGTTGTGTTCTTCTTATTTCATATGTTAGTAATATGTTTTTGTGGGAAAAAAGTGATTGTTTTTTGCCAGCTTCCCGAACCCGTAGCTAGCTAGCTATGCGCAATGATTCGGGGCAATGCTGTAGGCCCTAGCTCCTGGCACTGCCAACTGGCTTGTTTGTCGTATGACGTAGCCAACCAGTTCAAGTTTCTGATGTTGTCTTGACCAACCAACCAATAACTGACTGTATATATATCCTCATGAAGTAAAAAGATGTGGAACTGGAAGCTCTAAGTCTGATGTTTATATCTTTTATTGAATCCGTTGTCCTCCCTGTGAATGTCATGATGTGATTACTGTGTAGACGCTATTCAGCCAGTTGAGGGGCGCCTGTACAAAAGGCCTATTTTACGTGTAGTAGCAGGCCTATGTGAAACAGACGCACCAAAACCGGCTATACGTAATAGTAGTATATTATTCCTTTCATGGTGATGTGTAGTGATCAGGACAGTAGAGTGTGTGAAAGTGTTGTGTTTCCTCTAGGATAAGGAAGCCGCATAAGCCTCCCCCCTCCCAATCCCATGATCGAAGCAGGGGCTTACCTCCTTCACTTTGTTGAGTTATGTCATTTAAATGCTCGGAAAACGCATCTGGAGGCATGTATTGTAGCAGAAATAAATTGGGTGAGGGAGGACTGTTCCCATAAAGTTTTTCTAACAAGTAAATCATTGCCTCCCGCCAACTTTCAGTTCCATATATGCCTGTATCCTTGGCTGTGTTTATAAAACTGAAAGATTGACAGTTGTTGGTGTCGGGTGAGGGATCCAGACAATCTGAATAATGTGTAACATGTACAAGTAGTAGAAATTATGGCCCTTCGCCAAAGTAAATATGCTACCTCTGTGCGGGGAAGTCCTAATGGAGTAATATTGAAGCATTGTATTCAAACCTGGCGCTCTGCCAATATTTTGACGGTGGTCATTGGATTGACTCGAATTGGTCATGACTCAAGATAGGTAGTTCCAACCTGGCATGGCCATGTTGGCTCATGTAAATATAAAGTTGATGACTGCAGATATAAAGGTATTTAAGAGCACTTCTATTTCATTTCGCTCCAAAAAGTGCACGTAGTCGGTTTGGAGGCTTACGCTTTTGTGAGCTCTGGATTTTTAAACATAGACTGTGTGTTAGTAAACATTGGATATGGGTAAAACAGGCGTTTTTCGAACACCATCTTCAGAAGCAGTGAAGGCCATTCTTAGTGAATATCGAAAAGCTAGTAGCAGGCTTCCTCATAATTGTATAAGTACTGGCTCACGAGCCAGTGGTTACCATTTCGTAGATGAATAGTAAGTTATGACGAAGTTGTAGTCTATTGCTGTGCTAGAAACTGTCTATCTGGTGTCCATTATCATTGTACAGTGGAACCTCCCTTAGCAGACACCTCTCTATTAAGGACAACCTCTTTATTAAGGACACTAGGTTTGGTCCCAGATTGGTTGTTTCCATTCAATTTTACCTATCTAATCAGGACACCTCTAGTAAGGACAGCACTTATCTGTCCCAGGGGTGTCCTTAATACAGAGGTTCTTCTGCATGTTATTCATACCTGTTCATCAAAATTTACTGTGCCCGACCCCTGACCTCTGGACTAGCAGACATTGCATTCTTTTTGTGTGTTTTTTGTTCATGTTTTAGTTTAGATGTACATGTAAATATTTTTATGAATAAAATGTAGCCCCTGAATTCGCAGAAACAATTCTTGACTCCCAAGCGCTGTTGAAAAAGCTTATACTAATGTCTGTTTCATTGTTGTCTCTTTCCAGTGACTACCTTTTCAAGCTCCTCTTGATCGGCGACTCTGGCGTTGGAAAATCTTGTTTATTACTACGATTTGCTGTAAGTATTACTATTATGCACAAAATATATTGATGCTATCCATTTGACAATAGAATACTGGTATACTGCAGTCTTCATCAGTTTTGTTCAGTGGACGGCAGCAGAAGTCGATAAAAGGACGGAAGTAAATTTTATGTAGACATTTTATGGACCACCTGTGGTTCAACCTTGAATGAAGGTTATGATAGTCATGATTAGTACATGTAGTCACAGTGTTGTGATTGTTCCACTACAAATACAAATGTACAACTCAGTTCACAGCTAATCGGCTAAAATATGCGGTCATGAGAAACAGTGTAGGACTGGGAAATCAACTAAAGTAATTTATGGGTTGTAAAATCATTGAATGATACCCACAGCCTGGTTATAGTTCCACTTCAACTCAATTGACATCTTACAGAGAACCGGAGACGTATTCAAATTTTGGCCACTGAAATTTCGACTAACTTCAATGGCTTGCCATGCCAAAATGTCCCCAAATAAGGCTTAATAGTGAGAAGAAAACATGTCCACAAAATAGGTTTCAAAATTACAAGGTATAAGTGAAAGGCCTGGGCTAACTTCACAAAGAAATTTGGGTGTGTGGCATGAAAGTTGGAGGATAATTTGTAAAATCTCGAATGCGAGAGAATAAAAGTTTAATGCTCTTTTTCAGGATGATACATACACCGAAAGCTACATTAGTACAATTGGCGTAGATTTTGTAAGTATTCCGTTTGTTGCCGCTCATTCCCACAATTGGCAATTTCAGTATGTCGTTTCAAATCCATTGTTCAGTTGCAGTTTAGAATTGGGTAATTGGGCCCTGCAGTGCTGATGATGGGGCCCAAACAATGGGTGATATGAATAAACACTAGTAAATGCTTTTTACTTCAATTTTGTACAGAAATTCCTAGTGTAAATGTACGTGAAGTTTTAAGTAAAAGCATTTCCTAGTCTTTATTTATATCACCTAATATCCAATTCATTCCGAAGCCTGGCACGTAAAATCTCTACCGACATCTTTGTTTGAAAAAAAGGCTAATAGATGACTCATTATGAACAAGCTAACCGATCCATGTGGTCTCTGTGGTATGGACTGTCAGAAGGCTGACCTGAATGTGTCTCTCTACCAGGGGTTCATGATGTAGGGCTAATGTTTTGGTGCCTGATTCTACTTCCGAATTCTGTTCAAGTAGGCTGCTTTGCTAGGTATCATTGTTTTTTCTTTGCAGAAAATCAGAACAATAGAATTAGATGGTAAAACAATCAAGTTACAGATAGTAAGTACATGAAATCCTTTATTCTTCCAAGACGTTCATTTCTAATAGACGATACTCCTCCATAAGAGTTCAGCACCTGGTAGAGCACCTCGTCCTCGGGACATCTGACGCAAAACATTTGTTTCTTGTGTCCTGACAGAATGAGTTCTTGTCATCGTGCATCATTGACCTTATTTGGGTCAGCATTACGTTCCTGAACATCTGGGACATTGTGTCTTAAGGGCCCGTTGTGCACTGCCTCTTGTCTTTTTGCAGGAATACAGTGTATTGCCAACCTATAGTGTCTAGGAAGGGCCACCATCTGGTGGAAGCCTTATACGAAAAATCAAAGTCTTAGGTCATTTGTCTTGTACAAATCGAAGCGATGAGATTTCCTGCAAGTTTTCTTATCGGTAAAGCAAACTACATGTATGACTCGGGTTTCTATATTGCAGGAATGATCTCTCATATTCTAATCATTAAACCTTTCCGTTTTACAGTGGGACACAGCCGGACAGGAACGATTCCGAACTATAACATCCAGTTACTACAGAGGAGCCCATGGTATCATAGTAGTATATGACGTTACTGATCAAGTAAGTTCAGCTTGGTACTTTGGGTGATATGAATAAAGACTAGCAAATGCTTTTATCTAAATCTCCATGTACATTTACACTAGGCCTTTCTGTACAAAACCGGAGTAAAAGCATTTGCTAGTCTTTATTCATATCACCCTTTGTCCCACTTCTTGTGTAACATCCTTGGTTGTTTCCCATATCAGTGTTTTGATACAACTGACAGAAAGAACAACTTGACTCTATGTCATTCTACAGTCAAACCTTGTCGCAGCAGGTCGATTTCCATCAGTCATTTGCCTCATTCAAATTCCAACAGGCAGCAAGAGGGCAATTTCTGTCCTTGTGCCTTCCCCGTATTGACCATTACCTCCAGCTTCCTCATGTACCGAGCTTTACCATAATCCATATGTCACAGTGTTAACATGTTCTTTAATCTTATCATTCTCCTTCAGGAATCGTTTAACAATGTAAAACAGTGGTTACAAGAAATAGATCGTTACGCTAGTGAAAATGTAAACAAGCTTCTGGTTGGAAATAAATGTGACCTGACGACAAAGAAGGTCGTCGATTACACTACTGCCAAGGTAAGCACTAACTTCGTTTCTTGAACTCCACAGAAAAATTAGAGATATTTGTCTTTTGTTAGCTGAATATTTTATGATTGAAAAAGTACAGCTAATAACTGAATATTGTTTTGCCATAACTGTCCCAATAAGATTGGGATTTCTCTGAAAAGAAGCCTGTAGAAGTTGTTCAAACGTCTTCCGTGTATTAATCCCTGCGCTTCGTTGTCTTTTCTCTACAGGAGTATGCAGACCAGCTTGGCATCCCATTCCTTGAAACTAGCGCAAAGAATGCCACAAATGTAGAACAAGCTTTTATGACGATGGCGGCCGAGATAAAGAACCGGATGGGACCAGTCACAGCTACTGCAGACCCGAAAGCAAATGTGAAAATCAATACCAGTACGCCGGTGAAACAGTCGGGCGGCGGAGGATGTTGCTGAAAGACGACCACGGATAACGTTTCTACAGTCACAGACTTGGGTGGGGTCGGGCACTCATCATCTCATATTGTCAGCTCAATGAACGGAAGCTCTGCTATGACCATTCACTGTGGATGCGTTGCTGCCGCATGTCGTGGCATCTAATAAGACTGGCCGGTGTTCTACCGTAGCATTCATGACTGGTTATGGAATGATTGACAGATCTATTTAGTTTGTGATGATGTTTAATCAATGGAATTTAAACCATCTTGTGCGGCTGCTGTTATTCCAGCCCACGTCAGAATGCTCTGACTGATCCAGAGTGTTTGTTATACCAGAGCAGCGATACTTTATCTTTGACATGAAATGTGGATTAATTCAAACGACAAAGGAACCAGTGGTGATTTAACTTAAATTCAACCAGGTTGTTGTCCTTGCCCCCGTACATTCCTATTTCTACTGTTAACAGCGATGTTATTTGGGCTATTTTTGGGATGCTGCAATTCGTCTTGGTTGCAAAGTAGTTGTGTTTGCACCCCTGAAACTTTTAAATATTCTGTTGGCTGTATATTAATTAGCTAATAAGTGCTAAATTTGACCTGAGCGGTAATGTTTAATTTGACCCGTGTAGGAAATGTTGATCGTTGACAAGGGAAAGTCTTAGTTCATGCATGCCATGCCCTGCATCTCGGCGAATGCCACTCTTGGGGACCATCTCAGTGATGGTGCTTGAGTCTTATCAGAGTTGCGTTTCAATCCCGTTCATGCCATTTTACTGTTCAGTCCAGATTCTCAAGTGATGTCATTTAAAAAACTTGTACAGTGCTCATCTTTGTAAGTAGGCTGTATTCGCATGGAACCTATCGTTGGCCATTTCGCAGTACTTCGAACTGCATTTACCTGTAGGTCAAAATCTATATGAGAATTCGATACCTTTGACCGACGATTTCAGGGACTCAATGCCAAGGATTCGTCCTGGTGCATTCACAATATAGGCCCAGCCTTGAGAGCATGATTGACTTCAGTACCCGGGATAATATTCAACCTTGGTAGTGCACTCTTGAGTAGTCTCAGAAATCCTGAATTAAGCTGTGGTCTGATGAATGGCGCTGCCTTGTGTGGCATGTTATTTGGGAGATGGGAATATTTAGTTCCTGATACACTTTTTTTTACTGTTAAATATACAAGTCAGAAGGTCTTGAGAGATAGTCTTGCATTCCTGGTACAGGAGGCTCGTTGTAACCTTGCATTCTTAGTACAGGAGGCTCGTTATAACCTTGCATTCTTAGTACAGGAGGCTCGTTATAACATGTATAGCAGCCGAAGCAGTGCCACTGGGCGGTAATAACAGACCTGCTGTTGATAACTTCGTAGGCCCTTCTCTAGGCAAAGTCTGAAATACTATGAAATGGCCTCCAGGCACTGTCCACAGTAGATGCTTTGCAATTCAATGTATGATACATTCTGTTGTATCATTCATATATGATTCTTCATTAAAAATGCACAATATTTTCCCTGTGTGTTGACGTGAAGTGACGAAATTGTGAATAGGAAGTTAACATTATTTTCCCAAGTGTTGCTTGTACATTGTAAATGGTTGAGCTTGAACTATTAGTACGTCGACTACGCAGGGTAAGTATTTTGATTCCATACTTCTGCAGTGCTCTCCAAGATTTCTTTTGGGGTGGGTGGCACTCCCAAATCACATCTTGATCTTTTAGATAATTTCCGGGTTGTACTATGATTTCTGGTTGTAACATTTTCATATTGCAAAACTATAGACCACATCAGAAATTCGGCCAGCTGGTAATAACCCGTTGGCTGACTTTTTCAAATTGGTCCGAAATCCATGGTAGTCCACCCTTCCAAAATGAATCATGGTGAACTGTGCTTTGCATTGTATTTGATGTGCATCTTGTTGGTCTCAAAAACAATTCAGATTATTTATGTATAATTATCAAGATTTCTTAATAATTCGAAGTGTGGTGATTTTTCTGGGCTCTTAAACTAGTTGAGGGTGGGTGGGACCCAGTGCTTCCAGTGTTCTGGTGAATTCACAATGTATGGAAGAGCATGTATAAAATGCACTGGGTTAAGGAATAAAAAGCCATTGTATGTATCATAATATATATTATTTGAATTGATGACCACCTGTGTAATAATAAATATAGACAATATTGTCCTGACTAGTTTTATTCCGCATACCATTTGATTTTCTTACTTGTAGGTGTGTCTTTCATCGGCACATCTGTGTGTAGCCTTCCTTGGTTGTGTGCTGAACTGCTGTGTTCTCGAGGTTATTTCTTGCTGGCCATTAAACCATACAACCTTGCTTCTAGACCACCTTTATTCTGTTGTTTCCATATGACCAGCCCGTATGGCGTTGACTTTGTAGGGTATGCTCACGAGGCTGGCCTGCCTTGTTGAAATAACCTGTTGAGAACACTGGATCATCGCCCATCGAAGGCCTCGCCTGTAGGTTAGGTTAGGCAGATGCTCAGTAGCTGTCCTCTCTTTGGTTGCTGCTTGGCTGTCTGAACTACGTGTAAATATTTTTGCCGTGACTATAAGTCGTCCGTGTTCTGTGTCCCTTTATGTCCGTGTCACCAGTTGTGGAATGAATTGATCCCTTTTCTGGTCCCATTTCTAGAATGAGTTCAATTTTCCCTGGTTCTTCGGGCCAGAGGTTCTCCATACTTGGGGTAAAAATGTAATTGAAAGCTCGGCTATTCATACTTGCTTCACAGATAAATTTGTGGATAATAAAAAAAGTGTACTTTCTTGCACTGGAATGACATAAATTTGGAAAGCAATGCACAAAAATCATATGTGCCAAACTATTCAACGAAAAAGAATTTTTTTTAACAATATCTGGTTACAGTTGGTAGGATACCAGTCCTCATCTCTGTTTTGGACGGAGAGGATTTTGAGAAGATTTTAACGCATCTCTGGAACCCTCAGGTTTTCCAACTGTGTCTTTTCACTTGTACATGTACATCCGAAGTCCACTTTCAGAACAGTCCATAATCTTTCTATATCATTATAATAATAGTGAGTAGTTAACATTTTATTCAATACCAACATTCTTCAAATTCACTATGACTTTACTAGCGTGTCTTTCTTTCGGATGGACTGGTGAATTATAAAAGCGATCTTAAATGTTCTGAGGGTATGGTTTGGATATAAAATTTATTGCTTGGAATTTTGAAGACCTCTATTTCGGCTTGGGTTCTGAGTTTACATGCTACTGCAAGTCTTCAAAATACTATTAAATTGAAGAATATTTCAAGCCAGCATTTGACCTTGAGCATTTGTAAGGTTAAAATAAGCAACGTTTGTATTTCTGTCCATAACAATATCCGAGTTAAAACTTTCCAGAATACATGTAAATAAAGTTCAGGCATGCAAGCGTAATGTTACTATTTGTTCTTAGCAGATTAGTGGCTCGTGACTGTGCTAATTTCTAAACATTGTGTTTGTTTGAAGTGTTAACAAACAATGAAAGGGAAATATTCTGGGAGTGCTGAAACTGCCGGGGAATGGATTTCCTCAAACATGCACAAATCATGTATGGTGGTATTCTTGTTGTCAGTTATTACACAAGATGAAGTGTTCTTATGTAATTGTCGCATGGTTTTGACTTCGATGAAAAAGGACAAGCACTTTTGTGCAAACCGTTCCAGACTTTGTAGCTTGAACTGCAGACTAATTTTTTTCGTGAGGGACTGGTAGCTTATCCTGTGAAGCAGGGCTTTCCAACTACTACAAGCAGCCTGTAAGGGGCACCAGGCTGATCCTGGGGGTACAAAGAAACTGCCAGGGGTGCAAGACAGCTGGTCCAAGTTGCACTTAACCACCGTGCACCTGCCTAATGAGTATGACGGGTCTATTTTGGCCTTAAAGTCTCCCTTTGTATAGTACCCCCAGGTATATGGCACGGCTTAACCCGCCGGCCATGAGGGAATTCCTTTATGGCCCAGTGGTTGGCGCGTTGGCCCCAGAGTGGAAGTTAAGCAAAAGTTGGTTATATTTGTCGCATGTCGAAGGGTCGTCACAACATTGGAGACCTTCTGCAACTGTCCCGGGTTGAGGAAAAGTTGGAAGGCCCTGCAATAGAATCATTGGGGTAGCTGATTTTACATCATATCATTATTGGACTTTCATGAACCAAAATGTGAGCTTTGTCCTTGATATCACCGTCAGAATTTCTGACACAAGCTCACTTTCAACATTGGCCAACAGTCTAGGAAAAGCTTCAGAGAAGTCTTCATCAACGTTTCGAAGCAAAATTGAGTAGTGCCGCGTTGAGCTTCAAATTGCTTGACATTAGATGCTACAGAAAGTGTTAGATGTAATTAGGGGATTCATCATACTAATGAGGGGGTCATCATACTCCCTGTCCCAGGAAACGTGTCATGAGTTGAGCTGGTTTGAAGTGACCAGTCCGTAGAGGATTATTGTACGTGTCATTTGATTGGGTCAGTGGCATCAAGAATTCATAAAGTCTTGTCTTTATTAATTCTTGGAGGCATGTGTATGAACACAAGGCAAGGTGGGCTACACAAGGCTTTGTTACCATCTTTAAATTGTCTTGATTTGTATATTTAAATCGGAGAAAAATACACATTAGAATGTATATGAGGAAGTGCGTCTCGGTGTTAGTTATAACATGGTGAGGTTTTTAAACGTGCCTGAGCATTGGCGAGAAATGTTTATTGACCTCGGTGCTGTCTGCGATTTCATGTCGGATATGCTTTCAGTTGATGCGAATTGAAAGCTAAATAGCTTGCCACCAATTTGGTGAGTTAATTAGTCAACAGCTACATGCATATTGGTGTGAACTGAAAAAAAGTCCGTGAAACATCCATCTTCATGAGACTCGAATTGAAAATCATGCAAAGTTGTGATGCATGCCTTTATCAGATCAATTACATGTATTGTCCACAACCCCCATTAACTTACTGGATGTCCTTGGTGTGCAATCATCGAACAGGAGATATGCCTTCATTGGACAAGTACTGTCCCCAGCTCCAACAACATGCTTGAGATTCTGGGTGTCCATTGGATTCAGTGGACAGATATGTGCCTTCATTTGACAAGTACTGTCCTCGGCTCCAATGACCTGCTGGAGGTCCTGGGTGTGCATTCATTTGACAGATACTGTTCCACTGGTGATATGCCTTCATTGGACAATTACTGTCCTCGTCTCCAATGACCTGCTGGAGGTCCTGGGTGTGCACTCGTGGACAGGACTGATCCACGGGAATGCCTCTTCATTGGAAAATTACTGTCTTCGTCTCCAATAACCTGCTGGTGATGTGCCTTCATTGGACAAGTCCTGGCCTTGGCTCCAATGACCTGCTGAAGGTCCTGGTTGTGCATTCAGTGAAGAGATACTGATCCACGGAGGATGTCTCTTCCTTGGAAAAGGACTGTCCTCGCCTCCAATAACCTACTGGACGTCCTTGGTGTTCATTCATTTGAAAGATACTGTTCCATTGGTGATATGCCTTCATTGGACAAGTACTGGCCTCGGCTCCAATGACCTGCTGAAGGTCCTGGGTGTGCATTCAGTGAAGAGATACTGATCCATGGGGATATCTCTTCACTGGACAAATAGTGTCCTCGTCTCTAATAACCTGTTGTTGATGTGCCTTCAGTGGACAATTACTGTCCTCGGCCCCAATGTCCTGCTGGAGGTACTGGGTGTGCATTCGTGGACAGAGACTAAACCACGGGGGATGTCTCTTCATTAGAAAAGTACTGTCGTCGTCTCAAATAACATGCTGGTGATGTGCCTTCATTGGACAATTACTGTCCTCGGCCCCAAATGACCTGCTGGAGGTTCTGGGTATGCATTCGTTGGCGGAGACTTCGCCACTAGAGATGTGACCTCGTTGGACAAGTACTGTCCTCGGCCCAAATAACCTACTGGATATCCTGGGTGTGCAATCAGTGAACAGATACTAATCGACAGAGGATGTCTCTTCATTGGAAATGTACTTTCCTCGGCCCCAATGACCTACTTGAGGTTCTCGGTGTGCCTTCCTGGACAGCGACTGACCCACGGAGGATGTCTCTTCATTAGAAAAGTACTGTCCTCGTCTCCAATAACCTGCTGGTCATGTGCCTTCATTGAAAAATTACTGTCCTCGGCCCCAATGACCTGCTGGAGGTTCTGGGTGTGCATTCATTTGACAGATACTGTTCCACTGGTGATATGCCTTCATTGGACAATTACTGTCCTCGTCTCAAATGACCTGCTGGAGGTCCTGGCTGTGCATTCGTGGACAAGACTGATCCACGAGGAATGTCTCTTCATTGGTCAAGTACTGTCCTCGTCTCCAATAACCTGCTGGTGATGTACCTTCATTGGACATTTACTGTCCTCTACCCTAATGACTTGCTGGAGGTTCTGGGTATGCATTCGTGGACAGACACTGATCCACGGGGATGTCTCTTCATTGGAAAATTACTGTCTTCGTCTCCAATAACCTGCTGGCGATGTGCCTTCATTGGACAAGTACTGTCCTCGCCTCAAATGACCTGCTGGAGGTTCTGGGTGTGCATTCAGTGAACAGATACTGATCCACGGAGGATGTCTCTTCCTTGGAAAAGGACTGTCCTCGTCTCCAATAACCTACTGGACGTCCTTGGTGTGCATTCATTTGAAAGACACTGTTCCATTGGTGATATGCCTTCATTGGACAAGTACTGGCCTCGGCTCCAATGACCTGCTGAAGGTTCTGGTTGTGCATTCAGTGAAGAGATACTGATCCACGGAGGATGTCTCTTCCTTGGAAAAGGACTGTCCTCGTCTCCAATAACCTACTGGACGTCCTTGGTGTGCATTCATTTGAAAGATACTGTTCCATTGGTGATATACCTTTATTGGACAAGTACTGGCCTCGGCTCCAATGACCTGCTGGAGGTTCTCGTTGTGCATTCAGTGAAGAGATACTGATCCACGGGGATATCTCTTCATTGGACAGGTAGTGTCCTCGTCTCTAATAACCTGTTGTTGATGTGCCTTCAGTGGACAATAACTGTCCTCGGCCCCAATGACCTGCTAGAGGTTCTGGGTGTGCATTCGTGGACAGAGACTGATCCACGGGAAGTCTCTTCATTGGAAAGTACTGTCCTCGTCTCCAATAACCTACTGGTGATGTGCCTTCATTCGACAATTACTGTCCTCGGCCCCAATGACCTGCTGGAGGTTCTGGGTATGCATTCATTGAACAGAGACTGACCCACGGAGGATGTCTCTTCATTGGAAAAGTACTGTCCTCGTCTCCAATGACCTGCTGGTGATGTGCCTTCATTTGACAATTACTGTCCTCGGCCCCATTCACCTATTGGTGTTTCTGGGTAGGCAATCATGGACACAGACTTTTCGTCACGAGATGTGACCTCATTAGACAAGTACTGTCCTCGGCCCCAACAACCTGCTGGAGGTCCTGGGTGTGCATTCATTTGACAGATACTCTTCCACTGGTGATATGCCTTCACTGGAAAAGTACTGTCCTCGGCCACAATGACCTGCTGGAGGTACTCGGTGCGCATTCGTGGACAGAGACTGATACACGGGGGATGCCTCTTCATTGGAAAAGTACTGTCCTCGTCTCCAATAACATGCTGGTGATGTGCCTTCACTGGACAATCACTATCCTCGGTTCCAATGACCTGTTTGTGGTTCTGGGTATGCACTCGTGGACACAGACTTTTCCTCTGGAGATCTGACATTATTAGACCAGTACTGTCCTCGGCCCCAACAACCTGCTGGAGATACTTGGTGTGCATTCATTTGTCAGATACTCTTCCACTGGTAATATGCCTTCATTGGAAAAGTACTGTCCTCGTCTCTAATAACCTGCTGGTGAGGTGCCTTCATTGGACAATTACTGTCCTCGGCCCCAATGACCTGCTGGAGGTTCTGGGTGTGCATTCGTGGACATAAACTGATCCACGGGAAGTCTCTTTATTGGAAAAGTACTGTCCTCGTCTCCAATAATCTACTGGTGATGTGTGTTCTGGGCATGCATTCGAGGGCGGAGACTTATCCACTGGAGATGTGACCTCATTGGACAGGTACTGTCCTCGGCCCCAATAACCTACTGGATGTCCTGGGTGTGCCATCATCGGACAGGAGATATGCCTTCATTGGACAAGTACTGTCCTCAGCTCCAACAACATACTGGAGGTTCGGGGTGTCCAGTGGAATCAATGGACAGATATGTGCCTTCATTGGACAAGTACTGTCCTCGGCTCAAATGACCTGCTGGAGGTCCTGGGTGTGCATTCAGTGAACAGATACTGATCGACGGAGGATGTCTCTTTATTGGAAAGTGCTGTCCTCGTCTCCAATAACCTACTGGATGTCCTGGGTATGCCATCATCGGACAGGGGATATGCCTTCATATTGGACAAGTATTATCCTTGGCTCCAACAACTTGCTTGAGGTGCTTGGTGTCCATTGTAATCAGTAGACAGATATGTGCCTTCATTAGACTAGTACTGTCCTCGGTTCCAATGACCTGCTGGAGGTCCTAGGTTTGCATTCGGTGAACAGATACTGATCGACGGAGGATGTCTCTTTATTGGAAAGTGCTGTCCTCGTCTCCAATAACCTGCTGGTGATGTGCTTTCATTGGACAATTACTGTGCTCGGCCCCAATGACCTGCTGGAGGTTCTGGGTGTGCATTCGTGAACAGAGACTGATCCACGGAGGATGTCTCTTCATTGGAAAAGTACTGTCCTCGACTCCAATGACCTGCTGGTGATGTGCCTTCATTGGACAAGTACTGTCCTCGGTACCAATGACCTGCTGGAGGTTCTGGGATTAGCTACCCCAATGATTCTATTGCAGGGCCTTCCAACTTTTCCTCAACCCGCGACAGTTGCAGAAGGTCTCCAATGTTGTGACGACACTTCGACATGCGACAAATATAACCAACTTTTGCTTAACTTCCACTCTGGGGCCAACGCGCCAACCACTGGGCCATAAAGGAATTCCCTCATGGCCGGCGGGTTAAGCCGTGCCATATACCTGGGGGTACTATACAAAGGGAGACTTTAAGGCCAAAATAGACCCGTCATACTCATTAGGCAGGTGCACGGTGGTTAAATGCAACTTGGACCAGCAGTCCTGCACCCCTGGCAGTTTCTTTGTACCCCCAGGATCAGTCTGGCGCCCCTTACAGGCTGCTTGTAGTAGTTGGAAAGCCCTGCTACACAGGATAAGCTACCAGTCCCTCACGAAATAAATTAGTCTGCAGTTCAAGCTACAAAGTCAGGAACGATTTGCACAAAAGTGCTTGTACTTTTTCATCGAAGTCAAAACCATGCGACAATTACATAAGAACACTTCATCTTGTGTAATAACTGACAACAAGAATACCACCATACATGATCTGAACTTTATTTACATGTATTCTGGAAAGTTTCAACTCAGAAATACAAACTTTGCTTATTTTAACCTTACAAATGCTCAAGGTCAAATGCTGGCTCGCAATATTCTTCAATTTAATAGTATTTTGAAGACTTGCAGTAGCATGTAAACTCAGAACCCAAGCCGAAATAGAGGTCTTCAAAATTCCAAGCAATAAATTTATATCCAAACCATACCCTCTGCCTTCCAGTCCTATCGATTGATGTCATGTTGACTGACAGGATGTGATAGATATTGCATTTCGATGTCAATCGCGTCACGGACTGAGCTTACAAGTCAGTGACCGCGCAAAAAAACGCCGCAGCCACCTTTACCAAAGTTGGCAGTTCCAAGGTGTATAGACTCTTCAGAGTGTTTCAATTCTTAAAGTGTTATGAATTCCTGAATCACACACCCTTCACTAAATAGATATATTACATTTCTGGTAAAATAGCGTTTTGTTCAGCTAGGAATTCAGTAGACTCTCCCAGGACAGTCCATTGCATTATCCTAATTGGATATCCTTAGGATGAGGGACGAGGCCCGTCCACTGCCTCTGGAGTGTAAGAATTAAGAGGCAAATTGAGGTCTCTTTATTCCTAGCGAGTAGCATATATCGTTACATGTCGGATGTTGCTCACTCCAAAAGTCGTCAACACCCTCTTTACCACGGTTACCAGTAACAAATACGGTCTTCAGAGGTTCTGAATTAATGGCAGGGTCTGTGAAAATGATGGTGCCTTTTTGGTCCCGGGGCAACCAACCCTGAAGGTCTGTCACCAGTATCCTGCCTTCGGACTGCTCCCATGTAAAGTGCATAAAGGCTAGGGACACGTCCACAAGTTCCTTAGTTAAATCTGGGTTGACATACTTGGAGTTGTTGGTCACTTTGACAAAATCTGACCCCTCCACGAACGGCTCAACATTTAACAAATAAACTATGTCCTTGTGGTCATCCGACAAAAGTTGGATGTGCGCTGCAGGAACAAACTGGATCTTCCAGGCCTGATTGTCGTCCTTGAGCGCCTGGTTGAACAGGGCCACGAAATGGCGCGCTGTCATCTGGCAGACGACATCCTGGTAGTACAAATGCAGCTTCTTCCGCCTGGCATCTCGGTATCTCTTGCCAACGTATCTATCAAGACAAAGAACATCTGGTGAGTTAAACGACGCATCTAAAAATGGACACCGTATCAGAGAGATATTTTCTAGCGCTTGCTGCAATTCGACCTCAGAGTAGATAGATTGTCTATTTCTGTGTCCTTAACTTCTTGCCCGATTGCCACCAATTTGATATCATGGGTACATCTAACCACCATACAGTATATGTCACACAGGTTTTTAATTTGACCTTCTTGTCAAGGTCACAGAGGTCAAATGGCGTAAATTCGCCGTCAGGCCGTAACTATGGCACGTTTCTTAACTGCAATGACTATTGATCACAAATTAAGTACACATGTACCCCTTGGTCAGGTGATCTTAGGTACCGAAGTTTGGTGCGATCTGATTTGCCGTTTGGCCTCCAGGGAGGGGGCCAAATCCTAAATTCTTCAAAATGCCATTATTCCTTGTAATGACTTGCCCGATTGGCACCAATTTTATATCATAGGTACATCTAATTCTAACAACCATTCAATGTGTCACCCGGGTCTTCTTTGATTTGACCTACTTTTCAAGGTCACAGAGGTCGAATGTACTGTAAATTGGCCATTTTGGGGAAATTGTAATTGCTTGGACCTACATCAAACCTAACACTACATGACACAATACCATGCTCTTTATCCATCTTTCCTCCACATGAGGTGAGCACAATGGCCCTGGCCATTTCATTTTTCCTATGAAAGTTATTCAGGTTTTTGGTTATCACAAATGATCAGTAAAGAAGTTCAGCTGATGATATCGATATCCAGCTTACAAGGAATCCTTGGTCAAATCACCTGGAGTCTTTTACCAACGGGGAAGAGAAGGGCCTTGGCATTTCCAGAGTTAACCTGGGGCGCACAAACTTGCCTCGAAAATTTTCACACTGAGAAGCACCATTTTACACCTCGAATGTCACCCGACTAACTCTCCTTTATCCCTCTTTTTAGATGGCAATCATATTTAGTGAAAAAGGTTTACAAGACATCTCCCCGCCCTGTGTCGCCCAAACGTTTATCAACCATGGTGCAGTTTTGTATAAAGTGTTTGTGATTGGTGATTACCACTTTGTCGTTGAGAGGCCATCACTCAAAAACTTCCATCCAGGGGGTAAGTTCATCTACTGTTGACAACTTTGCCACTCTGGAACTTAGTCCCGACTGGAAGATAGGTTTTGCCAGACTATTAGACAATAGCATTCCGCGATGATGAGGTCACTGCAGCTGCTTCCCTATATTTCCCCATCGCTGAATTACAGGCAATGTCGGACAAACATGCGGTTTCGTAATGGATTCAGGCTTTCTAACTAGGGCAGTTAGATTCAATCTGGCACATGTCCGAGTGTTGGAAATACTACATAATTGTTCTGAATATTTCTCTCTCTGACTCTATGGTATCATTCATGCTAAAAACAATGCAGGGTCAAAGATAATTGACTTTGAAATAAGCTCAAATGCGTAGAAATAAGTGTCGATGTCCGACTGTCACGTGACTAAAACGTCATCAATATCTTATGCAAATGACCTTGTGAGCTATAAATAGTAACTTCGCGGAATGCTATTAGATTAATGAAGAGTTATCCTGGATTGCCCACTCTGACACATTTGGGAGAAAGTTTCCAAATTGCCTTTCCTGCTAACCCTTTTCCTTGGAGAATTTAACGCTTTGCCTCGTGGAGAAATGTTCTTAAATCATGCTCAAATCATAAACAAACACCGAAATAACACTTTCAGTGGCTGATTTACAAAGCTATCACTCATAAACTGAACTTCTTCACACAATGCCGCAGAAATATATCATCTAAAGGACTGTCTGATTTACAAAGCTATCACTCATAACTAGACTTAGGATAGCAGTGCTGGTTTTGTTACATAATACAAATTAGATCGCAATTTACTCACTAAAACAATCTGTTTCACTCAATGCCGCAGAAATATATCATCTGAAGGACTGGCTGATTTACAAAGCTATCACTCATAACTAGACTTAGGATAGCAGTGCTGGTTTTGTTACGTAATACAAATTAGATCGCAATTTACTCACTAAAACAATCTGCTTCACACAATACCAGAGAAATATATCATCTGAAGGACTGACTATCACCTTTTCCTCTTTGTGTACTAGTAATTCTGCTTCGGGTTGTTCATTTTGATCTCTTTTTATTCCAGACCACGAGACCATATTTTTTGATAGCCATAACGTTTCAAAACCTCACTCGTCAAGTTTTCTAAACAGGGTAAATATGTCTTGATGCCTGTAACTTGATAGTGCATCCGTGTTGCTGCATGTCGCTTTCAGACACGGTCCTGAAAAGCTTTTTGGATTAACGCACATTTGAATTGTTTATTTGTACCTTACTACACAGGCGGCGATATTCTCCATCATTGAATCTGTGACGGGGATAATCCCATCAGAGAATCCACAATGGGCCATCATACCTGTCATAGAATCTATGATGAGAGATCAATGTAGCCTGTATTCTTGAATGTCTTGTCATCCTGCTTGATTTATCTCTATTGTTGTTTTGTTTGTTTTTCGTTGCTGCTTAGAATCACGATGGCGAACAGGTGTCACTCCGTCCAATGGTGCCGGTGAGAGGTGGAATGCCGTCCATCCTAAACCACAATGTAATTGGTGATACTGTCTTGTCATCTGTAGCGAGTAGATAGTCTGTCGGTAAACCCTTGCAGATCACATGTGGTTCTGATATTTATTCATTGGGGCAGCAGCTCATGTAATACGGGGCTGTTATCCACTCTGAAGTACAATATGTGTTTTGAGAGCAACAATTGATATTTGTAGCTAGTATGAATTTAACCTAAAAGTGAGTATATGGCATTAAAAATCTTTCAAAATATAGTTGATACGTGAAAAATAATCGAGACAAAATTTCTCTGTGGCGAAATATTGCCATAGGAAATGCCATCAGGCCGTCAAATCGGCTGTTCAAGCGGCAGACGTTTTGGACTAAATCAACACTGAGTACACTGTGTCACAGACCATTGCACCCAATGTTGGCTCTAGTTTCCTGCCCAAAGTCAGTTTGATATTGAAGAAGTACCAATGAATACTTCTCAAGTTTATGCACGTGCATCTTTAAGGGTTTAGTACAGACATGTAATGTGGCTGCAGCTTTTTCTACAAACAAGACCCAGATCAAAATTTTCAATGCTATTGTATCTTGTGGCAATACTTATTTATGCTTTTATCCATCCTAACAACATTGTATATATCTCTAACACTTTCACTGAAAAAAAATAAATCGAAAATCGATGCGGTCGTTATTTTGGCTGTCCCTTCTCTCTCTCATCTCCTGTGCTGGTAAAAGATTCATGCCGTGGGCTTTAACCCGCTGTTCAAGGGAGGATTGTCCTAAGGTAATGCCCGCCCGGACGTAAACAAGTACTGTAGAACCTCTCTAATGAGAACACCCTCGGGACTGAGAAGTGCCGTCCTTAATAGAGAGGTGTCCTGATTGGAGAGGTCAAATTGAATTGAAACAACCAATTTGGGACCAAAACTGGTGTCCTTAGTAGAGAGGTTGTCATTAATAGAGAGGTGTCCCCTAAGGGAGGTTCTACTGTATATATGGAGTTCCTGTATAAAGGATTGTTCTGGGATTTATCAGGAAATGTCCTTAAGAGTCTACGAACTGTTTTTGTGCCATTTTAGCGGTGTATACCTGTTACGCCCTCTGTACAGGAACTCAATGATCCTAAGTCCTGGTCTGGCATTATCTCATGACATTTCTCCTTTAAACTCCTCATTCTGTTGATTCAATGGGCAAAGCTAGCGAGCCCCCCCCCCCACCCCTACCATGTTTGGCTGAAAAAAATGTCATTTGGCCCCCAAGACCAAAAAGCTAGCTACGTCCCTGGATATTTGTGTGCTATTGCCACTGAAGTTGCCATTGAGTGATTTTTTCTTGGGTCTGTTGCTGCAGACCCAAAAGAAATTGATAATTGTGCAATAACTCTTTAACCCTTCTGTGGTGGTAACACTGAAATCTGACTTAATGACAATAAGGGCCTGTTCCATTCTTTCAAAAATTTAAAAATTTGAAAATTGCACCCGAGTTTGATAATTTCCAATTGTGGATATACGTGTATGTACTGAATATAGACTTCAACTGTACTTTGCATATAGAGCGATATACCAATACATACCAGTTTTCATCAAATTTGCATGCATAATAACTGCACTACAGTAGTGTTTTCAATCCGCATTGCAATTCGGGGCATGTAAGGCAAAGAGACATGCCTGGCGTCTCAAGCTGTGGAGTTTGAACTAGGGACCTCGTGCCTGCCAGTCCGAGACCCGAGGCACT
The DNA here is from genome assembly GCF_910592395.1 of Lineus longissimus. NCBI lineage: Eukaryota > Metazoa > Nemertea > Pilidiophora > Heteronemertea > Lineidae > Lineus > Lineus longissimus. The sequence goes on along the minus strand of NC_088310.1, from coordinate 18,436,822 downwards.
ACATCGCCACGGCACCTCTTGACGTCTCATCCATTCTGTTTCTTTTTCAGTTGGATCTTACCGATCGCAATAACAGTCCAGTTAAACCTAGCTACACATTACTTGAGAGCCTCGCACAGAACCTTAAGGAGAAATTTGGATTAGAACTGTTCGGCATTGATGTCATCATTTCCGCCGAAACAAAACAATATGCTGTGATAGATGTTAACAATTTTCCAGGTATGTAAGGTCAGAGATGCAGTCACACGGCCAATAAACCCAATTGGCGCCTAACTGTAGAAGCACACAAAAATGCTCATCCTTGGATGAGGAATATTCCCTGTAGAATATCACCGCCAAGTGCAGAACGAATACTGAAGAAGAAGTGTATGGTGAATGCTGCCATCTTATAAGTCTTGATGGCTCCTGACCGTGTTGACAGTACTACTTGTGACAACCTAAGAAATGTCCGAGCAAAATCAGCCCTACTGACAATTTTGAGGAACTTCGTGTTCTGGTCCGTTTTTGAGGAGGCAGGGTTTATTTTCGGGGGCAAAAAGGTACAACGATGCTGCTCCATCCTTGAAATACCTATAAGCACTAGATGTCTGTATGTATCTTTTTCCGAACTAATGATCCCGTTCCTTCTTTCTGCCCAGGTTATGACGGAATTCCTAACTTCTTCCCCGTGCTCCTGGCACACGTTCAAGACGTCCTCAAACGCAAACCAAAGTCTCAGCCGGAGGAATGTGCTTCTAAAGTGTCATTATTCAATGCCGCAAACCATAAGATAGAGGACCATATGACGTGTTTTAAAAATGAGGAAAACCAGAATAGTATAGCAGCGTCTTTTAATTGAGTAAAGTGTATAAAACTGGGCAGCTTATCCACAATATTTCTGCTGTTTTTTTATCATCCTGATGCAGACACACACACACTAGGAAAATTTTTTACCGCGGTAATGGTGATGGAGGTGACAGTGTTGACCCTATAAAGTGATGTTATAATGAATATAAGAAAATTCTTGGATGTGATAATGCCCTGGAACAACTCGTAGGGACTTGGTTATCACCTTGGATGCCCAACTGTACCGTTCCCAATGAAGTAGGTTTACGTCGTCGAACGGGGCTCCCATCGACATCGATGATAATGAGTCGATGAGACCTTGTTGAACGGCGTAGATCTCCTTCATATCTCAAGGAACGGTTGCGCGTGTTTATGTTCCAAGCAACATGGACATGTTGGCCACTTCAACGTAAGATGTTCCGCGGCGTTGTTGCCACCCGAGAACTCTTGGGGAATTTTTTTAGAGCGGTAAGAAAGGAAAGGCAAAATGTGGGCTCTTCGGGGAATATCTAATAAAAAACCTCGAGATATAAAGCACATATTTTCAGGGCATTTGTTGAATTCTATGCAGTCTTCCAAATCGATGAATTTAGAAATGGGCATGGCCACTGAAGCAATTCTTACTCATCTGTTATCTATTCAGCTGTTAGAAACACAGAGCCAAATGCAAGTAGCTTATTACACAAAGTTATTATCTCACCGATATCAAATGGTTCATGAATAGGACTATTATAGGTCAAGCTGAAAAATGTACACTAAAGCTGTTATAAAAGTTCTCCATTCTTAACTCCAGTTGTCCATTCTAAACTCCAGTTGTCCCTTCTTAACTCCAGTTGTCCATGGGCAGCTGTGACTGAGGGTTTGTCCAAGTACCTTATGACACCAAATCTATCACACGGATATCAAGTAGTATCAAACCCTGGGCCAACCTGAAGCATCTACAGACAGGCTGTTCTCAGTTGCAGTTGTCTGTTGACAACTGAAGAAGAGGTAGTCGGAACTGCTTTTCAAGGCGGTGATGGAAAAAAAAATCACATCAATGCAATGTATTTGACACTGCCTCATTTGTAGTGATAAGCCTTTTTGCTATAATGTTGCTTGCTCTCAAACTGTAGGCCCCTACCAACTTGGGTGAGGATGCTGTATCGGATCAAGACTTGCAGGCTGCAAAGATTGACATTGGTGGGAACAGAGTCGATACACCCTTGGCACACATACATTTATGGGACCAAATAATCTTACGAGAGTCTATATTTCACACACCAAGTTATATTCTCTGAGTGATTGGGTTTTAGTCTGAGGTTGATATCAATCTCCACTTTCTAAGTGCAATGTGAAAATGATGCAACGCGGTAATAATTGCATGAATTTCTAAGACATCGAGGTATAAGCTAGTTCCACTTTCGGAGTTCTGTCGCATGTATTTTTTCTACCCCAATATTGAGGTTGGTGTTTGATTTTATAAGTTACCACCAGTTTCGAAATGACAGGTATTGATGATGGATGAATGTGGTATAGTCAAGTTTACCTCAACCCCTCTAAACTATATCATGGTGCTTTCAATCATTTGAGTGATTAAATGGTCATTTATCCCAAATTAGTCATTTGAGCAAAGACTCGCAATGTGGGATATGATCGCCTTTATGTGGAAATTGCTCTTGCTACGTCAATTCATGAATACATTGTATCAACAATCGCGCCAATTCACCCAGATTTGAGAGAAAGTTTTCAGTGCAATCAGAATACAGCATTTAGTTCAACACTGCAACAGAAAATCCATTCAAGACCTGCTTAAAAATCCAAGAATATTACAAATCAGTTAAAAACCACACTACAGGCTGATTATAAAGGTTTCCGTATCACCCCGGAGAATCAGCTTTCCAACTTGCCAAGAATCATGTTCATTTAGGCTTGCATACCAACTTACCGAGGTGGACTAATTAGGAAAATGCGGGGAGTGGAAGAATAGTTTAGGGCAGGCTGGCTCAGTTAGTTGGAAATCCTATCTGATTCTCAGCAGGTTGAGAAATTGATTCGCCATTCTGCATGAGTACTGATTCCGCTTATCATCTTTATGATGTGTGAGATGCAACAAAATGACCACCGGACCAAATTCCCAGGAGCTGCCCTCTTTTGTTCATTCTTGAATCTTGATCATCTGATGATGTAATTATTGCATTTTAAATATAAATAAATATGCCTTACAAGGTTGCACATAAAATGTATAGAGATGATTTATTATTATGTATATATAATTGTAGTATAGCTGTGAAGCATTTACACATGCTGCTGTAGATTAGTTACTTTTGATAATGCCTTGATAGATTATGTATTTGGGAAGTTATCTCATGCAAGCATTGTTGGTATGTTGATACATCTCTCTCTGTTTATTTACTTACATTTCAAATTGTTTATCTTTCTTATTCACCTCTGTAATAACCAAATGGTGTTATTGTTACAGAATAAATTGAATTGGTTGCAGTATTCTATACTGATTATGATCTAATGGGATGAAATGATAATAATAAAGGCTATCTCATTTGGTCAGGAGCAATCGTGACTCAACATCATGGAGGTATTATTAAGTCTTAATAATACCTCCATGCTCAACATATAGCACTGCCATCTAGCGTCTCGAATACTTCTTAACCTGTTCTTTTCGTATGGCTGTTCAATAATATGCCAAGTTTACCAGTTACTCCAAGGCACTGAAGATAAAATTCCTATTTTGAAATGCATAATTGGGCATTATTCGAGAGGTTTTAAAATTCTGAAAAAAATCAAGTAATCACGAGATCTGGTCTGGAACGTGTCGACAGTCTTAACTGTTATCCCCATTGTGGTCATGGTTAGATATGTCCATGAAAACTGCTTTATCTGGTGGTTTTCTCGCATAAAATAATAACTTTAATGCGTTCCTCTAATGCATAACTGCAACAGACATATTTGACCTTCAAAGGTCATTGGGTTTCAAGTAATGGTTGCATAAGATAACTCGAGTGTACATAAAATGATTCTAAGTAAGGCACTAGCGCAAAAAAACCCAAGAAAATACAGAATCTTATATTCTTACAAGACAGTCTGTGGTATTTTTCTTTGTTAAATAATGAACCTGTATCTTTAAATAGTTTATATTTTTATTGATCTCGACCAAGTAACAATTTGATACGAAATTGGTTGAGGCCATCTCTTTTAAATTCATACTCATTGCTGTTGTTTTGTTTACAAAGGGATCCAGTCTCTACTGGTGAATCCTTAATCGTCTGACTTTAGATTTGTATTGAATTTGTACTGGCGATAATGGTATAATTAGAAATGACATTGTGATTCATTAGTACAGTATCTGACGGCGTCATTGTAGTCACCCCAGAGAATTGAAATCCTAAACTTTGAGCATGATGTGGTTCTGAGCTTCTCGTGGTCGGGACTTCCATGGCTTGAAGTGCAATAGAACCTCTCTATCAAGGATGCCCTTGGGACTTACAAGTGTTTTCCTTAATAGAGAGGTGTCCTGATTAGAGAGGTCAAATAGAAGGGAAACAAACAATTTGGCCAAAATAAGTGTCCTTAATAGAGAGGTTGTCCTTAATAGAGAGGTGTCTGCTAAGGGAGGTTCCACTGTCACTTGAAGTCAAAACCTATTTTGGATCAGGGGCACTTCCACTTGCCAATATTAAAGGTTACTCTGTCTCATTATGAAATTTGAAAATTGAAGTTGAATTTGAATTTGAAAATGCCAAATTACAGTGAATTTGCGTAGATGATAAATGCACTATGGCAATGTTCAGTTATTTTTACCTGAGCCACGAGAAAATACAATGAAAATGAACGTCGTGGCTCTTAAAGAGACACTATAGGCAGCTGCTTGGTAGGCAAAATAAAGTTACAAAGTGGGTCTTTCCTATCTCACAGTATATCAAAACTATTCATGCTTGTATAATAGATATATTTAGTGCTGAATCTAACATGACCCAGTGTCCTTACTGTGCATATTAGTCACCCGAAGATGGCCAATTTAACCCCACTGCTCCTGCCTATAGTCCCCCTTTAAAAGTAATGTGATGCTAAAGTCTTGGACTCAGGAGTCTTTGGCTCTCCCATCGAGCCCCCCTCGCCCAGTGAGATGAATTGGACTATAGTATTTCTTTTTATATAAGGTCTTTCTGAAGAAGGTGATGTTTAACTCTTTCAGCCCGTAACTCGCTTTGCGCAGTTTGATTTGAAAACCGAGGCGAAATTTCTGAAAATCAGACTTTCCAAATCGGCAGACTATTGCAACACCATCTGATTAACTACCAATCAAACCTTTATTGATTGAAAAGATCATCCACGCATTGTCATATGTTTCCTGACAAGTGTTCCTACACCACAAGTGTAAGGCAAAGGCATCATGTTACAGTGCTGGAAATTTGAATTTGAAAAACCGTGAGTATACGGTCTGCGGCTGTGAAATCAAATGTGGCAGACCGTGTATATACGGCTTGCGGGCTGAAAGAGTTAAAGTTGGTAATCTTGCAGGGATAAAGAAGTGTAAATTGCTAAATGAATTGATATGATTCTTAAAAAGATGATTTCTGCATTGGTGTTGATTCTTTAAATGAACGATGGCATTCCCACACCAGTAGTTCATTTAGCCTGTACATGCTAAAATAAACTAGACCACATGAATAGGATGACGAAATGACTGCCCCGGGATTCTGATATTGTCATGTTCTTGTCATTGATGCTCCTCATCTGATTGGTCATTCATATCGCCCAGTCTTAAGGAATCGCAGTTAACTGATGAGTTTTCAAGTGAGCTGTCGTAGAGGAGGTTACTATCAATGGTCCTAGCGTGCATGGTGGAGCTGGTGCGACTGCTGAGTGTGCTGTCCTCATATGATCCAGTTCCTTCATTTCTGGTGTTCTCCCTGACTGATGCTGTCCCATAGGAGGTTGCATCCCTACCACTGATTACTGAACCGCCCTGGGAACCGCTTGTGGACTGAATGTGCTTTGCTATGGTCTCCTCCACTCGTAGATACCAGATGGACACCGGGATGAAGACAACCGCCAGCATCGCAATTGTAATACTCGCCAGGATGTAACAGGTTATGTCGTAGCGAAAGACATCGACTTCAACTAAAAAAGAGAAAACTTAAGATACAGAATCTACCAATCTACCAATTGGTTCTGTTGTTATGGTTGTCCGAAGAATAATTAGCTGCCCTAACCTCAAGAATTTAAAATACCAGACCTTGGATTCTGACTCGACTTGGAAGAGTCCTTTAAAATCCTCCAGTCGTCAGATATCTAGCAATAAAAAGATTTCGCGCTGTCTTGTGTCTGCACATGTAGTGTGCAGTCATCCTACTTACGAAATAAAGTTTTGACGAGTGCCTCCACTATCAGTGAAATTACGGCAAGGCACACGGCGACCGACACTACGAACGTCTCCAAACCGGGAGGACTCTCCGAGAGGCAGAAGGCTACACCTGTGATGATATGAAAGGAAGCATGGTTTATTATTTGGATTAAGCCCCAACGTGTTCTTATATGCAACACCCTACGAACCTCCTCAGTGACGCGGGTGTCAAGTTTAAAATGTCGTAGGATAGCAAGCCGATTTATCGTCGTCGTGCGTATATCCGTCCCTCAAAGGAGGAGACTTTAGGAGTGACACTATGATTCACTGCCGGTAGGTCGGCATGTAGGATAGAGGGTCCTGGGAACAAAGGATTCAATTCTGCGCTAGTGACGGCCAAGGCAGCTATAGGAACATAATATATATACCTTAATCCGTCACCATAGAATGGAGACGGACACTTTTTTCAGGAGAACATTTAGACTGCCACACCGACAACCAAACAACCTAGCTTGTTATCCACCAAAACCAACACAAAGGGTGATATGAATAAAGAGTAGTAAATGCTTTTATCTAAAACTCCATGTACATTTACACTAGGCCTCTCTGTACAAAATTGAAGTAAAAGCATTTGCTAGTCTTTATTCATGTCACCCAAAGTGTTGACATTATTCAGGCCTCACCTGTACTAAGAATTGACCGGCCATGAGCCGCTCTGACTATGTTTCTATTAAGACCAGAAATTGGATTTGTTACTGATTGTCTGTGAATCAAGGTGTTTTTTACCTGATGTCGAAAGCAAGAGGACAGCCACTCCAATGACGAGGTACTGTGGCAGTAGCCAGGCTGCTGACATCGACTGCAGCCCGTAGCCCCACACAATAGAGTCCAGTGCTCCGCCGATCAGCAGCGAAACGGCCACGAGTGATGCCCCAATCCCTGAAAGACAGAGTGACATGTAGATCGGTATCTGTCGGGGGCAAGATTCAATGTTTAACCGTGCTATTTTTTTCGTAAAGCTTGCACCACACTGGACGCCAACTCCGGCGGCCAGTGGAGTTGTCGTCCAGTCGCCGGGCCGCCAACTCCTGACTTCAGTTCCGAAAAACTGGGGATTGTTCTGGCGTTCCCTTGCCTGAGTGGGCATCCGGTAGGCCTATAGGCCGATACGCTGCAAGCTACAAGCAACTGCAGCACTACTTGAAACATCACTTTTAAATAGCAAGAGGGGGAAAAACAATAAAAAAGGTGGAGCAGCATACCTAAAGGAGAGGTCCGAAAGCTTAATCAAACTCTGAACTTGTGTCCGGAACCGACAAAAGCCATCATTCATTGTTAGGAAGACACACTATACCACCATCTGGAAGTGTAGCCGCCATGTCGGCAGGCATAAGATGCGGCGGAGTCCCACATTGACAATTGCAATAGACTTCTTTGCCACAGCAGTGAATACCCTTTTCAACATATTAAACAAGACAATCACAAGACTTCCTCGGGAACATACCAAGAGCTTTCAACATCCGACTTGTTCCACCGTTTCTCCCCATTGGACGCTCTTGTCTTTTGAGACATGCGACGACCGGGACGGCGAAAACGATCAGGAGATATTTGCTGTATTGGATGAGATGTTTCAGTGACGTTGGCTGCCACTTCTGTTCGTTCAAGTCAAACACACGGTGAAGCTGAAAGGAGAATACATCAAAATACAACAACAATAGCTACAAGGACATTCCAGCCTGTCTTAAATTTAGTTGTTCTACGGGTTACAGCGAAAGTGTCGTCAGGATCCCCGACAAGTCGAATTGACGGGCGTCCAGGTTGACGAGAACTCGCTGTCCGGGGATCGTGTCTTTAAGTAGTCAGTTTTATTCACCTTAAATTCAATATAAGATCAGATACCCACCACAAATACCATAGATAGCGCAACGGCGTTCCTTGAGAAGAGCGCGATCATGAGGACGCCCTTTCTTAGCTTCAATCTCTGGAGGATTCTGTCCTCTTCTTGTACATTCTCAGGCGTAGAGACGCTTGCTAGAGTGTCGTCAAATGACCTGCGGCGGCGCATGCAAAACACATGCGTTTGGATGATGTTCACCATCTCCTTCCACGAGTTTAATCCTGGAATTGGGAGAGAAAAGGAAGTTGATCAGTGCCTAGAATATGATAGAATGAAGACTGTAGGCTTATAGCATCTCTTTATGATGACAATATTGTGGCGACCTTTTCAATTTCGGCGAAGGTCCCATTGTTTCCGTCCTCATAACCGAAGTGATGGCGAAAATTCTAAAAACTCTCCGTTCTTCTGTGATTGGCACTGAATGGTGCAACAATGAAGTTGCTGACCGATACCTACCATCTTCAGTTGACCTTCTGGTGTATCTCACTTTCCCAAGGAGGAATATTGCGACGGAGAGTCCATCCGTTATGAAGACCAGCCCGTGGCCGACCGCGTTGTAATAACGATTTGTTTCGCCACAGAAGTTGTAGATTCGATTGCATTCATCGTAAGCTCTGTGGATCAGGGTTCCGACGAGGATGAACCAAATAACCCTTTCAAAAGAAATCAACATGTAAGATGGGGCATAACCTGATGATAGCACCACCATCGCAGTGGAAACAGTTCCCGGGCCCGGTCTCCGATCGGTCCGGGTATACTCATGTGAGAGAGGGCTATTCTCTTCGACAGCATATTCCCTATACGGGGTATCCAGTTTCCTCCTACTTCACGTTACGAATCGCCTAATGTTGTTTATAAAACAAGAGCTCAGTTGACGCTCTTAACTCAATACAATATATTTTAAATATTTATTTTACTTTCCCAGAAAGCACATGCACCAGGCCTTTCCCTCTGTTGGTCTGTTTAGTAAAGTTAATGTTCAATAATAAAACTTACCATCTGATGGCCGATGTCAAGTCACGTGATGCGTGTGAAACTTGCTGCTTTCCAAATGTGAGCAAAACTGGTGCAATAAAGATGGCGCCCACCAGTATCAGAACGAGGCTCACTGTATAAAGCGCCACAAAACATTTCATCTGGAATAAAAAGATGATTTACGTTCGGAGGATTATCATCGACATTTGGTGTCGACATTTGGCGACAAATTTGATATCCTGCGCCCATCGAAATTGCAACATTCTGAACAATCGGAGGCACTCCGCACGTAACTCTTCCCTTCACAGAGTCCGGGTCGGTCGAGTGGATCCAAAATGTGCTCAAGATAACATAGCAGTGGTGAAGAAGAGGCCTAAATATTATGCCCCCTGTGTAACTTATTACATAATGGGCTATAATGTCTTCACAGCCGGTATAGAAGTAGAAAATGTCCCCCTAGAAAAAGTGTTCGACCCTATTGTGTTCTGACAGATGGTAGATAGTTCAATAGAGGCCATGACCGCCAGATTGAAATTGAAGCAAGGGAACGTTCAGATATCCCTCTGATATACATTTCAAAGGGTCAGACACTGTTGTATCTATAAGAGTTTTTTAATGGTGTTGGATGGACCTAGAGTAGCCTAAATTCTGCATACAGCGTGTAAAGTTCACTGACCTGAAATTTGGTGATGTCCCACGAATCCTCAAAGACAAAAACCACGACAGTGCCCAACAAACTCCCTGAAGAACAGAAGAAAATGTCGGAGATAAATCAACACGCAATAAAATTGTGTGTGGGTGTGGTTAGAGAAGTTCCCTTGATGATTTCCTTGGAGTACATGTACATGTATATGTACATGTATATAGGATTGATTCTCCGAGGTGAGGTTAGAGAAGCTCATCTGAATTGCTTGGGGTAGGATTGATTCTCCGGGATGAGGACGGAGAAGCTTGCCTAATTTCCACGGAGTTTAGGATTGATTCTCCGGGGTGTGGTTAGAGAAGTTTACCTGATTTTGTTGGAGTTTAGGATTGATTCTACGGGGTGAGGTTAGAGAAGCTCACCTGATTTCCTTGGAGTTTAGTATTGAATCTCCGGGGTGAGGTTAGAGAAGCTCACCTGAATTGCTTGGAGTTTACATGTAGGATTGTTTCTCCGGGGTGAGGACGGAGAAGCTCACCTGAATTGCTTGGAGTTTAGGATTGATTCTCCGGGATGAGGATGGAAAAACTTGCCTGATTTTCAAGCACAAGCAATCAAAGAGAGAAATGGAGTATTAAGATGGTTCACCTGTTGTCTTCAGGCAAAGACCGTAGAAGAGAGAGGTGTATCGTCCAGCGTAAATATCGGTGTAAATCCCAACTATGATGGGCAGAACATAGATGAGAACTGAAAACGAACGTTGTAGTCATAAAGGCAAGTGAAATTTATAAATAACCCGTTTACACCCCGATTTTGGTCGCAGTCATGAAAATATTTTTATCTTTCATTTCCATGGGATGAGGGCGAACCAGTCCGAACTAGGCCACATTCCTCCAGCAGGCTCAATCAAAAAGGACGATGCAGGCTCTCAAAATTTGATTCTAGAGGTTCATACACTGTTAGCCACCAATTTAAACGTATTTTAGCCACCACAAATATGAACCCCCTTCATGGTTTCTTTGTCGAAAATGAAAAATCCCAAAAGGTTTTGAGATTCCCCAAGACCTCTAAGGGATTTTCATATCGCTGAAAAACCTAAGGGGTGCACAATTTCCGACAGCGTAGAAGCACCGTGACCACCAATAGTTTTACAACTAATCAATTCAAAATTTATTTTTCTTCAGAGCGACCAGATATAAAACCCTGGTTAGTCAGGATGTCATAAAAAAATAACCAGGCGATTTCTTACCAGCCCCAAGGAAGAGGAACGGCGAGTCAAACCATTCGGAGGTTTTAATGATATTCCTGGCGTCTGCCCTCACCAAAACGTCGATGTGGTCTACCCCGATGGACTGGAGTAATGCGATGGCTAGTAGGCATCCCACGCCCAAGGAACTAGTCGGTGGTGTCTGCTGTGGAGGGTAGAGCAATGGAATATGGACGTCACTACTCTCACTGTCGGTCATTCTGCGGCGGAGTATGCTCCTTCCCTGAGAGCCCCGACTTATATACGTCAGTGCGGCAATTGTCGCCGATGCTTATGGCATATACTTCCTCTGGAGGAAATACCTAGCATTATCGCCTCAGGCACTGACAAAAGATACTTGATAAGTACCGCTACACGTATTTACAAACATGAGGAAAGGATTTATTACAGATGTAACAAAACGAATTATGATTTTATAAATGATATAATGAGCATTATATGGACTGCACGTCGTTTGAGCGTGTTATCATATCAAGACAATATTGCTTTTTCCATCCTGGTTCAACAACGCCAAAATCCCCACCAGAGATTGTAGTCCGCGATTGAATGACCGGAAGCGTTGCAATCTCATGCCTTGTGTGACGAGACGATGTTTACAGGTTTCTCGGTCCAAAAGGTTGGCTGCACTCTTTAACCTGTAATCATATGTGATCCTAATTCATTGTTATATCTCCGAATCAATGGTAGGTATCAGATGTGGGAGAAAAAGTGCATTATGTTTCGCGTTGACCGTTGAAAAGAGTTGAACGAAACCTCCGGTTGGTCAGCATGTAGATAAAGAAATTTATCGACGAGTCCAAAACAGTCAAGAGAAGTCCCGCCTTGCGGATGAATCCTCCGATTCTCCAATAGGCTGCACCTCCTGCCAGCGCGAAATATATCTGACCGACTCTGTCAATGCAAGCTGGAACCTCACAGATGAGAAATAAGGTACACGTACACGCCGTCATTACGGACAACTGGTGCTGCGCTGCTTCATTCGAATCAGTGGTTCTTAGCTGCCTTGTCTTGGCCATGGTCGAAATGAGAGAAATGATGACAGCTAGGTTCAAGATTAGAAGCAGAAGAAGTGGTACCGCAAAAAGGACTGCTATATACATGGCCCAGTCAATATAGTATCCCAAATTCCCTGGGCGTCTTTTAATTCTATCCTGGTCAGCCGGATAGCATGGGTCGGTATTCTTTGTTATATACATCCACCAGTAACGCCAGAGATTACAAGCAAAGGCAAGCACTACGATGAATACAATGGCTTTGTTGGCATTCCTACGGGTTGCAATCAGCTTCCCTTTGAGTGGGAAGATCAGCTGGATAAATCTGAAAATTGAAATTTAATAAAAGCCTGTTTCAGTGGCCATATTGAAAAACAAAATGCTTGCAAGTTCCTGACGTACCAAATACAGTAGAACCCTTCTATTAAGGACACCCTTGGGATTGACAAATGCGGTCCTTAATAGGGAAGTGTCTTGCTTACAGAGGTCAAATTGTTTTCAATGATCTATTTGGGACCAAAATCCATGTCCCTATAGTAGAGACGATGTCATGATTTGAGAGGTGTCCAGTAAGGGAGGTTCGACTGTATTGTCGGCTCCTCCGGCTCCTCGGCTTCGAAGTTTCCATTATGAGTATGAAAAAAAGGACAAATCAGCTCCAGGCAGCGATCGTCTACATGTATATGGATCAGAACATTACTAACAGTCACTGCGTGGAGCTGCGGAAGCAGACAGCGTACTCAGGTAGCCTTTGACAGAGAGAGCGGGGCGTCTCCAGCCCAGTAAACCACGCACCTCACTGCGAGATCTCGTGATATTCGGGTGGTCGATCGCTCCGTTCGATCAGCAGACGGACTGAGCTATTCCCATACCTTAGGATGAGGGACGAGGCCCGTCCACTGCGTCTGGAGTGTAAGAATTAAGAGGCAAATTGAGGTCTCTTTATTCCTAGCGAGTAGCATATATCGTTACATGTCGGATGTTGCTCACGCCAAAATTCGTCAACACCCAATTTACCACGGTTGCCAGTAACAAATACGGTCTTCAGAGTTTCTGAATTAATGGCCGGGTCTGTGAAAATGATGGTGCCTTTTTGGTCCCAGGGCAACCAACCCTGAAGGTCTCTCACCAGTATCCTGCCTTCCGACTTCTCCCATGTAAAGTGCATAAAGGCTAGGGACACGTCCACAAGTTCCTTAGTTAATTTACGGTTGACATAGATGGAGTTGTCGGTCACTTTCTCAAAACCTAGTGACCCCTCCACGAACGGTTCAACATTAAAAAAATAAACTATGTCCTTGTGGTCATCCGACAAAAGTTGGATGTGCGCTGCAGGGACAAACTGGATCTTCCAGGCCTGATTGTCGTCCTTGAGCGCCTGGTTGAACAGGGCCACGAAATGGCGCGCTGTCATCTGGCAGACGACATCCTGGTAGTACAAATGCAGCTTCCTCCGCTCGGCATCTTGGTAGCTCTTGCCAACGTATCTAATATGTAAAGTCAAGGACTTAGTGAGCCCCCCTTTAGGTCGGGGGAGCTCCCCCGAACCCCCCTACGAGCATATGTTAAGTGCAAGCTCTAACAACTACAGCTGTTACAATGGGGGGACACCCCCCAAACCCCCCTCCGTCGACATAGGTTTTTACCAGTGCGTTGGGGGGAAGCTCCCCCCAAACCCCCCGGTGGACAGTCAACTAGCCCTTCTGTGTCATACTGCTGGAGGGGGGGGGGGGTGCGATGGGACCATCCATATAGTTCCTTCCGACACATTTTTGTTTTGGTAATGTAATACATTGTGATTGACCTTATTCACGGGAATCGGGCGTTTCCAGTGATATACGACACAAATGGGTTGTCCTCATGCATTCACTTTCGAAAGGCATTTTAAAATAGATGTTACGTCCTGTTAATGGGGCACGTCATCATCGCGTACATTTGGGAAAAACTCCCTAACGAGACCGGAGCAGACGGCTGAAAGTAGTTTATTTATTGGCCGCTAGGGTACAGAATGTACGTCGCTCACCCGAATTTTTCACGCAACTATAGCTAAATAGAGCTAGTTCTAGTTTGTGATTCAATTTGATACTTCAGATTTGGGCAGTAGACCAATATAACTTAGTCGTCAGTGTGGTTTTAAGCTGGAAAAACGTATTTGTTTTTCTTAAAGTGCCTTTTTTGGACGGGTGTGTGCGATTGTTTTGTTTTTATGTCACGTGACCTCGATCATGTCGACACAAAATTGAAATAAACCACCCTTTTCTGTCATTATTTAGGACGGATATTTCTCTGATAAAAATATTAATATAATTGGCCAATTTCTTAGGCATATGATGTAGCGAATTCCCATGAAGATTTAAATTAATTTAAATTAATTTCAACCAATGGGATAGCAACCACCACCGGAAGATCGCGGAGAAATCGGTAAACTCAACGGAGTTAATTCAGAAAAATACCAAAAAAAATTGTTTGTAGGATATACAATCAATAGTTACTCTCTTTATTTCTCATCATTCATTTACATTATCTACTCCCGCACACACGTGTATCTTAAGAGCCCCTCCTAAAGGGGGGCTTATCAAGACAAAGAACATCTGGTAACTTAAAAGACGCATCAAAAAATGGACACCGTATCAGAGAGATATTTTCAAGCGCTTGCTGCAATTCGACCTCAGAGTAGATAGATTGTCTATTTCTGTGTCCGGATGTACCCTTTAATTTGTTACCTTGCTTTTGGTTCATCCTGATTAAGATACTGAAGTTTGATGACGTAACGCATGGCTCCCTTGGGGCGAACGTTCAGCTTCTCATCGACGTAGACCATGGTTATTAGACTCTTAGACGATATAAAACATAACAGTTCTTCCGCTTTATTCAGGAATTCTTTGCTACAAAATTCGATCTCCGTCCTTCTTCTTCAGCGCGCCATTCGACCCCCGCGGACCAAGTCCGCACCAGCCGGATGTGAGCCGAAGACAGTCACATCCTACTGGGAAACTATTAACTCCTATCCATCCTCCCTTCCCCGTTAAAACCTTAACGGTAATCAAATCTATTAAACTTATGTACATGTGTATACTATTGATGATCAATGTCCCAACTGATAGAACCCCAAATTTAACCTATTGAGTACTGGACTCACAGTTGTTCAAAAACTATGCTTAAAAGGCTTATGCTGAGTTTAAAGTGAAATGACGTTTTGTTAACAAATACCAGCTGAACCCGGAATATTCATAAAATGACAGTCCATAATAATTTCCGGTAACGTATCCCGACTGACTTTACAGTAGGTTCAGCTTGACTAATGCAGATCAACTGTCTATAGAATATATCCAATAGTGAATCACTATTCCATCTATACTCTTTGAAAATGCCAATTTTTGTCCGTCTGTCCATCTGTTATGGAACACAGAATTCTCAACTTCCACAATTATGCACAAAGAATGAAACGGTTGAAACTCTGAATACTGTCATCCACAAAAAACTGTAACGTGTTGGTTGATATGGTTTAATGAAAAACAAGTAACCCGAAGCAATTTTGCTCCCAATTCTAATTATCAACCCATTTTGATTAAGTCTAAACAAACTGATTGTTAGCATTCAGAATTTCTGTTGTTTCATTAAGTTCACCATTGTCCGGATAGTGACTGATAAGCACTATTTCAAAAAGGTCTCTACACGTATCCAAGTGTCCATTTCACAAAAAGGATATCCATAATGATAAGTCTATTAAATGTCACTGTCCTCGAGCAAGGCACTTCTCGATGATGGTTAACATGGCTTGGGCACCATGCACGAACGATCTGCGACCAGCATGGCTTGGGCACCATGCACCACGAACGATCTGCGACCAGCATGGCTTGGGCACCACGCACCAATAACGACAGCAAGCATGGACTGGGCACCATGCACCAATAAACAACAGCAAGCGTGGCCTGGCCACCACGCACCAATAAAATGACAGCAAGCAAACATGTCAGCACCGCAGGGGGCACAACCTGACGATTGGCCTTATCATAGTCTTCTCGCCAACCTGGACTTTGACCACTCGACGATGACCATCTCTGCCGGTAAACACTTCTGTTACTCGTCCCATTGGCCAATCTCCTCTCACTGATCCAGGATCTGCCACCAGTACAACGTCTCCTACTTCTAAATCCTTCTTGACATCTCTCCACTTGTGGCGCTGACGCAACAGAGGGAGCCACTCCTTTAACCACCGGGACCAAAATTCCTTCAGTAGCTCCTGAACTCTCCTCCATCGTCGTCTTGGGTTGAAATCTGAGCTATCTATCTCTTCTGGGGCAAACTGTCCGCCGCACTGACCAAATAGAAAGTGGTTAGGTGTTATAGGGGGAGCATCCTTGGAATCTGCTGACTGGTAAGACAACGGCCTGGAATTGAGCAGGGCTTCAGCTCCAGTGAATGCAGTGCTCAGCTCTTCATCTGTGATGTCTGCTTTCTGAAGTACAGCATATATCGCCTTCTTTGCACTCTTCACCAGACTTTCATGAATTCCACCAAAGTGAGGTCCATGTGGCGGATTAAACCTCCATTTTATTCCTCGCGCTGCTCCATCTCTAGTTACTCTCACTTGGTCCAGCTGGGTGACCAATTCCATCAATTCTCGGTTAGCCCCAACGAAGTTCGTGCCATTATCTGAAGTAACTTCTACTGGGACGCCTCTACGGTGAGTAAATCTGTTGAAGGCATTCAGGAACGAGTTGGTATCTAAAGCATATGCCATCTCCAAGTGTACCGCCCTCGAGGCATGGCAAGTAAATAGGCACAGGTATCTCTTAGTTTGTACTCTGCCTCGTCCTTGCTTAGTAAGAAACGGTCCAGCATAGTCGACTGAAGAAACTGAGAAGGCTCTCATTGGTGGACTCACTCTTGTTCTTGGCAGGGGGGCCATCAATTGTGACGTTACTCTTGCCTTCTTACGTTCACAGGCTGCGCACTTAGCCTCCCAATCCCGGATCTCCTCTCGACCTCTAATAATCCAATACTTGGCTGACATCTCTGACAAGATCTTGTTTGTCCCAGCTACATGATTCTCTCTTTCATGGTAGAATCTCACCAGTAACTGGGTCACGTGGTGTTTTCTCGGTAGTATTATCGGGAACTTGGCTTCATAGGACAGATTATCAGCATAAGCTAGACGACTGTTGCTACGAAGTAAGAAGTCGGCATCTAATTTTGGCGTCAGGCCAGCTATTTGACTGGACTTGGGCAGCTCCCTTCCATGGCATAACGCGCTATACTCCTCTGCAAAGGCTTCTTTTTGGCACTGTCTAATCAAGAGTAACTCAGTCGCTTTTACTTCCTCAACTTCTAGTTCTCCTTGTTTCCTCTCAGTGGGGGCTGCCTGACAATTTCCGATAAACCGCTGCACCCATGCATGAACACGTGTCAATCTCTGCCAGCTGGAGAATCGGGAAGGGTCTAGTCTTGTATCTGCAAGGTTCATCACTTGTTTTAGACTGTTCTTTTCTTCCAAGCTGAGGTAACTGCTCTCATTTTTCATTTCATCCTGGACTTCATCTCCCTGTCCAACAACTCTCTCTGGCCACTCTGAAGAATCCCTCTGTAAAAACTCTTGGCCGTCCCACCATAGGCTGGACTCTGCTAGGTCTTTTGCTCTTACACCTCTTGAAGGCAGGTCTGCTGGGTTTTCTTTGGTTGGCACATATCTCCACTGTTGAGGGTCTGTATGTTGCTGTATCAGGCCTACTCGGTTGGCAACGAAAGGTTTCAGTTTTCTGCTAGGTCGCTTTATCCACCAGAGAACGTTTTGACTATCACTCCAAAACACCACCTCCTTGACATTGGTGGCCAATGCTGCTACAATGCTCAGACTGAGTTGAAGTCCTAGGACCGCCGCCATCATCTCTAGTCTCGGGATGCTCACTGAGGTTAACGGTGCAACCTTGGTCTTGGACGCTACAATCCTTGTGGCTACCATTCCACTGGCATAGGTGCTTCTTGCATACACCACAGTCCCATATGCATCTTTTGAGGCATCACCAAAGGTGTGAAGTTGGAAACTTGTCATCTCCTCAGCAAGTTGTAGGCATCTAGGGATCCTGGCTTGGGCCAACCCTGTGATTTCAACTATCCAATCCCAAGCTTTCTTTTCAATCTCCTCTGGCAATTCTTCATCCCATTCCACGCCACACATCCATACATCCTGCATGATGATTTTTCCTTGTATAACATATGGCGACATCAACCCAAGGGGATCAAAAATGGTTGCTATTCTTCGCAGTAGGCTCCTCTTCGTAAGCTTGAGATCAGCAGCAGGGGGTGTCAGCCGATAACAGAACGCGTCTTCTTCCGCCTTCCACAGCACTCCAAGGGCCTTTACTGATGGCAAATATCCCTCCTCCAAATTAATCTCTGAAGCTCTATCTTCATCTGGTATGATGGCTAAAACTTCGGGTGAGTTGGACAACCATTTTCTGGCATGCATCCCAGCTCCTTTCCACAATGCTGATAACTCTCTGTACAGCTTTTTTCCCTGTTCATCATCGTTCACTGAGTCAAGAGTGTCGTCCATGTAAGTTGACTTCAAAATTGCCTCTGCTGCTCTAGGGCACTGTGTCTGGTGGGCTCTTGCATGCTCTTGAGAAACCAACTGTGCCAAAAACGGTGAGCTGTTGATTCCAAAAACAAGTCGCTGGAACTCAAACGTCTCTGGATCTCTTGTCCTGTCTTCTAGGTCCCGCCACAGAAATCGGTGATACCTTTTATCTTCTTCTTCTAAGGATATCTGCAGGTACATCTCCGCTATGTCGCAAACAATAGCAACTGGGTACCTCCTAAAGCGCAGTAATACCTCGAACAGCTCGTTTTGGATCTTCGGTCCTGTATTTATATTGTCATTCAAACTGACTCCGTCAACTTTCGCCGAGGCATCGAAAACTATCCTTGTTTTTGTTGTGCTCTTGTCAGGACACGGACCACAGGGAAGTGTGGTAGGTACCACTGATGACTATTTCTCTCATCATCCTTGATCTTCTTAATGTAACCCTTTTCTTGGTATTGCTGAATGACTCGGGAGTAACTTTTTCCAAGCTCTGGATTTTTCTGCAGTTTGGTCTCTGTTGATATCAGCCGTTTCTCAGCCATCTCCCGGCTATCTGGCATTGCTGGGTGGTGGTTTCCCTTCCATGGTACGGCCACTTGATATCTGTCCTCTACTATCTTGACTGACGATCTGGCATTCTGCAGCACTTTCCGATCACTCTCATTCAAGGGGGTTTGTCCTTCATTCACTTTGCTGATGCTCTCTATCTCCCAAAATGCTCTCAGGTTATCATTGATTTCATGCAGCAATGGCGACTCCTTGGTGAAGAAGCTGTAAGCCATGTTGGTTGCCTCCCTCT
The DNA here is from genome assembly GCF_910592395.1 of Lineus longissimus. NCBI lineage: Eukaryota > Metazoa > Nemertea > Pilidiophora > Heteronemertea > Lineidae > Lineus > Lineus longissimus. Next base: position 18,417,494 of record NC_088310.1, on the reverse strand, counting down.
TTTGGCCCGAGGGAGTCCCTACCGGACCGATACACGTCCATCCCAGTCTTGTCTCTCTCGCTGTTGGTTCACCAGGTCGACCAATGACGTCTCGAATGCTTTGATGTAGCTCACTGTAATCTGCACCTATCAGGAGATCCACTGAGGTTCTCTTACCAATCTTTGGAAACCGGATATCTTTCAAATGGCTATATTGATCCTGCTTCAAAGACCAATCTGTTGCTTTTAAATCACCCGTGACTTTATCCACTGTCTTTGCCCAAATCTTCATATCTACTCGTCGATTCAAACTTTCTATTCCCACTTCAACTGGCATGGTGGTGAATGTCTTCAGCTTTCCATTTAGGACGTTAACTGTGGTTTGTTCAATTTTCCCTTGCACTCCGAGTTCTGCAGCTAAGTTTGCATCTATGTAGGTCGATGTACTCGCATCATCTAGCAAGGCGTTAGTCTTTATTCTTTTTCCACCATGCTTTATTATGACTGGAACGGTTCTCAGCGCGATTTCACTCCAGTTCTTTGCAGCCAGTGTCACTGTTGCCATTGTGCTCTCATCTGAGTCTTGGTAGTTACCACTCCCTTCCATGGGTCGACGACTCTCAGCTCTCTTCGCTTTTCCATGCAGCAACCGGTGGTGTGTCTGTTTGCAGCCATCTATCTTGCATTGACGTGTCCTTGGGCACTTTTCTGCTCTGTGACCATTACCGCTAAGACATCTGTAGCAAAGTTTCTTTTCTTTGGCTGTTTTCCACCGCAGGTCCACTGACATCGCCTTAAAGCTGTCACATTCCCATGCTCCATGCTCTGAACCGCATACATTGCATGATCTGGTGTATTTTCCCATGGCTCCGGAGTGTGACTGTGATTGACGGTCTGTGCTACTTTGTGACGTGACAAAGCTCCTATCTTTTCTTGGGTCTTTCTTGGGAAAATCCCTCACACCACTGATGGCTTCCATAGCGTTGACTTGAAACTCTGTTTCTTCATTTACAAATTCTCGAAGGGACATCACAGTTTTCTCTTTTGCTTTATCATAGGCCCATCTGTGGTAGCGTGCAAGGAGAAGCTCACTCAGTTTCCGCTGTATTGACAGAAACAAACTGCCACTGCCCAATTCAGATTCCTGGTGCGCATCCTTCAAATTAACTGTGATGACATCTAATAGTTCTGCCAATTTCTCTAAATCCTTTGCATTCCCATCACGGACTTGCTTGAACTTCTCTAACTCATCCAGTCTCAGGATAAGCTGCCTCCTCTGGCCTCCGTATTTTCTCTCCAGGCGATCCTTAGCAACTTCATATGCAGACGCTGAATACCCCAACCCATCAACAACTTTCAGAGCTTCACCAGTAAGGCATTCTCTAAGTCTCAACAGCTTGTACTCTGCAGTGATAGTGGTTTCATCGACGCAACTAGTGAAGGCAGCCTTCCATGCTGAGTAGTTTCTCTTATCACCACTAAACTTGGGGATAGTAACGCGGGTTAAATGCCTTGTAGGATCAAACTCAACGGCCTGAGAACTGGAACTTCCGGATGAGACTCTACGGGAACTGCTGGTCGTGACCGCTGCAGCAACTGGTCTTGAGCTTGGGCTGGTACTACTGCTGCTAGTAGTGGTAGTACCACGACTGGTGATAGTGTCACTGGTACCACTGGCAGTGGTAACACTAGGGGGCGGCCTTCTTGGACTGCTGGTTACTACTGGCGTTTCCTCAACACGCTTTTTCTTCGTTGATACATAAAACTCCTCGAGTTTCTTGCTTATGTCGTCATACTCTTGCGCAATCTTCTCCATCTCATCAGAGATTTTGTCGAAATCTTCAAGTTTTCCATTGTCTAAATACGCGTAGGTCAGCTTCGACATGGTTCTCATCGCCCTCTCTTGAGCATCATCAACCTTCTTGGCAGCTGCTTCTATTTGATTACGGGCATCTTCACTCAAGGATGTATCCCTATCGGTGTCTAGGCCTAACTCTTCCAACACATCGTCCAGCAACGACGCCAGTTTTCTTCTTGTCTTTGTAAAACCTGCTTTATCTACAGCTTTCTGTGCTTTCCATTCTCTCACCTCTTTCTCAGAACATTTCTCACGCTCATCATCATCATCAGCATGCAATCCATTGAGGTTATACTCATCCTGTTCACCGTCTTCTGTATGCGTGCCTTCGCTACGTACATCGTGTACATCGCCACGTGCATCGTGTACATCAACACGTGCAACTTGCATGTCTTGTTCTGATGGCGCGTCCTGCGAGCGGCCAGGGCGCGGGAGGTCGGCTCGATCTTTACTCATTTTTTCGGAACTCTATGCTTTAAAGTCTCTATACTATATTGATAACTACGCTCTGCTACCACTTGGTTATTAGACTCTTAGACGATATAAAACATAACAGTTCGTCCGCTTTATTCAGGAATTCCTTGCTACAAAATTCGATCTCCGTCCTTCTTCTTCAGCGCGCCATTCGACCCCCGCGGACCAAGTCCGCACCAGCCGGATGTGAGCCGAAGACAGTCACATCCTACTGGGAAACTATTAACTCCTATCCACTGAGGACAAAACTTGTCTAATGAGGTCAAATCTCAAGTGGACAAGTCTCCGTCCACGAATGCATACCCAGTACCTTCAGCAGGTCATTGGGGCTGAGGACAGTAATTGTCCAATGAAGGCACCTCCCCAGCAGGTTGTTGGAGACGAGGAAAGTACTTTTCCAATGAAGAGACATCCCCGTGGATCAGTCTCTGTCCACGAATGCACACCCAGAACCTCCAGCAGGTCATTTGAGCCGAGGACAGTAATTTTCCAAAGATGGCATATCACCAGCAGGTTATTGGAGACGAGGACACTACTTTACAAATGAAGAGACACCCCCCGTGGATCAGTCTCTGTCCACGAATGCACACTGGTGATATGCCTTCATTGGACAAGTACTGTCCTCGGCCCCAATGACCTGCTGGAGGTCCTGGGTGTGCATTCACTTAACAGATACTGCTCCACTGGTGATATGCCTTCATTGGACAAGTACTGGCCACGGCTCCAATGACCTGCTGGAGATTCTTGGTGTGCATTCAGTGAAGAGATACTGATCGACGGGGGATGTCTCTTCATTGGAAAAGTAGTGTCCTCGTCCCTAATAACCTGTTGTTGATGTGCCTTCATTGGACAATTACTGTCCTTGGCCCCAATGACCTGCTGGAAGTTCTGGCTGTGCTTTCAGTGGAGAGATACTGATCCACGGGGGATGTCTCTTCATTGGAAAAGTACTGTCCTCGTCTCCAATAACCTGTTGTTGATGTTCCTTCATTCGACAATTACTGTCCTCGGCCCAAATGTCCTGCTGGAGGTTCTGGGTGTGCATCATTGACTGACTGATTCCCGGGGGATGTCTCTTCATTGGAAAAGGACTGTCCTCGTCTCCAATAACCTGCTGGACGTCCTAGGTGTGCATTCATTTGACAGATACTGTTCTACTGGTGATATGCCTTCGTTGGACAAGTACTGTCCTCGGCCCCAATGACCTACTGGAGGTTCTGGGTATGCATTCGTGGACGGAGACTTATCCACTGGAGATGTGACCTCAATGGACAAGTACTGTCCTCGGCCCCAATAACCTACTGGATGTCCTGGGTGTGCCATCATCGGACAGGAGATATGCCTTCATTGGCCAAGTACTTTTCTCAGCTCCAACAACATGCTTGAAGTTCTTGGTGTCCATTGTAATCAGTAGACAGATATTTGCCTTCATTAGATAAGTACTGTCCTCGGTTCCAATGACCTGCTGGAGGTCCTGGGGGTGCATTTACTGAACGGATAATGATCGACGGGGATGTCTCTTCATTGGAAATGTACTGTTCTCGGCCCAAATGACCTGCTTGAGGTTCTGGGTGTGTATTCGTGGACAGAGACTGATCCACGGAGAATCTCTCTTCATTGGAAAGGTACTGCCCTCGTCTCCAATACCCTGCAGGTGATGTGCCTTCATTGGACAATTACTGTCCTCAGCCCCAATGACCTGCTGGAGGTTCTGGGCGTGCATTTGTGGACAGAGACTGATCCCCGGGGGATGTATCTTCATTGGAAAAGTACTGTCCTCGTCTCAAAAATCCTGCTGGTGATGTGCCTTCATTGAACAATTACTGTCCTCGGCCCAAATCACTTGCTGGTGGTTCTAGGCATTCGTGGACACAGACTTTTCGTCTGGAGATGTGACCTCATTAGACAAGTACTGTCCTCGGCCCCCAACAACCTGCTGGAGGTCCTTGGTGTGCATTCATTTCACAGATACTCTTCCATTGGTGATATGCATTCATTGGACAAGTACTGGCCTCGGCCCCAATGACCTGCTGGAGGTCCTGGCTGTGCATTCAGTGGACAGATACTGATCCACGGAGGATGTCTCTTCCTTGGAAAAGGACTGTCCTCGTCTCCAATAACCTGCTGGACGTCCTGGGTGTGCATTCATTTGAAAGATACTGTTCCACTGGTGATATGCCTTCATTGGACAAGTACTGGCCTCGGCTCCAATGACCTGCTAGAGGTTCTGGGTGTGCATTCGTGTACAGAGACTGATCCACGGAGGATGTCTCTTCATTGGACAAGTAGTGTCCTCGTCTCTAATAACCTGTTGTTGATGTGCCTTAAGCGGACAATTACTGTCCTCGGCCCCAATGACCTGCTGGAGGTTCTGGGTGTGCATTCGTGGACAGAGACTGATCCACAGGGATGTCTCTTCATTGGACAAGTACTGTCCTCGGCACCAATAACCTACTGGTTGTCCTTGGTGTGCCATCATCGGACAGGAGATATGCCTTCATCGGACAAGTACTGTCCTCAGCTTCAACAACATACTGGAGTTTCTGGGTGTCCATTGGAATCAGTAGACAGATATGTGTCTTCATTAGACAAGTACTGTCCTCGGCTCCAATGACCTGCTGGAGGTCCTGGTTGTGTATTCATTTGACAGATACTCTTCCACTGGTGATATGCCTTCATTGGACAAGTACTGTCCTTGGCCACAATGACCTGCTGGATGTCCTTTGTGTGCATTCAGTGAACAGATACTGATCCACGAAGATGTCTCTTCATTGAAAAAGGACTGTCCTCGTCTCCAATAACCTGCTGGACGTCCTGGGTGTGCATTCATTTGACAGGTACTGTTCCACTGGTGATATGCCTTCATTGGACAAGTACTGTCATGGGCTCCAATGACCTGCTGGAGGTCCTGTGTGTGCATTCATTGAAGAGATATTGATCGACGGAGGATGTTTCTTCATTGGAAATGTACTGTCCTCGGCCCCATTCACCTGCTGGTGGTTCTGGGTATGCATTCGTGGACACAGACTTTTCCTCTGGAGATGCGACCTCATTAGACAATTACCGTCCTCCGCTCCAACAACATGCTTGAGATTCTGGGTGTCCATTGGATTCAGTGGACAGATATGTGCCTTCAGTGGACAATTACTGTCCTCGGCCCCAAAGACCTGCTGGAGGTTCTGGGTGTTCATTCGTGAACAGAGACTGATCCACGGAGGATGTCTCTTCATTGGAAAAGTACTGTCCTCGTCTCCATTGAACTGCTGGTGATGTGCCTTCATTGGACAATTACTGTCCTCGGCCCCAATGACCTGCTGGAGGTTCTGGGTGTGCATTCAGTGAACAGATTTTGATCCACGGAGGATGTCTCTTCATTGGGAAAGGACTGTCCTCGTCTCCAATTACCTGCTGGTGATGTGCCTTCATTGGACAATTACTGTCCTCGGCCCCAATCACTTGCTGGAGGTTCTCGCTGTGCATTCGTGGACAGAGACTGATCCACGGGGGATCTCTTCTTTGCAAAAGTATTGTCCTCGTCTCCAATAACCTGTTGGTGATGTGCCTTCATTGGACAATTACTGTCCTCTGCCCCAATCACCTGCTGGTGGTTCTGGGTGTGTATTCGTGGACAGAGACTGACTCCAATGACCTGCTGGTGATGTGCCTTCATTGGACTATTACTGTCCTCGGCCCCAACAACCTGCTTGAGGTCTGGTTGTGTATTTAGCAGACAGATAGATACTGATCTACTGAAGATGTGTACCGTTCTCGGGCCAAGTAACCCCACTAGAGGTCCTTGGTGTGCGTTTCGTCGGACTAGTGTCATGTCCTCGAATCTGGCTAGAGCACCTGGATGTTCTCGTCTCCAGCTGGCTATCCTGGGGATGCCCACAATTGGCTTCAGTTACCTGGAAATAGAGTCTGTATCTTTAATGGAGGAACGCCGTCTTCCAGTCACTTGAGCTTCGCGATCCCGGGTGTGCAGATTGTTCCTCTGCACTGGATGCAGCCTACACAGCCATCGAGCACATTGTACATCAGCCAACCTCTGCCTGTATCATACAGACTCACCATAGCTGGCACAGCATGAACTGAACACATTTGGGCCTATGGTAGATGTCATCAACGGGGCACGGGGCAGCGGTAGCGCAGTGGAAGAGAGTCGGTCTCATGATCAGGAGGTCGTGGTTTCGACTCCCGGCCGAGTCACTGCTTAGTTCCCCTACTGGTCGAGTTCAAGTGAGCACCTTCTGGTTGCTCCTTGAAACCCCTGATTGATTTCTGTGGAGACCGGGGTAATAATAAGATAACCTAAAGCGATTTGAGCGAGAACTTAGTGTCACGGAATTGCGCTATATAAAAGACTCATTATTATTATCAACGGGAAGAACGCACAAGCCATGTTATCTGTCAAAGATTAGGAGACAGTTTATGATACGATGACTTGAAATCCAAAGAATTTGTGTAGTCGAATTTGAAAAGAGTACTTCGACTTCTTAACAGAACTTAAATCTTATAATCCTTGTATATGTCATGTGTATGTACAGTTTGTATTGAAATTTGTATTGAAAGTAGTTGCGCTTTCGTTATTGAGAAGAATATAAAGTATAACATATTCAAGTGGCCTCGGAAAACCCAAGATGATATTTCGAATTCGACCAATCCTAAGTTGAGAAAAGTGAAAAAGAAATGCCCCGTTCTATGAATATCAATTACCAACCATTCCAGTTACGTATTGTCGGCGATGGTGACACGCGATGAGTCGAGACCTGTCAAACTGGACGCCATTGATTTCATTCTACCCGCGCTTGAAAACAATTCTCTTGTCTTTCTAAATCGGTGAAAACAAGAGGTAAGTGTTGTCTTTGAAAGCTTCTATTTCTGCCCCCCCCCCCTCGCGAATTTGTAAACAATCCGCGGGGCAAATTGACAGCCCGTCGGTAAGATTCGTGAGACAGTCCTTTCATAGTCTTCCCAGGGGAGAGACGACGCTGATCCACGGCGTCCAGAGTGTACCGTCAGTAAGTGCCTGCGTGACACTAATATACTGACCACTCCGAAGAATGATATCTGAACAGTGGAACGGAGAGTTTATTGGTACATGTATTATCGATACACTCCGATTTCGTCATTTATTCTAATAATTGCCGGTGTAGAAGTTTGAAATGTCCTTTTAATATCTGAGGTGTTGACAGTCATGGCATCAAGAGAACCATGGACCATAATGCGTCAGAATAAAGTAGGACCGGACACTTTTTCCAGGGAGACACTTTCTACTTCTGCACCGGCCTGCATTAATCTACTCCATTTGTCTGACATTTTATCACTTCCTCCACAGACCTATATTTCACAACCTAAAAATAAGCTCCAGAAAACCTCATTTTTGGAAAGAGCACCCCCAATTTACCCAAGAAACATGGTTTTCTGTTGGTGCCACAAATTCTAAAACGAAACTTCATTTCTAAGCACATTTCTAGTGTTCATGAAGCATGAAAAAAGTTCCGTTTGACAATTAACCGCACCAAGTTCTGTGACCTGGAAAATGTAGTGTGAGATACACAAGACATAAAAACACAGTTTTCTGGAATAAATACTTGCACAGGTGTACAACTAGTTTAAAGTTTACATGGGCCGGTTATAGATTCAAGTCTGCGTTTTATCAATACTCTGATTACTATCTTGATTAATATGTGTCTCTGTTAAATTTTTAGGTCGTGATTCTACCGAGCGCCATTTGCAGTCTAAAGTCGAGTACACGGTGAGTAAACAACAATCTGGTTATATCGCTTTATGAGACAAAACCACCATTGATTTTTTAAGCCTTTTAGCAGTTAAATTGTCAATGTTTGACCGCGACGCATCAAATGCTGCGTGGGGCTGTGAATCTGAAATTTTGATATGATATTCCGGACAGTCGGGCAAGTAAATGGTGAAAAATAACTGGTAGTTGACCACGGAAATTTTTTGATAATCGACAAATTAGACAGACATTGATATTTCCACTAACTGGCAGAAAAATCTCAAAACACGCCCCCTATTACCAAATTAGCAAAATTCGAAATTAATTTTTTCATCAAATAATTTCTTTATATCTGTAGACTTGCCACAACAAATAATTTTTCAATGCCTCTCCAAATATGTACTTGAGAGTTAAAAACATGCACTCGTCTAATTGATAGGACACCAACCTATGAATATTCATTAGTGGTCTTGTCTCTTATAGATAGTTTCGAAGTTGAGAATATTAGGATGGATTCGGGGCGTGACATTGTAGAGGAGGACCCAGAGGCCGAAACAAAAGAAGAGGAACCCCGGCGAGCCGTATCAGCCGAAGGTGCTGGGAGACATAGAGAGGCCAGTGGTACTTCGTTTTTAAAAACCTGAGCAGGCTTAAGAAGGTTTTCCTAAATGAAGAAACTTTGGGACTGGATGAAAGCAGACGACTTCCCCAGGTATCACGATTGCGTATTCGTGATCTTGATTCTAAGTACGGTGAAGGGCAAAGCATGGACTTTTTGTTGTGCGTGGAGACGTCAAATAGATGGAGTAGTTACATATTCGAGGTAACATTTAAAGCTGACTCGAACTTAGACTTCGCAATGAATACACCAGGTTCACAGCTGAATGTGCCCGTGCAGTGTTCCCTCTCACGCAATGTGTCACAAGAGGCACCCAGAAGTTGTCTTAGTGATGATGCCTTCCAACAATGAGCATTGTCTCTCTGTCATGAAGTGGTACTGTAAAGTTTATCAGATCCGTCGCGACTGTCTTGCTTTGATGATATCTCTCATAAGGTTCCATTAGCGCAGTGGAGAGTCGCGACGGCGCCTTGCTGAGTTTATTGTAGAGAACGACGCGTCGTAGGAGTGTTAAAGTGTCGTTCATTTGCTTCGCAATCCAAAGATTTAATCCAGAGTCTCACAAGACGCATTAGAAGAACTGTTGAGGTGATTCACTCTATGAATGTATCAAAATTGTTTAAGGATATGCTTTTGCTCTCTGTTAAAACATGTAAAAATGGAATAAATATTATGCCACTTTCTGTGTCGGAGTAATTTCTTTTACACCATGTGTATCGATCTCACGAGAGTTCTTCAACAAAAGTGTCATGGAGCTCTTGATAATCTTCTTGATCATACTCAACACCGATGTCCGAAAGTGACGTTCGTGACGGGCAAATTATTTCTGCTTGCTTTTCCGGAAATCGAGTGCGGTCGGTTTAACCAAGTCTGTTTCTATCCGAATTTCTGCAGGCAAATGTGCAGTATGATTTGGCGTATAATCGATAAGTATATCATGAACGGCCCGCGGAAAAAAGATTCCGATAGTCAGTATTAATAGGTTATCAATATCACCATCAGGGTCAATTATGTCTGCATGTTCTACCGCTGTCAGACATGCACCGAGTTCATTCGTCATGAATCATTTGTCCACTTCAAATATGCATGTATAACTGCAACACGAGCACATGATCAGTCCCACTGCCCCGGTCTGTCCAGCAAGTCTCAACTTGTGCCAAGCCTACATTCAAGACGGCCGTCTTTATGACACTGGCTTGACGACACTCCCGGGACAATACGTTTTCCGGGCTGCTGGCTCAAAACACCATCCGCTCGGGCGGAGACCGGTATGTTGCATCTCCGGACATCTATACCTTTAATGATTCAGTCGTCTCAGCTTCAACTCTGTGACGGTTTTTTCAAATCACTCATTTCAGTTCCCGTCCACGAATTGAAATGAAAGGAGCTGGGGTGCAACTGAAGAATTCCTCCTCGCAACACAAGACATTGAAGGAATGGTTCAGCGCGCTGTCGCCGAAACTCCAGCAGTTAGTTCGCGAGGCTGAGGACCAATCTTGGCCATTCGTCTTCGAGGAGTGGCAGTTCGAGCCGGACAACAAGAAGGAGATCGTCAACATCAATGATCTCATCCAGTCCAAGAATGCAGTCTATCCTGATATGACGGAGGAGGATGTTCTGAAGGTTGTTTTGCATGCCCCCTTAATCGCCGAGTTGTACAAATCTAGCATGAATTGCAGAATGCAGTCTTGATTAGAGAGGCAGTGCGAATCTCATTGGCCGCGTCACCATTATTCGATGCCCATCGGTGTTTTTTTCAGTCCTTCACTAAGACAAGGCTGACTAAGAACGCCGAAATCGGCATGCAGCAGTCAGGCGGGTCAACTTCTTTGAACCCCGGTGACTCCCATACCCCGGACGCAGAGGACCGACCTCGTCCTATAGTCGCCGCGCGCCCTGTCGCCCAACGAGGAAAAACGATAGGGATGACGAAATGGACTGCAATGGAGTCTAGGTGACACAGGAAATTCGAACTTTTTAACTGCAACAAGTGATATGTCCCGGTACATGTACATGTATCGAAATGGTTGCTGAAATAACGTGTCTATCAAGTTTGACTCGAACGCCGTACTATGGCGTGATTGAAATTAATATTTCTAATGTTGTTGTTTTTTGTTTCCAGGAATGTCTTGAACTTGCCTATTCAGAGAAGGCCTTCGAGACGGCCGCGTCAGTCGCCCTCCTGCTTGATCGGTTGATGTATTTGCATGGTAACTCCAAATACATCCTCGACAAGGTGGACGACATCAAACAGCAGGCGCCCACCACGGCCATCGCGCCACAGGTCTACATAAGGAAGGCAAGGTTCCTCAAAGATGGGGGCTCTCTCCAAGATGCGGACAAGACGCTCGATTTCATTCTCTCAGAGAAGGGACATAAAGGTTGGTCACCCCTTTAAAACTTACACTCCGGACGCAGTGGACCGGCCTCGTACTTCATGAATAGGATGACGAAATGGAATGCCCCGGGTCTATCAAAACTCTACTTTCCAGCTTATGCGTCCACAGATGGCGTTGTTGGAGACCAACTTTCATCAGGGCACATCCAGGTCTCTTGCGTCTTCTCTGATATGCCTGTTATATCTGCAGACGTTTCATCTTGGTTTTGTACTATCTAACCTTTGTATAAAGTAAGGAGCTATGGTGCACCCAAAAAAACTGAAAGATCTGCTTCAGGAGAACTCCGTATTGGACTGTAGGTCCATGTCATTCTGAACCATCAGAGGTACTACATCTTTAAACTCCCTTCCCTTTTGTGTCACGGAGTCCGGGTTGGCGGAGTGGATCCAAAACTTAAGGGTCAAGACGGTCATTGTACTCAATTTGTCCTTCCAGAGCAATGGCGCTATAAGGAGGAGAGCCAGTACAACCTTGTTCACGCAACATGCGTCCAGGTGAAAGGAGTCATCAGACATAATCTCGGTAAGCTATTACTTATACTATCATTATTTTGGCTGAGGACCAAAGACATGCACGCAAGTCCTACCCGGTCCATGGCTTCTCGCTGTCGAGATACTGGCCAGAGATTTGATCGAAGTCCTACCCGTTCATGGCCTATCTGGCGGGATACTGGCCAGAGATACGAAGATCTACCTGGTCCGTGGCTTCTTTTGCGGGATACTGGCCAGAGGTGTGACTTAGCTGCGAATTTGCACCTGAGAATAAGCTGTTCTAATGTAATTTTGAACAGAACTGGAAATGACAGCAGGCCTTTTCAAAAGTGCAAGTGTGAACGTGCAAGCTTCTGCAACAGTATCCTCAAATTTAAAGTCAAGTACATGTGTTCAAGTATATACAGATGGCTAAGCTGAGCGCTCTTTCGTCGAATCGGATTGCGGAAATCGACTAGATTACACAAAAACACTTCGTTAATTGATATCAAGTGAGTGCTTGTTTATTTTTTCTGTCCCTCATGTTCTTGTATATAGGTCTTTGGTTGGAAGCTGCAGACCTTATCCTCGAGTCTATCCGGAGATACAACAGCCTACCCAAGCCCGACCAAAAAGGAATAAGCTCCTCGTTGGGCATCCTCTCAGATGTCCTAAGAAACATCTCTCATTCAGAGTTCAAGCAGATGCTGCTGAAGTATGCGTGCCGCTATAACCATCCCCTTGAAGAGGCCTATGCTGCGAACAGACAGGCTGCCTGGCTGACTAGATTCGACCCATTTTTCTTCGCGAGGCATACGGTAAGCGGGCGGCCTTGAAAAGACATAGTCACAATCATGAAGACTGCTTGTCTTCTTTAAATGAATTCATTGAAATACTCTGATTCTACTATTAGCTAGTATAGCCATCAATTGGTGATTCGAACAGTTTTGCATTCTGGTGTGAACAATTATGGCAGCAGGCCTACCACATCTTTGGGCACATCCCGGTGGTCGAGTAGTGCTAAATAGTCTAGGTATTACCCTTAAATCTTTATGCGACGCAACTAAATCTAGGGGCAACTCGCAAATCGAGTTATGGCGGAAACGACTTCGGTATCTGGGGCACAGTCGATTCTGTGGGTGTGAGTGCGAATCTCCCCAAATTGGCGACAACCCTGACTGGTCACAAGTTTTTTCCTCACTTCCTTTCATTGCTTTAGCCCCTCACATTTTCTGAGGCTGATTTCATTCCATTTCTCTTCCAGCGAAGGGCTGGCGAGGTGTTGCTCATGTTCGTGATCACACTGCCTCAGGAAGACCGGCTTAAGCAGATCACTCAGGCTCTCAACGACCTCAAGATGAGCCTCAAGGGACACCTATCATTGAATAAACTCACGAGTCGAGAGCAGCTGAATGAATTCACATGCGCTGTGTACCAATGTTTCATAGCCTACCGTCTGATGGCTACCCCAGGAGCAATCTCGAAAGCTATTGAGATCGAAAAGAACTGCATGGTCATTTATGATCATCACTGCGCCGCTACTGACGCTGTTCCTCTCGAGGAGAACTTTGTCAAAGCAATCCATAAAGTCCATGACTTGCTGGATCTACCGCGAAAAACTGTCAGTGCTCCTGAAACTAATGAGTTTCTCAACCTACCAGCTTATGAATACCGGTACCCGACTCTCCGAGAATCTGTGGCATCGACCCCTAACCACATAGGCACTCAGGTGGTGTCCCATCCTGAGGACACAGCCAACAGTCGAGCGCCATTGTCCCGTTTCCGCACCCGGGTTACGAGACATGCTACTGGTGCTGCCACTCCAAGGAAAGACAACCAAAAAGAAAGGGCCATGGAAGAATCTGCAACGACACGTGTTCGTTCAATCTCTTGGAGCCTGGCACCTACACTTACGGAACCAGAGGCTGACACCAAGCCATCCAAACGACAACCAGCGGCTGCTACTCCTGTGGTGACCGAGCACAACCGCTCGGGTACTCGAGCTCGACTCACCCGTTCCAATACAAGAGCTAACAGACATGCTATTGGCTCCACTGCAGGGAATGGTGAACAAGAAGGAGACACTTCAGTCGCTGATCTCTCGGAAAAGACAACTTCCATCTCAGTGAGTTTGTCAGTAGCACCTACTCTTATGGACCCAGAGGCTGACACTCGACCATCAGGACGACGGCAGCCAGAGACAGCAGACTCGTCAAGGTATCGAGACACAGGGATAGCAGTGAAAGTGGGAGATAGAGAAGGTCAGTTTCAGCAGATGACCAAATCTGGCGGCGGTCCGAATGAAGAGAGCGGCACTCCTGCGGTAGTTCGCCCGCCTGTCGCATCGCATTGCCTGGGGCTTCCGAGCGCCAATAATGTCGTAGAAACTGCTTCTTGGACTGGTAGTCTCGGAGGACAGTTTGAATTGCCGCATGAAGCTGCTACTCTTGCTGATGATTTTGGTGTTTATGCTTCATCTGAGGATACAGGTTACAGTGGATCAACGCAAGGCTTGATGAATCCAAAGACAGAGGATGCGTCCATCGCGAGTCACGAACAAGGGGTCGAAATTGACGAGTACGTTGAGAGTGTCCAACCGATGAACCTCGAAGACAAACCCACACAACTCCCGCAGACGTTCCTCGTGCCTGATCCAGTGAGCCCAATAAGGTCATTCGTAGACTGCACCCTCTCTGCATTGCCTGGACAGACAATGAATCCTTCCGCTAATATCGAGATGACTGATTTCTGCCAAGGTCACGCCTTAAAGACAGGCGAGATACCGTTGGGTGTTCATCGTAAGTATCTACTTGGCACATCATGATTCCAACTTCTGAGTATTTCCTCAATGGCATAAGTAAGTACATGTACGTGTATCGGCAAAGGATATGACGTCAATTTTGTCACTGAAGACGCTATCACCAATAATTCTGACTGAAACAAAAATACACAGGTACTGCGACGGGTTAACTGACCGCTGAGACATACTTTTTAGGCTATTGAACTGAAATCTCGTCCTTTTTTCCTTTTATATAGAAGAAATTCAGAGTTGTTTCATTAAAAAAAAGGTTTTAAAATGGAAATTATTTCCATACTGACGATTGACTGAAATTCAAATTCAAGTGTCGTGCACTGAATATTAACCTATGTGTATAAAACAGATAGAAAGAAAACTTCTGTCTGTGTTGTTGTCCATGTGCCACTGGCAGTCTGGTGGACGCCGCCGGGGCATCTCTAGTCATCGGTGTCCGCCTCCAGGGACCGGCCGTAATTTCAAGAATCTACGCATGTATTTCCCAGGTGCCCGGGTGTTTAAATTCGACGCTGCCCACAATACATGGACTTGCTCGACGACCCTGGTCTACGTCGATGACAAGCTGGACGTTCGTCCAAAGGGAGCCATGCGTGACGTCATCAAACTTCAGTATCTTAATCAGGATGAACCAAAAGCAAGGTAACAAATTAAAGGGTACATCCGGACACAGAAATAGACAATCTATCTACTCTGAGGTCGAATTGCAGCAAGCGCTAGAAATATCTCTCTGATACGGTGTCCATTTTTAGAAGCGTCGTTTAACTCACCAGATGTTCTTTGTCTTGATAGATACGTTGGCAAGAGATACCGAGATGCCAGGCGGAAGAAGCTGCATTTGTACTACCAGGATGTCGTCTGCCAGATGACAGCGCGCCATTTCGTGGCCCTGTTCAACCAGGCGCTCAAGGACGACAATCAGGCCTGGAAGATCCAGTTTGTCCCTGCAGCGCACATCCAACTTTTGTCGGATGACCACAAGGACATAGTTTATTTGTTAAATGTTGAGCCGTTCGTGGAGGGGTCAGATTTTGTCAAAGTGACCAACAACTCCAAGTATGTCAACCCAGATTTAACTAAGGAACTTGTGGACGTGTCCCTAGCCTTTATGCACTTTACATGGGAGCAGTCCGAAGGCAGGATACTGGTGACAGACCTTCAGGGTTGGTTGCCCCGGGACCAAAAAGGCACCATCATTTTCACAGACCCTGCCATTAATTCAGAACCTCTGAAGACCGTATTTGTTACTGGTAACCGTGGTAAAGAGGGTGTTGACGACTTTTGGAGTGAGCAACATCCGACATGTAACGATATATGCTACTCGCTAGGAATAAAGAGACCTCAATTTGCCTCTTAATTCTTACACTCCAGACGCAGTGGACGGGCCTCGTCCCTCATCCTAAGGATATCCAATTAGGATAATGCAATGGACTGTCCTGGGAGAGTCTACTGAATTCCTAGCTGAACAAAACGCTATTTTACCAGAAATGTAATATATCTATTTAGTGAAGGGTGTGTGATTCATGAATTCATAACACTTTAAGAATTGAAACACTCTGAAGAGTCTATACACCTTGGAACTGCCAACTTTGGTAAAGGTGGCTGGGGCGTTTTTTTGCGCGGTCACTGACTTGTAAGCTCAGTCCGTGACGCGATTGACATCGAAATGCAATATCTATCACATCCTGTCGGTCAACATGACATCAATCGATAGGACTGGAAGGCAGAGGGTATGGTTTGGATATAAATTTATTGCTTGGAATTTTGAAGACCTCTATTTCGGCTTGGGTTCTGAGTTTACATGCTACTGCAAGTCTTCAAAATACTATTAAATTGAAGAATATTGCAAGCCAGCATTTGACCTTGAGCATTTGTAAGGTTAAAATAAGCAAAGTTTGTATTTCTGTCCATAACAATATCTGAGTTGAAACTTTCCAGAATACATGTAAATAAAGTTCAGGCATGCAAGCGTAATGTTACTATTTGTTCTTAGCAGATTAGTGGCTCGTGACTGTGCTAATTTCTAAACATTGTGTTTGTTTGAAGTGTTAACAAACAATGAAAGGAAAATATTCTGGGAGTGCTGAAACTGCCGGGGAATGGATTTCCTCAAACATGCACAAATCATGTATGGTGGTATTCTTGTTGTCAGTTATTACACAAGATGAAGTGTTCTTATGTAATTGTCGCATGGTTTTGACTTCGATGAAAAAGGACAAGCACTTTTGTGCAAACCGTTCCAGACTTTGTAGCTTGAACTGCAGACTAATTTTTTTCGTGAGGGACTGGTAGCTTATCCTGTGTAGCAGGGCTTTCCAACTACTACAAGCAGCCTGTAAGGGGCACCAGGCTGATCCTGGGGGTACAAAGAAACTGCCAGGGGTGCAAGACTGCTGGTCCAAGTTGCACTTAACCACCGTGCACCTGCCTAATGAGTATGACGGGTCTATTTTGGCCTTAAAGTCTCCCTTTGTATAGTACCCCCAGGTATATGGCACGGCTTAACCCGCCGGCCATGAGGGAATTCCTTTATGGCCCAGTGGTTGGCGCGTTGGCCCCAGAGTGGAAGTTAAGCAAAAGTTGGTTATATTTGTCGCATGTCGAAGGGTCGTCACAACATTGGAGACCTTCTGCAACTGTCGCGGGTTGAGGAAAAGTTGGAAGGCCCTGCAATAGAATCATTGGGGTAGCTGATTTTACATCATATCATTATTGGACTTTCATGAACCAAAATGTGAGCTTTGTCTTTGATATCACCGTCAGAATTTCTGACACAAGCTCACTTTCAACATTGGCCAACAGTCTAGGAAAAGCTTCAGAGAAGTCTTCATCAACGTTTCGAAGCAAAATTGAGTAGTGCCGCGGTGAGCTTCAAATTGCTTGACATTAGATGCTACAGAAAGTGTTAGATGTAATTAGGGGATTCATCATACTAATGAGGGGGTCATCATACTCCCTGTCCCAGGAAACGTGTCATGAGTTGAGCTGGTTTGAAGTGACCAGTCCGTAGAGGATTATTGTACGTGTCATTTGATTGGGTCAGTGGCATCAAGAATTCATAAATCTTGTCTTTATTAATTCTTGGAGGCATGTGTATGAACACAAGGCAAGGTGGGCTACACAAGGCTTTGTTACCATCTTTAAATTGTCTTGATTTGTATATTTAAATCGGAGAAAAATACACATTAGAATGTATATGAGGAAGTGCGTCTCGGTGTTAGTTATAACATGGTGAGGTTTTTAAACGTGCCTGAGCATTGGCGAGAAATGTTTAATGACCTCGGTGCTGTCTGCGATTTCATGTCGGATATGCTTTCAGTTGATGCGAATTGAAAGCTAAATAGCTTGCCACCAATTTGGTGAGTTAATTAGTCAACAGCTACATGCATATTGGTGTGAACTGAAAAAAAGTCCGTGAAACATCCATCTTCATGAGACTCGAATTGAAAATCATGCAAAGTTGTGATGCATGCCTTTATCAGATCAATTACATGTATTGTCCACAACCCCCATTAACTTACTGGATGTCCTTGGTGTGCAATCATCGAACAGGAGATATGCCTTCATTGGACAAGTACTGTCCCCAGCTCCAACAACATGCTTGAGATTCTGGGTGTCCATTGGATTCAGTGGACAGATATGTGCCTTCATTTGACAAGTACTGTCCTCGGCTCCAATGACCTGCTGGAGGTTCTGGGTGTGCATTCATTTGACAGATACTGTTCCACTGGTGATATGCCTTCATTGGACAATTACTGTCCTCGTCTCCAATGACCTGCTGGAGGTCCTGGGTGTGCACTCGTGGACAGGACTGATCCACGGGAATGCCTCTTCATTGGAAAATTACTGTCTTCGTCTCCAATAACCTGCTGGTGATGTGCCTTCATTGGACAAGTCCTGGCCTTGGCTCCAATGACCTGCTGAAGGTCCTGGTTGTGCATTCAGTGAAGAGATACTGATCCACGGAGGATGTCTCTTCCTTGGAAAAGGACTGTCCTCGTCTCCAATAACCTACTGGACGTCCTTGGTGTTCATTCATTTGAAAGATACTGTTCCATTGGTGATATGCCTTCATTGGACAAGTACTGGCCTCGGCTCCAATGACCTGCTGAAGGTCCTGGGTGTGCATTCAGTGAAGAGATACTGATCAATGGGGATATCTCGTCACTGGACAAATAGTGTCCTCGTCTCTAATAACCTGTTGTTGATGTGCCTTCAGTGGACAATTACTGTCCTCGGCCCCAATGTCCTGCTGGAGGTACTGGGTGTGCATTCGTGGACAGAGACTAAACCACGGGGGATGTCTCTTCATTAGAAAAGTACTGTCGTCGTCTCAAATAACATGCTGGTGATGTGCCTTCATTGGACAATTACTGTCCTCGGCCCCAAATGACCTGCTGGAGGTTCTGGGTATGCATTCGTTGGCGGAGACTTCGCCACTAGAGATGTGACCTCGTTGGACAAGTACTGTCCTCGGCCCAAATAACCTACTGGATATCCTGGGTGTGCAATCAGTGAACAGATACTAATCGACAGAGGATGTCTCTTCATTGGAAATGTACTTTCCTCGGCCCCAATGACCTACTTGAGGTTTCTGGTGTGCCTTCCTGGACAGAGACTGACCCACGGAGGATGTCTCTTCATTAGAAAAGTACTGTCCTCGTCTCCAATAACCTGCTGGTCATGTGCCTTCATTGAAAAATTACTGTCCTCGGCCCCAATGACCTGCTGGAGGTTCTGGGTGTGCATTCATTTGACAGATACTGTTCCACTGGTGATATGCCTTCATTGGACAATTACTGTCCTCGTCTCAAATGACCTGCTGGAGGTCCTGGCTGTGCATTCGTGGACAAGACTGATCCACGAGGAATGTCTCTTCATTGGTCAAGTACTGTCCTCGTCTCCAATAACCTGCTGGTGATGTACCTTCATTGGACATTTACTGTCCTCTACCCTAATGACTTGCTGGAGGTTCTGGGTATGCATTCGTGGACAGACACTGATCCACGGGGATGTCTCTTCATTGGAAAATTACTGTCTTCGTCTCCAATAACCTGCTGGCGATGTGCCTTCATTGGACAAGTACTGTCCTCGCCTCAAATGACCTGCTGGAGGTTCTGGGTGTGCATTCAGTGAACAGATACTGATCCACGGAGGATGTCTCTTCCTTGGAAAAGGACTGTCCTCGTCTCCAATAACCTACTGGACGTCCTTGGTGTGCATTCATTTGAAAGACACTGTTCCATTGGTGATATGCCTTCATTGGACAAGTACTGGCCTCGGCTCCAATGACCTGCTGAAGGTTCTGGTTGTGCATTCAGTGAAGAGATACTGATCCACGGAGGATGTCTCTTCCTTGGAAAAGGACTGTCCTCGTCTCCAATAACCTACTGGACGTCCTTGGTGTGCATTCATTTGAAAGATACTGTTCCATTGGTGATATACCTTTATTGGACAAGTACTGGCCTCGGCTCCAATGACCTGCTGGAGGTTCTCGTTGTGCATTCAGTGAAGAGATACTGATCCACGGGGATATCTCTTCATTGGACAAGTAGTGTCCTCGTCTCTAATAACCTGTTGTTGATGTGCCTTCAGTGGACAATAACTGTCCTCGGCCCCAATGACCTGCTAGAGGTTCTGGGTGTGCATTCGTGGACAGAGACTGATCCACGGGAAGTCTCTTCATTGGAAAGTACTGTCCTCGTCTCCAATAACCTACTGGTGATGTGCCTTCATTCGACAATTACTGTCCTCGGCCCCAATGACCTGCTGGAGGTTCTGGGTATGCATTCATTGAACAGAGACTGACCCACGGAGGATGTCTCTTCATTGGAAAAGTACTGTCCTCGTCTCCAATGACCTGCTGGTGATGTGCCTTCATTTGACAATTACTGTCCTCGGCCCCATTCACCTATTGGTGTTTCTGGGTAGGCAATCATGGACACAGACTTTTCGTCAGGAGATGTGACCTCATTAGACAAGTACTGTCCTCGGCCCCAACAACCTGCTGGAGGTCCTGGGTGTGCATTCATTTGACAGATACTCTTCCACTGGTGATATGCCTTCACTGGAAAAGTACTGTCCTCGGCCACAATGACCTGCTGGAGGTACTCGGTGCGCATTCGTGGACAGAGACTGATACACGGAGGATGTCTCTTCATTGGAAAAGTACTTTCCTCGTCTCCAATAACATGCTGGTGATGTGCCTTCACTGGACAATCACTATCCTCGGTTCCAATGACCTGTTTGTGGTTCTGGGTATGCACTCGTGGACACAGACTTTTCCTCTGGAGATGTGACATTATTAGACCAGTACTGTCCTCGGCCCCAACAACCTGCTGGAGATACTGGGTGTGCATTCATTTGTCAGATACTCTTCCACTGGTAATATGCCTTCATTGGAAAAGTACTGTCCTCGTCTCTAATAACCTGCTGGTGAGGTGCCTTCATTGGACAATTACTGTCCTCGGCCCCAATGACCTGCTGGAGGTTCTGGGTGTGCATTCGTGGACATAAACTGATCCACGGGAAGTCTCTTTATTGGAAAAGTACTGTCCTCGTCTCCAATAATCTACTGGTGATGTGTGTTCTGGGCATGCATTCGACGGCGGAGACTTATCCACTGGAGATGTGACCTCATTGGACAGGTACTGTCCTCGGCCCCAATAACCTACTGGATGTCCTGGGTGTGCCATCATCGGACAGGAGATATGCCTTCATTGGACAAGTACTGTCCTCAGCTCCAACAACATACTGGAGGTTCGGGGTGTCCAGTGGAATCAATGGACAGATATGTGCCTTCATTGGACAAGTACTGTCCTCGGCTCAAATGACCTGCTGGAGGTCCTGGGTGTGCATTCAGTGAACAGATACTGATCGACGGAGGATGTCTCTTTATTGGAAAGTGCTGTCCTCGTCTCCAATAACCTACTGGATGTCCTGGGTATGCCATCATCGGACAGGGGATATGCCTTCATATTGGACAAGTACTGTCCTTGGCTCCAACAACTTGCTTGAGGTGCTTGGTGTCCATTGTAATCAGTAGACAGATATGTGCCTTCATTAGACTAGTACTGTCCTCGGTTCCAATGACCTGCTGGAGGTCCTAGGTTTGCATTCGATGAACAGATACTGATCGACGGAGGATGTCTCTTTATTGGAAAGTGCTGTCCTCGTCTCCAATAACCTGCTGGTGATGTGCTTTCATTCGACAATTACTGTCCTCGGCCCCAATGACATGCTGGAGGTTCTGGGTGTGCATTCCTGGACAGAGACTGATCCACGGGGGATGTGACCTCATTGGACAAGTACTGTCCTCGACCCCAATAACCTACTGGATGTCCTGGGTGTGCCATCATCGGACAGGGGATATACCTTCTTATTGGACAAGTACTGTCCTCGGCTCCAACAACTTGCTTGAGGTTCTTGGTGTCCATTGTAATCAGTAGACAGATATGTGTCTTCATTAGACAAGTACTGTCCTCGGTTCCAATGACCTGCTGGAGGTCCTAGGTTTGCATTCGGTGAACAGATACTGATCGACGGAGGATGTCTCTTTATTGGAAAGTGTTGTCCTCGTCTCCAATAACCTGCTGGTGATGTGCTTTCATTGGACAATTACTGTGCTCGGCCCCAATGACCTGCTGGAGGTTCTGGGTGTGCATTCGTGAACAGAGACTGATCCACGGAGGATGTCTCTTCATTGGACAAGTACTGTCCTCGGTACCAATGACCTGCTGGAGGTTCTTGGATTAGCTACCCCAATGATTCTATTGCAGGGCCTTCCAACTTTTCCTCAACCCGCGACAGTTGCAGAAGGTCTCCAATGTTGTGACGACACTTCGACATGCGACAAATATAACCAACTTTTGCTTAACTTCCACTCTGGGGCCAACGCGCCAACCACTGGGCCATAAAGGAATTCCCTCATGGCCCGCGGGTTAAGCCGTGCCATATACCTGGGGGTACTATACAAAGGGAGACTTTAAGGCCAAAATAGACCCGTCATACTCATTAGGCAGGTGCACGGTGGTTAAATGCAACTTGGACCAGCAGTCCTGCACCCCTGGCAGTTTCTTTGTACCCCCAGGATCAGTCTGGCGCCCCTTACAGGCTGCTTGTAGTAGTTGGAAAGCCCTGCTACACAGGATAAGCTACCAGTCCCTCACGAAATAAATTAGTCTGCAGTTCAAGCTACAAAGTCAGGAACGGTTTGCACAAAAGTGCTTGTACTTTTTCATCGAAGTCAAAACCATGCGACAATTACATAAGAACACTTCATCTTGTGTAATAACTGACAACAAGAATACCACCATACATGATTTGTGCATGTTTGAGGAAATCCATTCCCCGGCAGTTTCAGCACTCCCAGAAAATTTCCCTTTCATTGTTTGTTAACACTTCAAACAAACACAATGTTTAGAAATTAGCACAGTTACAAGCCACTAATCTGCTAAGAACAAATAGTAACATTACACTTGCATGCCTGAACTTTATTTACATGTATTCTGGAAAGTTTCAACTCAGAAATACAAACTTTGCTTATTTTAACCTTACAAATGCTCAAGGTCAAATGCTGGCTCGCAATATTCTTCAATTTAATAGTATTTTGAAGACTTGCAGTAGCATGTAAACTCAGAACCCAAGCCGAAATAGAGGTCTTCAAAATTCCAAGCAATAAATTTATATCCAAACCATACCCTCTGCCTTCCAGTCCTATCGATTGATGTCATGTTGACTGACATGATGTGATAGATATTGCATTTCGATGTCAATCGCGTCACGGACTGAGCTCACAAGTCAGTGACCGCGCAAAAAAACGCCCCAGCCACCTTTACCAAAGTTGGCAGTTCCAAGGTGTATAGACTCTTCAGAGTGTTTCAATTCTTAAAGTGTTATGAATTCCTGAATCACACACCCTTCACTAAATAGATATATTACATTTCTGGTAAAATAGCGTTTTGTTCAGCTAGGAATTCAGTAGACTCTCCCAGGACAGTCCATTGCATTATCCTAATTGGATATCCTTAGGATGAGGGACGAGGCCCGTCCACTGCGTCTGGAGTGTAAGAATTAAGAGGCAAATTGAGGTCTCTTTATTCCTAGCGAGTAGCATATATCGTTACATGTCGGATGTTGCTCACGCCAAAATTCGTCAACACCCAATTTACCACGGTTGCCAGTAACAAATACGGTCTTCAGAGTTTCTGAATTAATGGCCGGGTCTGTGAAAATGATGGTGCCTTTTTGGTCCCAGGGCAACCAACCCTGAAGGTCTGTCACCAGTATCCTGCCTTCCGACTTCTCCCATGTAAAGTGCATAAAGGCTAGGGACACGTCCACAAGTTCCTTAGTTAATTTACGGTTGACATAGATGGAGTTGTCGGTCACTTTCTCAAAACCTAGTGACCCCTCCACGAACGGTTCAACATTAAAAAAATAAACTATGTCCTTGTGGTCATCCGACAAAAGTTGGATGTGCGCTGCAGGGACAAACTGGATCTTCCAGGCCTGATTGTCGTCCTTGAGCGCCTGGTTGAACAGGGCCACGAAATGGCGCGCTGTCATCTGGCAGACGACATTGTTCTGTAGGAACTCCTCTGTTGTCAAATTTGCTGTCAGCTCTAAATGCACTGCCCTGGTGGCCATACATGTGAATATGAGGATGTAAGCCTTGTTGCTTCCAGCTCCATGTTTTCCACTGACATGTACTTCTCTAACATAGAGTGGTCCAGCATAGTCCACTCCAATGTTGGTAAATGGTGGCGATACATTAACCCTTTCCTCTGGCAACGGCGCCATTTTTTGCTCTAATTTTCTGGCACTTCTACATTTCTTACATGGTAGGACTCTGCGAACTTCCTGCCGGCCACATACTAACCAGTATTTGCTTCTCAAGTTAGACAAGGTTTGAACAACTCCTGTGTGTCCAAAGATGATGTGATAGTGGATTATCAACATTTCCACAAATCTATTGTGATTAGGCAATATGATGGGGTTTCTAAGCTCATCTGGCAGTAGTGCTTTGTGTAGTCTCCCCCCAACACGGAGTAACTTCAGTTTCTCATCCCATATCGGATCAAGCTGTTTCAAGCGGCTATTTGCAGGAATCGAAAGATTATTCTGTACTGCATGAATTTCCACTGAAAATGCTTGTTCTTGAGCCCAACGTAACCAATACAACTCCTCTTCTCTTTGATCAGTGAGAGTCAAGATTGCATTTTCTTCTCGAACATGTTGCCCATCTCCTGTCCTCACTCGGTACTTTAAGCTTCGGACTCTATTCATCACTCTCAGAAACTTGTGGTAACTCTCATATTTCTCCACTAGTTTCAGCTGCTCACTTTTGGTTTGGTCAGTTGTTTTCTCTTTGACTTGCAGTGCTGAGAAAGTCTTGGGTTTTTTCTTCTGTTCAGCCAATTCCAGTTCAGCTGTGTCAATTCGCTGTTTTGGCCAACTTTCTTCTTCTTTTCTTAGGAAGTCTGGCCCTTCCCACCAGAGTTGCGAGTTAACTAAGCTTTCAGCAGAACATCCTCTCGAGCATAGATCAGCGGGGTTAATTTTCCCTGGCAAATGACTCCACTTCCTAGGTGGTACTAGATTCTGTATCTCACTCACGCGATTGGCAACGAACGTCTGCCAAGTGTAGGCAGGTTTGCTAATCCAGGCAAGTACTACTTGTGAGTCAGTCCAGCAGTGTACATCCTCTATTTCCAACTTGATTTCACGTTGAACGTAGTTTACCAAGCGTGCTGTGATTAGCGCAGCCATGAGCTCTAGCTCTGGTAAGCTTCTCTTCTTTCCAAGTGGTGACACTCTAGTTTTAGAGCACAGTACAGCTGTGTGCACTCTCCCTGTTGGCAAGTCCTCAACCCTGACGTAAACTACTCCTCCATATGCTGCTACACACGCATCACCGAAACCATGCAGTGTGAATCTAGGTTGAGTGAAGCTCTCAGGAACTATACATCGCTGGACCTTTATCTGATCCAGATCAGAAACTTGCTCCTTCCAACGTACCCAGTTCTGATGAAGTTCATCAGATAACTTCTCATCCCAGTCAGTACGATCCATCCAGGACTGTTGGAATAGCCGCTTGGCTACCAAAGTGAACGGTGCTAACAAACCCATCGGGTCGTAAATTCGATGAAGTTGTTGTAACACAGTCCTACGAGTTTCACAGGGTACATTTTCCATCCTCTCGCAAAAGGAAAACATTAGTACGTCCTCTTTAGGAATGTACTTGATCCCCAACGTTTTTGTAGTAAATTGTTCCTCAGTGACGACTACTATACCACAGGCAAGATCTGACTCCTCTAATCCAGCCAAAGCTTCTGGTTTGTTGGACACAAATTTCCTGAGTGGGAATCCTCCAGATTTCAAGACTGTTTTCATGTCTACTGCTAAGCTTGCTGCTGCTGTGGTATTGTCTTCTCCAGATAGTACATCATCCACGAAAATATTTTCTGTTATTTCCTCAGTAGCCTTTGGGTATTCCTTTGTCTGTGTGAGTGCATGGTCCACTACAGTTTTGATACTCGAAAATGGAGATGATTTCAGACCAAATGTTACTGTTTTCAGCCTGTAAACATCAGGTTTTTTACTAGTGTCCATGTCACGCCATAAGAATCTCTGTAGATCTTGATCTCCAGTTTGCATGCCGATTTGAAGAAACATTTTCTCTATATCTGCTACAAGCGCTACTTTATGTTTTCTGAAACGCAAAAGTATGGCAAGTGGGTCGGGCTGCAGTGCTGGTCCACTCAACAATGTGTCATTTAGTGACACCCCCTCTGGTCCTTTGGCGGAGCCGTCAAACACAACACGCACCTTTGTGGTTGATTTATCCATTCTAACAACAGGGTGATGAGGCAAGTACCATATTGCTTGCGCTTGTTTCTCCAATTCCTCAACTTTCTCGGCACGCCCTTTATCAACTAACTCTTGGATCTGTTCTTGGTAGGCCTTTCCCAAGTCTGGGTCCCTCTGTAATCTTCTTTCCAACCCCTCGAGACGTTTCTCTGCTAAGGTTCGATTTGATTCTAAAGACTTGTCCTTCCAGTCCGGATGGCGAATCAAACCTGTGACGTAATGACCATCTACGAGTTTGGTATTATCAAGATGCTGCTGCAATGCATCAGTCTCCAATTCTGTGGCTTGGTGCTTGACCTCATTAGGTAATATTCCCAAGTGTTCTAGGTCCCAATGTCTGGCTGCAAAGTCAGTTTCATTCTCCAAGGAAACTCTATGACACGTGTTTACCATACCAATCTTTCCATGTCGTTGGTTTGGCTCCTCTACTGGGCAGATACCTGAAAGTACCCATCCAAAATGACTCTTTGTGGCAGTTGGCATTCCTGGTGGTCCAGTTTTTCTAACAGGCAGTAAGATGTTTGTGGTATCCTCTAGCCCCAACATAACATCAATTTCAGCCGATTCACGGGGGTATGTGTCTGCTATCTGCAATCCCTGTAAGTGTTGCAGCTTTGACAAATCTACTCTCACGCAGTTGAGGTCCATGCTAGGCTGATCAACTGTGTAAGCCTCTATCTCAAATTCCTCACCTTTCCAATTAGGAATAGCGCTTGATAGATGAAACTTAACTCTCTCTGTTTTCAATCTCATCTGGTTACCACCGGCTAGTGAAAATTCTGCCTCAACCTTGGGTCCTCGTAAGTCCAGTTTTCTTGCCATCTTGTTACTTATGAATGATACACCGCTGCCTGTATCAAATAAGATTCTCGCCACTGAAATTGCTCCTCGTGATTCGATTCTTGCTAGAGTGGATTGCATCAATATCTCCTTTGGACCTGTAATGGCCTTGACAAGTCCTACACTCTTGGGAAATTCCGTTTTTTGACGTAGACCTTGTACTTGCTCTTCTTCCGGTAGCTCTGGCTCACGATCATAATGGATCAAGGTATGATGTTTCTTCCCACATCTCTGACAGTGTCTTGAATTACAGTCTTTGACATAATGCGAAGCAAAGCAGTTAAAACAAAGTTTTAAACTCTTGACCTTGTCTATGCGATCACTGACACTCATGGCTTTGAAGGTCTGGCACTGATAAAGTAGATGTGCTTCTTGGCATACAGGGCACTTGGGAGTTCGACTCTGCGTCTTCTGTTTTGATTGTCCAGCTTTAGGGTTACTTGTAGCATTGACATTCAATGCATATGCACTTGGCTTGCCATAACTAGTACTAGTATGTTTTTTCTCTGGTTTCTGTGAGTGTGAAGTACTACTACTTGTGGTTGGTCGCTTTCCCCCCTCCATTTCCGTCCTTCGGGTAACTTGCAGGGCGTCGAGTAGCCTTTCCAGTAAGTCGGGAAATTTCAGAGGCAAAGTCGACTTTGTTTTTGCCTTCAGCTTTTCGCCATCCCACTTTCGCAACAGTGTTTTGGGAATTTTGGGCCTGACCAATGCCGTGAAAATCCAACTTGTTTCGTCTAGTTCACATAGAGCCTCGGTTTTCTTTAAAATATAATTCCATGCTGACACAAGCTTATGGCAGAATGGCTCCATGTCTTTTAGTGCAAGGGAGCTCGGTGCCTCCATGTTGGCTATCTCGATTACAGCCTTCTGCACACAACTCTCAACGTCACCATACTTGCTTTCTAAAACTTGGAGGATGTCTTGGTAATCAGGATCTTTCATACCCGCTACTAACTTTCTACACTCGCCCTCTAGTAATGTAATGGTAAAGTGCGTCTTTCCACCTCCGAATAACCTGGCTTCGCCAACTCCGCTTCTAACAGCTCTCGCCATTGATCAAAGAAATGCGGATCGCCGCTAAATTTTGGTATGGGTAGCTCTCTCTTCTTCTTGGTCAAAGTTGACAAGATGGTTGTGAGCTGCTCTCCTGATATTCCATTGTTCATGGATTTAAAAGCCTCTGCTAAACCCTTTGTTAACACTTCAATGTTGCTCTGGCTACTATGATGGGATCCTTTGCCCTCACTCTCACTCCTCTCCTTTGTCGGCCTGAACCAGTCTTTCTCCAACCTCTGGATCTTGGCATCACAGTTGAAGTACCTCTCTCTATAGTCTTGCTCATCTTTATCTTCTCTTCTCCTCTGGTCGTCAGACATAGCGTTCAGCCTCTCCTCGTTATCTCTGTGATAATCCACTTGGTCTTGAGTATCTTGCAAGTCCATGTAGGCTGACTTCAACTGTTCTCTGGCAGACATGGCTGCCCTCACTTTAATCTCATTCTCGGGTGAACGGTCATCATCGTCTAATGCTGGAAGAACATCATCATAATATCGGAACAAGGATTTCTCCAACTTGGTGTATCTCTGCCGATTGATGCGCCTCCTTTCCAATAGGAATTCAAGCGTTGCTGGCTCAGCAGCCACACTTTTACCCTTAGTAGTCGCCATTACATGTATGTCAGTGATTTTAGGACAGATGAAGCAGTATTGATAATTTTTTAAAACAATTATTACGTTAACGTAACCCACTTGAGAACTTAACCCTCACTATTTGTGACCTGGTAAAACTTTGAGACTTATAATAAATTGGTATACCGAGGAATGATAAACCTTGTAGTAATTACCATAAAGAGACCATTGCATATTGACCAAAATCACTATCTACTCATGAAAACCACTGAGATTTGAACTGAATGGCAATCTCAAGACTCATATAAACACTTTGACTATAAAAGTACAATGTATAAACACACGATAACTCAACACTATACAAACATGGTCACCTCTTAAGTATTGTGACAGCGTCACTTTATCTTAAGGTCAATAATTAGTCACAGTATTTACTATGATTATTCTATGAAATACAAATGTAGTAAGACCAAACTGTAACTCAAACACTCTTGAGAATCACTACCGGTAACCGTTTTAAATAAAATGCAACTCTAATCTACATGTAATCCATATTAAAATTGAATACCTGTATCATGTATGCCTCAACATGGCAGATGCCAGATTCAGTAAATACCAATAAACACAACGTGGCACTTATACTCTTGACTCTCACTGAAAGAAACTCTGATGGCTCACACTCAACTCAGATTAGGCTGACTAAATCCTTACTTTTAGATTTATCAAACCGTTACCTGTTAAAGATTACCAAACATACACTAACAGTAATACATGTACCTCTGTAAAATGCAAACTCAGTATTTGGCATAAATTTAACACATGGTAAGACAGGACACTTATACTGAAAGTGAAACAAGAAGTCAAAGACTTAAAACTCAGGGTAAGAAAGAATCACCTTTTTGGATTCATACGTGGTTGAACTCATACACACTGCAGTAAGTTTGACATCTTT
The DNA here is from genome assembly GCF_910592395.1 of Lineus longissimus. Classification (NCBI taxonomy): domain Eukaryota; kingdom Metazoa; phylum Nemertea; class Pilidiophora; order Heteronemertea; family Lineidae; genus Lineus; species Lineus longissimus. The sequence continues at coordinate 18,387,849 of NC_088310.1, read as the reverse complement.
TAGTCAAAGCATAAACTCATAATTCTAGGGGAAAGCTAGAAAACACTCAGATACGAATTTAGTCAAAGTACACGCAGATGTCCTCCACAACTCAGTCTTAACTCAGCGACAAGACGTATCTGCATAACTCGGCGATGTCTGGAACAGCGACGATTCTCACTCATGTAGTCGTCAAGATTCCTGGTCCTCATAGATGATGCATCTGTGCTGGGAGCTGCTCAGCAATGTACGACAACTAACGGATGCTCGAAAAGCATGTGCACGTGGAACTCAGGAACTCGGGTTTTCCACAAACTACACGCTAAAGACAGTCCGACTCACTCTGCTCAGGCCATGCACGAATTGTCATTGCATGGGTTGGGTGAATCCTCGAAAGACAGAAGAGAAAGTCACACCCTGCACCTCTGTCAAGGCTCTCAAAATTCGTTTTTTCGGATGCACAACTCTCACAATGTCAAATTACTCATTTGTATTGACAACTGTTGATCACAGTGTCCCACCTCAGGTCCACCGTACTACTCGACTGCACACCGCACAACTCCGGAGTGCATGAAAGACAACATTTTGCAACCACGTGCATTGGATGCCTGTATATGCTTAGTGCATCAATAGTGCATCACTGCGATCACTGCCACTGCCGCGCCGGCACATCGGATCGATTGGCGACTGTCCTGATCCGGTCGGAGAGACCATAATGTTCTGTAGCTACTTAAGTTTGGAGTAAGTGGGAAATACAGGGCGACATTCGGCTGTGTTCTGTAGGGACTGTATATTTATTAAGGATTCTAAAATACAAATTCATCGCACGTGCTCTCATATCTCGCCATTGCTCGTTGTTGTCGTTACACATAAAACCGTCTCAACCAAATACACAACAGACATCCTGGTAGTACAAATGCAGCTTCCTCCGCTCGGCATCTTGGTAGCTCTTGCCAACGTATCTAATATGTAAAGTCAAGGACTTAGTGAGCCCCCCTTTAGGTCGGGGGAGCTCCCCCGAACCCCCCTACGAGCATATGTTAAGTGCAAGCTCTAACAACTACAGCTGTTACAATGGGGGGACACCCCCCAAACCCCCCTCCGTCGACATAGGTTTTTACCAGTGCGTTGGGGGAAGCTCCCCCCAAACCCCCCCGGTGGACAGTCAACTAGCCCTTCTGTGTCATACTGCGGGGGGGGGGGGGGGGGGGTGCGATGGGACCATCCATATAGTTCCTTCCGACACATTTTTGTATTGGTAATGTAATACATTGTGATTGTCCTTATTCACGGGAATCGGGCGTTTCCAGTGATATACGACACTTAAATGGATTGTCCTCATGCATTCACTTTGGAAACGCATTTTAAAATAGATGTCACGTCCTGTTAATGGGGCACGTCATCATCGCGTACATTTGGGAAAAACTCCCTAACGAGACCGGAGCAGACGGCTGAAAGTAGTTTAATTATTGGACGCTAGGGTTCAGAATGTCGCTCACCCGAATTTTTCACGCAACTTTTGCTAAATAGAGCTAGTTCTAGTTTGTAATTCATTTTGATACTTCAGATTTGGGTAGTAGACTAAAATAACTTAGTCGTCAGTGTGGTTTTAAGCAGGAAAAACGTTTTTTTTCTTTCTTAAAGTGCCTTTTTTGGACGGGTGTGTGCGATTGTTTTGTTTTTATGTCACGTGACCTCGACCATGTCGACACAAAATTGAAATAAACCACCCTTTTCTGTCATTATTTAGGACGGATATTTCTCTAATAAAAATATTAATATAATTGGCCAATTTCTTAGGCATATGATGTAGCGAATTCCCATGAAGATTTAAATTTAATTTAACTTAATTTCAACCAATGGGATAGCAACCACCACCGGAAGATCGCGGAGAAATCGGTAAACTCAACGGAGTTAATTCAGAAAAATACCAAAAACAATTGTTTGTTGGATATACAATATAGTTACTCTCTTTATTTCTCTTCATTCATTTACATTATATACTCCCGCACACACGTGTATCTTAAGAGCCCCTCCTAAGAGGGGGGCTTATCAAGACAAAGAACATCTGGTGAGTTAAAAGACGCATCAAAAAATGGACACCGTATCAGAGAGATATTTTCAAGCGCTTGCTGCAATTCGACCTCAGAGTAGATAGATTGTCTATTTCTGTGTCCGGATGTACCCTTTAATTTGTTACCTTGCTTTTGGTTCATCCTGATTAAGATACTGAAGTTTGATGACGTAACGCATGGCTCCCTTGGGGCGAACGTTCAGCTTCTCATCGACGTAGACCATGGTTATTAGACTCTTAGACGATATAAAACATAACAGTTCTTCCGCTTTATTCAGGAATTCTTTGCTACAAAATTCGATCTCCGTCCTTCTTCTTCAGCGCGCCATTCGACCCCCGCGGACCAAGTCCGCACCAGCCGGATGTGAGCCGAAGACAGTCACATCCTACTGGGAAACTATTAACTCCTATCCATCCTCCCTTCCCCGTTAAAACCTTAACGGTAATCAAATCTATTAAACTTATGTACATGTGTATACTATTGATGATCAATGTCCCAACTGATAGAACCCCAAATTTAACCTATTGAGTACTGGACTCACAGTTGTTCAAAAACTATGCTTAAAAGGCTTATGCCGAGTTTAAAGTGAAATGACGTTTTGTTAACAAATACCAGCTGAACCCGGAATATTCATAAAATGACAGTCCATAATAATTTCCGGTAACGTATCCCGACTGACTTTACAGTAGGTTCAGCTTGACTAATGCAGATCAACTGTCTATAGAATATATCCAATAGTGAATCACTATTCCATCTATACTCTTTGAAAATGCCAATTTTTGTCCGTCTGTCCATCTGTTATGGAACACAGAATTCTCAACTTCCACAATTATGCACAAAGAATGAAACGGTTGAAACTCTGAATACTGTCATCCACAAAAAACTGTAACGTGTTGGTTGATATGGTTTAATGAAAAACAAGTAACCCGAAGCAATTTTGCTCCCAATTCTAATTATCAACCCATTTTGATTAAGTCTAAACAAACTGATTGTTAGCATTCAGAATTTCTGTTGTTTCATTAAGTTCACCATTGTCCGGATAGTGACTGATAAGCACTATTTCAAAAAGGTCTCTACACGTATCCAAGTGTCCATTTCACAAAAAGGATATCCATAATGATAAGTCTATTAAATGTCACTGTCCTCGAGCAAGCCACTTCTCGATGATGGTTAACATGGCTTGGGCACCATGCACGAACGATCTGCGACCAGCATGGCTTGGGCACCATGCACCACGAACGATCTGCGACCAGCATGGCTTGGGCACCACGCACCAATAACGACAGCAAGCATGGACTGGGCACCATGCACCAATAAACAACAGCAAGCGTGGCCTGGCCACCACGCACCAATAAAATGACAGCAAGCAAACATGTCAGCACCGCAGGGGGCACAACCTGACGATTGGCCTTATCATAGTCTTCTCGCCAACCTGGACTTTGACCACTCGACGATGACCATCTCTGCCGGTAAACACTTCTGTTACTCGTCCCATTGGCCAATCTCCTCTCACTGATCCAGGATCTGCCACCAGTACAACGTCTCCTACTTCTAAATCCTTCTTGACATCTCTCCACTTGTGGCGCTGACGCAACAGAGGGAGCCACTCCTTTAACCACCGGGACCAAAATTCCTTCAGTAGCTCCTGAACTCTCCTCCATCGTCGTCTTGGGTTGAAATCTGAGCTATCTATCTCTTCTGGGGCAAACTGTCCGCCGCACTGACCAAATAGAAAGTGGTTAGGTGTTATAGGGGGAGCATCCTTGGAATCTGCTGACTGGTAAGACAACGGCCTGGAATTGAGCAGGGCTTCAGCTCCAGTGAATGCAGTGCTCAGCTCTTCATCTGTGATGTCTGCTTTCTGAAGTACAGCATATATCGCCTTCTTTGCACCAGACTTTCATGAATTCCACCAAAGTGAGGTCCATGTGGCGGATTAAACCTCCATTTTATTCCTCGCGCTGCTCCATCTCTAGTTACTCTCACTTGGTCCAGCTGGGTGACCAATTCCATCAATTCTCGGTTAGCCCCAACGAAGTTCGTGCCATTATCTGAAGTAACTTCTACTGGGACGCCTCTACGGTGAGTAAATCTGTTGAAGGCATTCAGGAACGAGTTGGTATCTAAAGCATATGCCATCTCCAAGTGTACCGCCCTCGAGGCATGGCAAGTAAATAGGCACAGGTATCTCTTAGTTTGTACTCTCCCTCGTCCTTGCTTAGTAAGAAACGGTCCAGCATAGTCGACTGAAGAAACTGAGAAGGCTCTCATTGGTGGACTCACTCTTGTTCTTGGCAGGGGGGCCATCAATTGTGACGTTACTCTTGCCTTCTTACGTTCACAGGCTGCGCACTTAGCCTCCCAATCCCGGATCTCCTCTCGACCTCTAATAATCCAATACTTGGCTGACATCTCTGACAAGATCTTGTTTGTCCCAGCTACATGATTCTCTCTTTCATGGTAGAATCTCACCAGTAACTGGGTCACGTGGTGTTTTCTCGGTAGTATTATCGGGAACTTGGCTTCATAGGACAGATTATCATCATAAGCTAGACGACTGTTGCTACGAAGTAAGAAGTCGGCATCTAATTTTGGCGTCAGGCCAGCTATTTGACTGGACTTGGGCAGCTCCCTTCCATGGCATAACGCGCTATACTCCTCTGCAAAGGCTTCTTTTTGGCACTGTCTAATCAAGAGTAACTCAGTCGCTTTTACTTCCTCAACTTCTAGTTCTCCTTGTTTCCTCTCAGTGGGGGCTGCCTGACAATTTCCGATAAACCGCTGCACCCATGCATGAACACGTGTCAATCTCTGCCAGCTGGAGAATCGGGAAGGGTCTAGTCTTGTATCTGCAAGGTTCATCACTTGTTTTAGACTGTTCTTTTCTTCCAAGCTGAGGTAACTGCTCTCATTTTTCATTTCATCCTGGACTTCATCTCCCTGTCCAACAACTCTCTCTGGCCACTCTGAAGAATCCCTCTGTAAAAACTCTGGGCCGTCCCACCATAGGCTGGACTCTGCTAGGTCTTTTGCTCTTACACCTCTTGAAGGCAGGTCTGCTGGGTTTTCTTTGGTTGGCACATATCTCCACTGTTGAGGGTCTGTATGTTGCTGTATCAGGCCTACTCGGTTGGCAACGAAAGGTTTCAGTTTTCTGCTAGGTCGCTTTATCCACCAGAGAACGTTTTGACTATCACTCCAAAACACCACCTCCTTGACATTGGTGGCCAATGCTGCTACAATGTTCAGACTGAGTTGAAGTCCTAGGACCGCCGCCATCATCTCTAGTCTCGGGATGCTCACTGAGGTTAACGGTGCAACCTTGGTCTTGGACGCTACAATCCTTGTGGCTACCATTCCACTGGCATAGGTGCTTCTTGCATACACCACAGTCCCATATGCATCTTTTGAGGCATCACCAAAGGTGTGAAGTTGGAAACTTGTCATCTCCTCAGCAAGTTGTAGGCATCTAGGGATCCTGGCTTGGGCCAACCCTGTGATTTCAACTATCCAATCCCAAGCTTTCTTTTCAATCTCCTCTGGCAATTCTTCATCCCATTCCACGCCACACATCCATACATCCTGCATGATGATTTTTCCTTGTATAACATATGGCGACATCAACCCAAGGGGATCAAAAATGGTTGCTATTCTTCGCAGTAGGCTCCTCTTCGTAAGCTTGAGATCAGCAGCAGGGGGTGTCAGCCGATAACAGAACGCGTCTTCTTCCGCCTTCCACAGCACTCCAAGGGCCTTTACTGATGGCAAATATCCCTCCTCCAAATTAATCTCTGAAGCTCTATCTTCATCTGGTATGATGGCTAAAACTTCGGGTGAGTTGGACAACCATTTTCTGGCATGCATCCCAGCTCCTTTCCACAATGCTGATAACTCTCTGTACAGCTTTTTTCCCTGTTCATCATCGTTCACTGAGTCAAGAGTGTCGTCCATGTAAGTTGACTTCAAAATTGCCTCTGCTGCTCTAGGGCACTGTGTCTGGTGGGCTCTTGCATGCTCTTGAGAAACCAACTGTGCCAAAAACGGTGAGCTGTTGATTCCAAAAACAAGTCGCTGGAACTCAAACGTCTCTGGATCTCTTGTCCTGTCTTCTAGGTCCCGCCACAGAAATCGGTGATACCTTTTATCTTCTTCTTCTAAGGATATCTGCAGGTACATCTCCGCTATGTCGCAAACAATAGCAACTGGGTACCTCCTAAAGCGCAGTAATACCTCGAACAGCTCGTTTTGGATCTTCGGTCCTGTATTTATATTGTCATTCAAACTGACTCCGTCAACTTTCGCCGAGGCATCGAAAACTATCCTTGTTTTTGTTGTGCTCTTGTCAGGACACGGACCACAGGGAAGTGTGGTAGGTACCACTGCTGACTATTTCTCTCATCATCCTTGATCTTCTTAATGTAACCCTTTTCTTGGTATTGCTGAATGACTCGGGAGTAACTTTTTCCAAGCTCTGGATTTTTCTGCAGTTTGGTCTCTGTTGATATCAGCCGTTTCTCAGCCATCTCCCGGCTATCTGGCATTGCTGGGTGGTGGTTTCCCTTCCATGGTACGGCCACTTGATATCAGTCCTCTACTATCTTGACTGACGATCTGGCATTCTGCAGCACTTTCCGATCACTCTCATTCAAGGGGGTTTGTCCTTCATTCACTTTGCTGATGCTCTCTATCTCCCAAAATGCTCTCAGGTTATCATTGATTTCATGCAGCAATGGCGACTCCTTGGTGAAGAAGCTGTAAGCTATGTTGGTTGCCTCCCTCTTTTGGCCCGAGGGAGTCCCTACCGGACCGATACACGTCCATCCCAGTCTTGTCTCTCTCGCTGTTGGTTCACCAGGTCGACCAATGACGTCTCGAATGCTTTGATGTAGCTCACTGTAATCTGCACCTATCAGGAGATCCACTGAGGTTCTCTTACCAATCTTTGGAAACCGGATATCTTTCAAATGGCTATATTGATCCTGCTTCAAAGACCAATCTGTTGCTTTTAAATCACCCGTGACTTTATCCACTGTCTTTGCCCAAATCTTCATATCTACTCGTCGATTCAAACTTTCTATTCCCACTTCAACTGGCATGGTGGTGAATGTCTTCAGCTTTCCATTTAGGACGTTAACTGTGGTTTGTTCAATTTTCCCTTGCACTCCGAGTTCTGCAGCTAAGTTTGCATCTATGTAGGTCGATGTACTCGCATCATCTAGCAAGGCGTTAGTCTTTATTCTTTTTCCACCATGCTTTATTATGACTGGAACGGTTCTCAGCGCGATTTCACTCCAGTTCTTTGCAGCCAGTGTCACTGTTGCCATTGTGCTCTCATCTGAGTCTTGGTAGTTACCACTCCCTTCCATGGGTCGACGACTCTCAGCTCTCTTCGCTTTTCCATGCAGCAACCGGTGGTGTGTCTGTTTGCAGCCATCTATCTTGCATTGACGTGTCCTTGGGCACTTTTCTGCTCTGTGACCATTACCGCTAAGACATCTGTAGCAAAGTTTCTTTTCTTTGGCTGTTTTCCACCGCAGGTCCACTGACATCGCCTTAAAGCTGTCACATTCCCATGCTCCATGCTCTGAACCGCATACATTGCATGATCTGGTGTATTTTCCCATGGCTCCGGAGTGTGACTGTGATTGACGGTCTGTGCTACTTTGTGACGTGACAAAGCTCCTATCTTTTCTTGGGTCTTTCTTGGGAAAATCCCTCACACCACTGATGGCTTCCATAGCGTTGACTTGAAACTCTGTTTCTTCATTTACAAATTCTCGAAGGGACATCACAGTTTTCTCTTTTGCTTTATCATAGGCCCATCTGTGGTAGCGTGCAAGGAGAAGCTCACTCAGTTTCCGCTGTATTGACAGAAACAAACTGCCACTGCCCAATTCAGATTCCTGGTGCGCATCCTTCAAATTAACTGTGATGACATCTAATAGTTCTGCCAATTTCTCTAAATCCTTTGCATTCCCATCACGGACTTGCTTGAACTTCTCTAACTCATCCAGTCTCAGGATAAGCTGCCTCCTCTGGCCTCCGTATTTTCTCTCCAGGCGATCCTTAGCAACTTCATATGCAGACGCTGAATACCCCAACCCATCAACAACTTTCAGAGCTTCACCAGTAAGGCATTCTCTAAGTCTCAACAGCTTGTACTCTGCAGTGATAGTGGTTTCATCGACGCAACTAGTGAAGGCAGCCTTCCATGCTGAGTAGTTTCTCTTATCACCACTAAACTTGGGGATAGTAACGCGGGTTAAATGCCTTGTAGGATCAAACTCAACGGCCTGAGAACTGGAACTTCCGGATGAGACTCTACGGGAACTGCTGGTCGTGACCGCTGCAGCAACTGGTCTTGAGCTTGGGCTGGTACTACTGCTGCTAGTAGTGGTAGTACCACGACTGGTGATAGTGTCACTGGTACCACTGGCAGTGGTAACACTAGGGGGCGGCCTTCTTGGACTGCTGGTTACTACTGGCGTTTCCTCAACACGCTTTTTCTTCGTTGATACATAAAACTCCTCGAGTTTCTTGCTTATGTCGTCATACTCTTGCGCAATCTTCTCCATCTCATCAGAGATTTTGTCGAAATCTTCAAGTTTTCCATTGTCTAAATACGCGTAGGTCAGCTTCGACATGGTTCTCATCGCCCTCTCTTGAGCATCATCAACCTTCTTGGCAGCTGCTTCTATTTGATTACGGGCATCTTCACTCAAGGATGTATCCCTATCGGTGTCTAGGCCTAACTCTTCCAACACATCGTCCAGCAACGACGCCAGTTTTCTTCTTGTCTTTGTAAAACCTGCTTTATCTACAGCTTTCTGTGCTTTCCATTCTCTCACCTCTTTCTCAGAACATTTCTCACGCTCATCATCATCATCAGCATGCAATCCATTGAGGTTATACTCATCCTGTTCACCGTCTTCTGTATGCGTGCCTTCGCTACGTACATCGTGTACATCGCCACGTGCATCGTGTACATCAACACGTGCAACTTGCATGTCTTGTTCTGATGGCGCGTCCTGCGAGCGGCCAGGGCGCGGGAGGTCGGCTCGATCTTTAGGGTACCCCGATCTTTACTCATTTTTTCGGAACTCTATGCTTTAAAGTCTCTATACTATATTGATAACTACGCTCTGCTACCACTTGGTTATTAGACTCTTAGACGATATAAAACATAACAGTTCTTCCGCTTTATTCAGGAATTCCTTGCTACAAAATTCGATCTCCGTCCTTCTTCTTCAGCGCGCCATTCGACCCCCGCGGACCAAGTCCGCACCAGCCGGATGTGAGCCGAAGACAGTCACATCCTCCTGGGAAACTATTAACTCCTATCCACTAAGGACAAAACTTGTCTAATGAGGTCAAATCTCAAGTGGACAAGTCTCCGTCCACGAATGCATACCCAGTACCTTCAGCAGGTCATTGGGGCTGAGGACAGTAATTGTCCAATGAAGGCACCTCCCCAGCAGGTTGTTGGAGACGAGGAAAGTACTTTTCCAATGAAGAGACATCCCCGTGGATCAGTCTCTGTCCACGAATGCACACCCAGAACCTCCAGCAGGTCATTTGAGCCGAGGACAGTAATTTTCCAAAGATGGCATATCACCAGCAGGTTATTGGAGACGAGGACACTACTTTACAAATGAAGAGACACCCCCCGTGGATCAGTCTCTGTCCACGAATGCACACTGGTGATATGCCTTCATTGGACAAGTACTGTCCTCGGCCCCAATGACCTGCTGGAGGTCCTGGGTGTGCATTCACTTAACAGATACTGCTCCACTGGTGATATGCCTTCATTGGACAAGTACTGGCCACGGCTCCAATGACCTGCTGGAGATTCTTGGTGTGCATTCAGTGAAGAGATACTGATCGACGGGGGATGTCTCTTCATTGGAAAAGTAGTGTCCTCGTCCCTAATAACCTGTTGTTGATGTGCCTTCATTGGACAATTACTGTCCTTGGCCCCAATGACCTGCTGGAAGTTCTGGCTGTGCTTTCAGTGGAGAGATACTGATCCACGGGGATGTCTCTTCATTGGAAAAGTACTGTCCTCGTCTCCAATAACCTGTTGTTGATGTTCCTTCACTCGACAATTACTGTCCTCGGCCCAAATGTCCTGCTGGAGGTTCTGGGTGTGCATCATTGACTGACTGATTCCCGGGGGATGTCTCTTCATTGGAAAAGGACTGTCCTCGTCTCCAATAACCTGCTGGACGTCCTAGGTGTGCATTCATTTGACAGATACTGTTCTACTGGTGATATGCCTTCGTTGGACAAGTACTGTCCTCGGCCCCAATGACCTACTGGAGGTTCTGGGTATGCATTCGTGGACGGAGACTTATCCACTGGAGATGTGACCTCAATGGACAAGTACTGTCCTCGGCCCCAATAACCTACTGGATGTCCTGGGTGTGCCATCATCGGACAGGAGATATGCCTTCATTGGCCAAGTACTTTTCTCAGCTCCAACAACATGCTTGAAGTTCTTGGTGTCCATTGTAATCAGTAGACAGATATTTGCCTTCATTAGATAAGTACTGTCCTCGGTTCCAATGACCTGCTGGAGGTCCTGGGGGTGCATTTACTGAACGGATAATGATCGACGGGGATGTCTCTTCATTGGAAATGTACTGTTCTCGGCCCAAATGACCTGCTTGAGGTTCTGGGTGTGTATTCGTGGACAGAGACTGATCCACGGAGAATCTCTCTTCATTGGAAAGGTACTGCCCTCGTCTCCAATACCCTGCAGGTGATGTGCCTTCATTGGACAATTACTGTCCTCAGCCCCAATGACCTGCTGGAGGTTCTGGGCGTGCATTTGTGGACAGAGACTGATCCCCGGGGGATGTATCTTCATTGGAAAAGTACTGTCCTCGTCTCAAAAATCCTGCTGGTGATGTGCCTTCATTGAACAATTACTGTCCTCGGCCCAAATCACTTGCTGGTGGTTCTAGGCATTCGTGGACACAGACTTTTCGTCTGGAGATGTGACCTCATTAGACAAGTACTGTCCTCGGCCCCCAACAACCTGCTGGAGGTCCTTGGTGTGCATTCATTTCACAGAAACTCTTCCATTGGTGATATGCATTCATTGGACAAGTACTGGCCTCGGCCCCAATGACCTGCTGGAGGTCCTGGCTGTGCATTCAGTGGACAGATACTGATCCACGGAGGATGTCTCTTCCTTGGAAAAGGACTGTCCTCGTCTCCAATAACCTGCTGGACGTCCTGGGTGTGCATTCATTTGAAAGATACTGTTCCACTGGTGATATGCCTTCATTGGACAAGTACTGGCCTCGGCTCCAATGACCTGATAGAGGTTCTGGGTGTGCATTCGTGTACAGAGACTGATCCACGGAGGATGTCTCTTCATTGGACAAGTCGTGTCCTCGTCTCTAATAACCTGTTGTTGATGTGCCTTAAGTGGACAATTACTGTCCTCGGCCCCAATGACCTGCTGGAGGTTCTGGGTGTGCATTCGTGGACAGAGACTGATCCACGGGGATGTCTCTTCATTGGACAAGTACTGTCCTCGGCACCAATAACCTACTGGATGTCCTTGGTGTGCCATCATCGGACAGGAGATATGCCTTCATCGGACAAGTACTGTCCTCAGCTTCAACAACATACTGGAGTTTCTGGGTGTCCATTGGAATCAGTAGACAGATATGTGTCTTCATTAGACAAGTACTGTCCTCGGCTCCAATGACCTGCTGGAGGTCCTGGTTGTGTATTCATTTGACATATACTCTTCCACTGGTGATATGCCTTCATTGGACAAGTACTGTCCTTGGCCACAATGACCTACTGGATGTCCTTTGTGTGCATTCAGTGAACAGATACTGATCCACGAAGATGTCTCTTCATTGAAAAAGGACTGTCCTCGTCTCCAATAACCTGCTGGACGTCCTGGGTGTGCATTCATTTGACAGGTACTGTTCCACTGGTGATATGCCTTCATTGGACAAGTACTGTCATGGGCTCCAATGACCTGCTGGAGGTCCTGTGTGTGCATTCATTGAAGAGATATTGATCGACGGAGGATGTTTCTTCATTGGAAATGTACTGTCCTCGGCCCCATTCACCTGCTGGTGGTTCTGGGTAAGCATTCGTGGACACAGACTTTTCCTCTGGAGATGCGACCTCATTAGACAATTACCGTCCTCAGCTCCAACAACATGCTTGAGATTCTGGGTGTCCATTGGATTCAGTGGACAGATATGTGCCTTCAGTGGACAATTACTGTCCTCGGCCCCAATGACCTGCTGGAGGTTCTGGGTGTGCATTCAGTGAACAGATTTTGATCCACGGAGGATGTCTCTTCATTGGGAAAGGACTGTCCTCGTCTCCATTGAACTGCTGGTGATGTGCCTTCATTGGACAATTACTGTCCTCGGCCCCAATGACCTGCTGGAGGTTCTGGGTGTGCATTCAGTGAACAGATTTTGATCCACGGAGGATGTCTCTTCATTGGGAAAGGACTGTCCTCGTCTCCAATTACCTGCTGGTGATGTGCCTTCATTGGACAATTACTGTCCTCGGCCCCAATCACTTGCTGGAGGTTCTCGCTGTGCATTCGTGGACAGAGACTGATCCACGGGGGATCTCTTCTTTGCAAAAGTATTGTCCTCGTCTCCAATAACCTGTTGGTGATGTGCCTTCATTGGACAATTACTGTCCTCTGCCCCAATCACCTGCTGGTGGTTCTGGGTGTGTATTTGTGGACAGAGACTGACTCCAATGACCTGCTGGTGATGTGCCTTCATTGGATTCTTACTGTCCTCGGCCCCAACAACCTGCTTGAGGTCTGGTTGTGTATTTAGTGGACCGATAGATACTGATCTACTGAAGATGTGTACCGTTCTCGGGCCAAGTAACCCCACTAGAGGTCCTTGGTGTGCGTTTCGTCGGACTAGTGTCATGTCCTCGAATCTGGCTAGAGCACCTGGATGTTCTCGTCTCCAGCTGGCTATCCTGGGGATGCCCACAATTGGCTTCAGTTACCTGGAAATAGAGTCTGTATCTTTAATGGAGGAACGCCGTCTTCCAGTCACTTGAGCTTCGCGATCCCGGGTGTGCAGATTGTTCCTCTGCACTGGATGCAGCCTACACAGCCATCGAGCACATTGTACATCAGCCAACCTCTGCCTGTATCATACAGACTCACCATAGCTGGCACAGCATGAACTGAACACATTTGGGCCTATGGTAGATGTCATCAACGGGGCACGGGGCAGCGGTAGCGCAGTGGAAGAGAGTCGGTCTCATGATCAGGAGGTCGTGGTTTCGACTCCCGGCCGAGTCACTGCTTAGTTCCCCTACTGGTCGAGTTCAAGTGAGCACCTTCTGGTTGCTCCTTGAAACCCCTGATTGATTTCTGTGGAGACCGGGGTAATAATAAGATAACCTAAAGCGATTTGAGCGAGAACTTAGTGTCACGGAATTGCGCTATATAAAAGACTCATTATTATTATCAACGGGAAGAACGCACAAGCCATGTTATCTGTCAAAGATTAGGAGACAGTTTATGATACGATGACTTGAAATCCAAAGAATTTGTGTAGTCGAATTTGAAAAGAGTACTTCGACTTCTTAACAGAACTTAAATCTTATAATCCTTGTATATGTCATGTGTATGTACAGTTTGTATTGAAATTTGTATTGAAAGTAGTTGCGCTTTCGTTATTGAGAAGAATATAAAGTATAACATATTCAAGTGGCCTCGGAAAACCCAAGATTATATTTCGAATTCGACCAATCCTAAGTTGAGAAAAGTGAAAAAGAAATGCCCCGTTCTATAAATATCAATTACCAACCATTCCAGTTACGTATTGTCGGCGATGGTGACACGCGATGAGTCGAGACCTGTCAAACTGGACGCCATTGATTTCATTCTACCCGCGCTTGAAAACAATTCTCTTGTCTTTCTAAATCGGTGAAAACAAGAGGTAAGTGTTGTCTTTGAAAGCTTCTATTTCTGCCCCCCCCCCCCCCCCCCCTCGCGAATTTGTAAACAATCCGCGGGGCAAATTGACAGCCCGTCGGTAAGATTCGTGACGACAGTCCTTTCATAGTCTTCCCAGGGGAGAGACGACGCTGATCCACGGCGTCCAGAGTGTACCGTCAGTAAGTGTCTGCGTGACACTAATATACTGACCACTCCGAAGAATGATATCTGAACAGTGGAACGGAGAGTTTATTGGTACATGTATTATCGATACACTCCGATTTCGTCATTTATTCTAATAATTGCCGGTATAGAAGTTTGAAATGTCCTTAATATCTGAGGTGTTGACAGTCATGGCATCAAGAGAACCATGGACCATAATGCGTCAGAATAAAGTAGGACCGGACACTTTTTCCAGGGAGACACTTTCTACTTCTGCACCGGCCTGCATTAATCTACTCCATTTGTCTGACATTTTATCACTTCCTCCACAGACATATTTCACAACCTAAAAAAAAGCTCCAGAAAACCTCATTTTTGGAAAGAGCACCCCCAATTTACCCAAGAAACATGGTTTTCTGTTGGTGCCACAAATTCTAAAACGAAACTTCATTTCTAAGCACATTTCTAGTGTTCATGAAGCATGAAAAAAGTTCCGTTTGACAATTAACCGCACCAAGTTCTGTGACCTGGAAAATGTAGTGTGAGATACACAAGACATAAAAACACAGTTTTCTGGAATAAATACTTGCACAGGTGTACAACTAGTTTAAAGTTTACATGGGCCGGTTATAGATTCAAGTCTGCGTTTTATCAAAACTCTGATTACTATCTTGATTAATATGTGTCTCTGTTAAATTTTTAGGTCGTGATTCTACCGAGCGCCATTTGCAGTCTAAAGTCGAGTACATGGTGAGTAAACAACAATCTGGTTATATCGCTTTATGAGACAAAACCACCATTGATTTTTTAAGCCTTTTAGCAGTTAAATTGTCAATGTTTGACCGCGACGCATCAAATGCTGCGTGGGGCTGTGAATCTGAAATTTTGATATTCCGGACAGTCGGGCAAGTAAATGGTGAAAAATAACTGGTAGTTGACCACGGAAATTTTTTGATAATCGACAAATTAGACAGACATTGATATTTCCACTAACTGGCAGAAAAATCTCAAAACACGCCCCCTATTACCAAATTAGCAAAATTCGAAATTAATTTTTTCATCAAATAATTTCTTTATATCTGTAGACTTGCCACAACAAATAATTTTTCAATGCCTCTCCAAATATGTACTTGAGAGTTAAAAACATGCACTCGTCTAATTGATAGGACACCAACCTATGAATATTCATTAGTGGTCTTGTCTCTTATAGATAGTTTCGAAGTTGAGAATATTAGGATGGATTCGGGGCGTGACATTGTAGAGGAGGACCCAGAGGCCGAAACAAAAGAAGAGGAACCCCGGCGAGCCGTATCAGCCGAAGGTGCTGGGAGACATAATATCATAGAAGTACACCCCGATGCGGACACGAAAGAAGAGGAACCCCGGCGAGCCGCATCAATTGAAGATGCGGGGAGACATAATATCATAGAAGTAGACCACGATGCCGACACGAAAGTTAATGTAGATGTAGCGAATACGGCTAATGCGGGATGTGACAACGAAAAAAGGGCAAAACCGCGAAATGATTTTTCTTCGAGAGATGTCTCGGTTAAGTTAGGTGTTCCCAGCAGTGGATTAGAAAAGGACAATTCCGTGGCGGATAGTGGTATTGTCGTCGAAGAGAATCCGGAGGCTGAAACACAAGTTCAACTGGGTGGCGGGACGGACGAGAACAAGGTGGTTTTCAGCTACTCGCCTCTCACGCCAAAACGATTGAAAGAATTCTACCCGAAGGATAAAGTGATAGGTGACGGGGTAATGGTGTTTGGCAGACTTGCACCTTCAGGGGGTGTCCAGGTAAAACTTAATGACGCGACGATTTCACAAAGACAATTTTCATTGACACTTGTCCACAAATCGGACCAGTGGTACTTCGTTTTTAAAAACCTGAGCAGGCTTAAGAAGGTTTTCCTAAATGAAGAAACTTTGGGACTGGATGAAAGCAGACGACTTCCCCAGGTATCACGATTGCGTATTCGTGATCTTGATTCTAAGTACGGTGAAGGGCAAAGCATGGACTTTTTGTTGTGCGTGGAGACGTCAAATAGATGGAGTAGTTACATATTCGAGGTAACATTTAAAGCTGACTCGAACTTAGACTTCGCAATGAATACACCAGGTTCACAGCTGAATGCGCCCTTGCAGTGTTCCCTCTCACGCAATGTGTCACAAGAGGCACCCAGAAGTTGTCTTGGTGATGATGCCTTCCAACAATAAGCATTGTCTCTCTGTCATGAAGTGGTAATGTAAAGTTTATCAGATCCGTCGCGACTGTCTTGCTTTGATGATATCTCTCATAAGGTTCCATCAGCTCAGTGGAGAGTCGCGACGGCGCCTTGCTGAGTTTATTGTAGAGAACGACGTGTCGTAGGAGTGTTAAAGTGTCGTTCATTTGCTTCGCAATCCAAAGATTTAATCCAGAGTCTCACAAGACGCATTAGAAGAACTGTTGAGGTGATTCACTCTATGAATGTATCAAAATTGTTTAAGGATATGCTTTTGCTCTCTGTTAAAACATGTAAAAATGGAATAAATTTTATGCCACTTTCTGTGTCGGAGTAATTTCTTTTACACCATGTGTATCGATCTCACGAGAGTTCTTCAACAAAAGTGTCATGGAGCTCTTGATAATCTTCTTGATCATACTCAACACCGATGTCCGAAAGTGACGTTCGTGACGGGCAAATTATTTCTGCTTGCTTTTCCGGAAATCGAATGCGGTCGGTTCCGATAGTCAGTATTAATAGGTTATCAATATCACCATCAGGGTCAATTATGTCTGCATGTTCTACCGCTATCAGACATGCACCGAGTTCATTCGTCATGAATCATTTGTCCACTTCAAATATGCATGTATAACTGCAACACGAGCACATGATCAGTCCCACTGCCCCGGTCTGTCCAGCAAGTCTCAACTTGTGCCAAGCCTACATTCAAGACGGCCGTCTTTATGACACTGGCTTGACGACATTCCCGGGACAATACGTTTTCCGGGCTGCTGGCTCAAAACACCATCCGCTCGGGCGGAGACCGGTATGTTGCATCTCCAGACATCTATACCTTTAATGATTCAGTCGTCTCAGCTTCAACTCTGTGACGGTTTTTTCAAATCACTCATTTCAGTTCCCGTCCACGAATTGAAATGAAAGGAGCTGGGGTGCAACTGAAGAATTCCTCCTCGCAACACAAGACATTGAAGGAATGGTTCAGCGCGCTGTCGCCGAAACTCCAGCAGTTAGTTCGCGAGGCTGAGGACCAATCTTGGCCATTCGTCTTCGAGGAGTGGCAGTTCGAGCCGGACAACAAGAAGGAGATCGTCAACATCAATGATCTCATCCAGTCCAAGAATTCAGTCTATCCTGATATGACAGAGGAGGATGTTCTGAAGGTTGTTTCGCATGCCCCCTCAATCGCCGAGTTGTACAAATCTAGCATGAATTGCAGAATGCAGTCTTGATTAGAGAGGCAGTGCGAATCTCATTGGCGTCACCATTATTCGATGCCCATCGGTGTTTTTTTCAGTCCTTCACTAAGACAAGGCTGACTAAGAACGCCAAAATCGGCATGCAGCAGTCAGGCGGGTCAACTTCTTTGAACCCCGGTGACTCCCATACCCCGGACGCAGAGGACCGACCTCGTCCTATAGTCGCCGCGCGCCCTGTCGCCCAACGAGGAAAAACGATAGGGATGACGAAATGGACTGCAATGGAGTCTAGGTGACACAGGAAATTCGAACTTTTTAACTGCAACAAGTGATATGTCCCGGTACATGTACATGTATCGAAATGGTTGCTGAAATAACGTGTCTATCAAGTTTGACTCGAACGCCGTACTATGGCGTGATTGAAATTAATATTTCTAATGTTGTTGTTTTTTTGTTCCAGGAATGTCTTGAACATGCCTATTCAGAGAAGGCCTTCGAGACGGCCGCGTCAGTCGCCCTCCTGCTTGATCGGTTGATGTATTTGCATGGTAACTCCAAATACATCCTCGACAAGGTGGACGACATCAAACAGCAGGCGCCCACCACGGCCATCGCGCCACAGGTCTACCTAAGGAAGGCAAGGTTCCTCAAAGATGGGGGCTCTCTCCAAGATGCCGACAAGACGCTCGATTTCATTCTCTCAGAGAAGGGACATAAAGGTTGGTCACCCCTTTAAAACTTACACTCCGGACGCAGTGGACCGGCCTCGTACTTCATGAGTAGGATGACGAAATGGAATGTCCCGGGTCTATCAAAACTCTACTTTCCAGCTTATGCGTCCACAGATGGCGGTGTTGGAGACCAACTTTCATCAGGGCACATCCAGGTCTTTTGCGTCTTCTCTGATATGCCTGTTATATCTGCAGACGTTTCATCTTGGTTTTGTACTATCTAACCTTTGTATAAAGTAAGGAGCTATGGTGCACCCCAAAAAACTGAAAGATCTGCTTCAGGAGAACTCCGTATTGGACTGTAGGTCCATGTCATTCTGAACCATCAGAGGTACTACATCTTTGAACTCCCTTCCCTTTTGTGTCACGGAGTCCGGGTTGGCGGAGTGGATCCAAAACTTAAGGGTCAAGACGGTCATTGTACTCAATTTGTCCTTCCAGAGCAATGGCGCTATAAGGAGGAGAGCCAGTACAACATTGTTCACGCAACATGCGTCCAGGTGAAAGGAGTCATCAGACATAATCTCGGTAAGCTATTACTTATACTATCATTATTTTGGCTGAGGACCAAAGACATACACGCAAGTCCTACCCGGTCCATGGCTTCTCGCTGTCGAGATACTGGCCAGAGATTTGATCGAAGTCCTACCCGTTCATGGCCTATCTGGCGGGATACTGGCCAGAGATACGAAGATCTACCTGGTCCGTGGCTTCTTTTGCGGGATACTGGCCAGAGGTGTGACTTAGCTGCGAATTTGCACCTGAGAATAAGCTGTTCTAATGTAATTTTGAACAGAACTGGAAATGACAGCAGGCCTTTTCAAAAGTGCAAGTGTGAACGTGCAAGCTACTGCAACAGTATCCTCAAATTTAAAGTCAAGTACATGTGTTCAAGTATATACAGATGGCTAAGCTGAGCGCTCTTTCGTCGAATCGGATTGCGGAAATCGACTAGATTACACAAAAACACTTCGTTAATTGATATCAAGTGAGTGCTTGTTTATTTTTTCTGTCCCTCATGTTCTTGTATATAGGTCTTTGGTTGGAAGCTGCAGACCTTATCCTCGAGTCTATCCGGAGATACAACAGCCTACCCAAGCCCGACCAAAAAGAAATAAGCTCCTCGTTGGGCATCCTCTCAGATGTCCTAAGAAACATCTCTCATTCAGAGTTCAAGCAGATGCTGCTGAAGTATGCGTGCCGCTATAACCATCCCCTTGAAGAGGCCTATGCTGCGAACAGACAGGCTGCCTGGCTGACTAGATTCGACCCATTTTTCTTCGCGAGGCATGCGGTAAGCGGGCGGCCTTGAAAAGACATAGTCACAATCATGAGACTGCTTGTCTTCTTTAAATGAATTCATTGAAATACTCTGATTCTACTATTAGCTAGTATAGCCATCAATTGGTGATTCGAACAGTTTTGCATTCTGGTGTGAACAATTATGGCAGCAGGCCTACCACATCTTTGGGCACATCCCGGTGGTCGAGTAGTGCTAAATAGTCTAGGTATTACCCTTAAATCTTTATGCGACGCAACTAAATCTAGGGGCAACTCGCAAATCGAGTTATGGCGGAAACGACTTCGGTATCTGGGGCACAGTCGATTCTGTGGGTGTGAGTGCGAATCTCCCCAAATTGGCGACAACCCTGACTGGTCACAAGTTTTTTCCTCACTTCCTTTCATTGCTTTAGCCCCTCACATTTTCTGAGGCTGATTTCATTCCATTTCTCTTCCAGCGAAGGGCTGGCGAGGTGTTGCTCATGTTCGTGATCACACTGCCTCAGGAAGACCGGCTTAAGCAGATCACTCAGGCTCTCAACGACCTCAAGATGAGCCTCAAGGGACACCTATCATTGAATAAACTCACGAGTCGAGAGCAGCTGAATGAATTCACATGCGCTGTGTACCAATGTTTCATAGCCTACCGTCTGATGGCTACCCCAGGAGCAATCTCGAAAGCTATTGAGATCGAAAAGAACTGCATGGTCATTTATGATCATCACTGCGCCGCTACTGACGCTGTTCCTCTCGAGGAGAACTTTGTCAAAGCAATCCATAAAGTCCATGACTTGCTGGAACTACCGCGAAAAACTGTCAGTGCTCCTGAAACTAATGAGTTTCTCAACCTACCAGCTTATGAATACCGGTACCCGACTCTCCGAGAATCTGTGGCATCGACCCCTAACCACATAGGCACTCAGGTGGTGTCCCATCCTGAGGACACAGCCAACAGTCGAGCGCCATTGTCCCGTTTCCGCACCCGGGTTACGAGACATGCTACTGGTGCTGCCACTCCAAGGAAAGACAATCAAAACGAAAGGGCCATGGAAGAATCTGCAACGACACGTGTTCGTTCAATCTCTTGGAGCCTGGCACCTACACTTACGGAACCAGAGGCTGACACCAAGCCATCCAAACGACAACCAGCGGCTGCTACTCCTATGGTGACCGAGCACAACCGCTCGGGTACTCGAGCTCGACTCACCCGTTCCAATACAAGAGCTAACAGACATGCTATTGGCTCCACTGCAGGGAATGGTGAACAAGAAGGAGACACTTCAGTCGCTGATCTCTCGGAAAAGACAACTTCCATCTCAGTGAGTTTGTCAGTAGCACCTACTCTTATGGACCCAGAGGCTGACACTCGACCATCAGGACGACGGCAGCCAGAGACAGCAGACTCGTCAAGGTATCGAGACACAGGGATAGCAGTGAAAGTGGGAGATAGAGAAGGTCAGTTTCAGCAGATGACCAAATCTGGCGGAGGTCCGAATGAAGAGAGCGGCACTCCTGCGGTAGTTCGCCCGCCTGTCGCATCGCATTGCCTGGGGCTTCCGAGCGCCAATAATGTCGTAGAAACTGCTTCTTGGACTGGTAGTCTCGGAGGACAGTTTGAATTGCCGCATGAAGCTGCTACTCTTGCTGATGATTTTGGTGTTTATGCTTCATCTGAGGATACAGGTTACAGTGGATCAACGCAAGGCTTGATGAATCCAAAGACAGAGGATGCGTCCATCGCGAGTCACGAACAAGGGGTCGAAATTGACGAGTACGTTGAGAGTGTCCAACCGATGAACCTCGAAGACAAACCCACACAACTCCCGCAGACGTTCCTCGTGCCTGATCCAGTGAGCCCAATAAGCTCATTCGTAGACTGCACCCTCTCTGCATTGCCTGGACAGACAATGAATCCTTCCGCTAATATCGAGATGACTGATTCCCGCCAAGGTCACGCCTTAAAGACAGGCGAGATACCGTTGGGTGTTCATCGTAAGTATCTACTTGGCACATCATGATTCCAACTTCTGAGTATTTCCTCAATGGCATAAGTAAGTACATGTACGTGTATCGGCAAAGGTTATGACGTCAATTTTGTCACTGAAGACGCTATCACCAATGATTCTGACTGAAACAAAAATACACAGGTACTGCGACGGGTTAACTGACCGCTGAGACATACTTTTTAGGCTATTGAACTGAAATCTCGTCCTTTTTTCCTTTTATATAGAAGAAATTCAGAGTTGTTTCATTAAAAGAAAGGTTTTAAAATGGAAATTATTTCCATACTGACGATTGACTGAAATTCAAATTCAAGTGTCGTGCACTGAATATTAACCTATGTGTATAAAACAGATAGAAAGAAAACTTCTGTCTGTGTTGTCCATGTGCCACTGGCAGTCTGGTGGACGCCGCCGGGGCATCTCTAGTCATCGGTGTCCGCCTCCAGGGACCGGCCGTAATTTCAAGAATCTACACATGTATTTCCCAGGTGCCCGGGTGTTTAAATTCGACGCTGCCCACAATACATGGACTTGCTCGACGACCCTGGTCTACGTCGATGACAAGCTGGACGTTCGTCCAAAGGGAGCCATGCGTGACGTCATCAAACTTCAGTATCTTAATCAGGATGAACCAAAAGCAAGGTAACAAATTAAAGGGTACATCCGGACACAGAAATAGACAATCTATCTACTCTGAGGTCGAATTGCAGCAAGCGCTAGAAAATATCTCTCTGATACGGTGTCCATTTTTAGATGCGTCGTTTAACTCACCAGATGTTCTTTGTCTTGATAGATACGTTGGCAAGAGATACCGAGATGCCAGGCGGAAGAAGCTGCATTTGTACTACCAGGATGTCGTCTGCCAGATGACAGCGCGCCATTTCGTGGCCCTGTTCAACCAGGCGCTCAAGGACGACAATCAGGCCTGGAAGATCCAGTTTGTTCCTGCAGCGCACATCCAACTTTTGTCGGATGACCACAAGGACATAGTTTATTTGTTAAATGTTGAGCCGTTCGTGGAGGGGTCAGATTTTGTCAAAGTGACCAACAACTCCAAGTATGTCAACCCAGATTTAACTAAGGAACTTGTGGACGTGTCCCTAGCCTTTATGCACTTTACATGGGAGCAGTCCGAAGGCAGGATACTGGTGACAGACCTTCAGGGTTGGTTGCCCCGGGACCAAAAAGGCACCATCATTTTCACAGACCCTGCCATTAATTCAGAACCTCTGAAGACCGTATTTGTTACTGGTAACCGTGGTAAAGAGGGTGTTGACGACTTTTGGAGTGAGCAACATCCGACATGTAACGATATATGCTACTCGCTAGGAATAAAGAGACCTCAATTTGCCTCTTAATTCTTACACTCCAGAGGCAGTGGACGGGCCTCGTCCCTCATCCTAAGGATATCCAATTAGGATAATGCAATGGACTGTCCTGGGAGAGTCTACTGAATTCCTAGCTGAACAAAACGCTATTTTACCAGAAATGTAATATATCTATTTAGTGAAGGGTGTGTGATTCATGAATTCATAACACTTTAAGAATTGAAACACTCTGAAGAGTCTATACACCTTGGAACTGCCAACTTTGGTAAAGGTGGCTGGGGCGTTTTTTTGCGCGGTCACTGACTTGTAAGCTCAGTCCGTGACGCGATTGACATCGAAATGCAATATCTATCACGTCCTGTCAGTCAACATGACATCAATCGATAGGACTGGAAGGCAGAGGGTATGGTTTGGATATAAATTTATTGCTGGGAATTTTGAAGACCTCTATTTCGGCTTGGGTTCTGAGTTTACATGCTACTGCAAGTCTTCAAAATACTATTAAATTGAAGAATATTTCAAGCCAGCATTTGACCTTGAGCATTTGTAAGGTTAAAATAAGCAACGTTTGTATTTCTGTCCATAACAATATCTGAGTTAAAACTTTCCAGAATACATGTAAATAAAGTTCAGGCATGCAAGCGTAATGTTACTATTTGTTCTTAGCAGATTAGTGGCTCGTGACTGTGCTAATTTCTAAACATTGTGTTTGTTTGAAGTGTTAACAAACAATGAAAGGGAAATATTCTGGGAGTGCTGAAACTGCCGGGGAATGGATTTCCTCAAACATGCACAAATCATGTATGGTGGTATTCTTGTTGTCAGTTATTACACAAGATGAAGTGTTCTTATGTAATTGTCGCATGGTTTTGACTTCGATGAAAAAGGACAAGCACTTTTGTGCAAACCGTTCCAGACTTTGTAGCTTGAACTGCAGACTAATTTTTTTCGTGAGGGACTGGTAGCTTATCCTGTGTAGCAGGGCTTTCCAACTACTACAAGCAGTCTGTAAGGGGCACCAGGCTGATCCTGGGGGTACAAAGAAACTGCCAGGGGTGCAAGACTGCTGGTCCAAGTTGCACTTAACCACCGTGCACCTGGCTAATGAGTATGACGGGTCTATTTTGGCCTTAAAGTCTCCCTTTGTATAGTACCCCCAGGTATATGGCACGGCTTAACCCGCCGGCCATGAGGGAATTCCTTTTCGGCCCAGTGGTTGGCGCGTTGGCCCCAGAGTGGAAGTTAAGCAAAAGTTGGTTATATTTGTCGCATGTCGAAGGGTCGTCACAACATTGGAGACCTTCTGCAACTGTCCCGGGTTGAGGAAAAGTTGGAAGACCCTGCAATAGAATCATTGGGGTAGCTGATTTTACATCATATCATTATTGGACTTTCATGAACCAAAATGTGGGCTTTGTCCTTGATATCACCGTCAGAATTTCTGATACAAGCTCACTTTCAACATTGGCCAACAGTCTAGGAAAAGCTTCAGAGAAGTCTTTTTCATCAAAGTTTCGAAGCTAAATTAAGTAGTGCCGCGGTGAGCTTCAAATTGCTTGACATTAGATGCTACAGAAAGTGTTAGATGTAATTAGGGGATTCATCATACTAATGAGGGGGTCATCATACTCCCTGTCCCAGGAAACGTGTCAGGAGTTGAACTGGTTTGAAGTGACCAGTCCGTAGAGGATTATTGTACGTGTCATTTGATTGGGTCAGTGGCATCAAGAATTCATAAAGTCTTCTCTTTATTAATTCTTGGAGGCATGTGTATGAACACAAGGCAAGGTGGGCTACACAAGGCTTTGTTACCATCTTTAAATTGTCTTGATTTGTATATTTAAATCGGAGAAAAATACACATTAGAATGTATATGAGGAAGTGCGTCTCGGTGTTCGTTATAACATGGTGAGGTTTTTAAACCTGCCTGAGCATTGGCGAGAAATGTTTAATGACCTAGGTGCTGTCTGCGATCTTATGTCTGATATACTTTCAGTTGATGCAAATTGCAAGCTAAGTAGCTTGCAACCAATTTGGTGAGTTAATTAGTCAACAGCTACATGAATATTGGTGTGAACTGAAAAAAAGTCCGGGAAACATTCATCTGCATGAGACTCGAATTGAAAATCATGCAAAGTTGTGATGCATGCCTTCAGATCAAGTACATGTATTGTCCACAACCCCATTAACCTTCTGGATGTCCTGGGCGTGCAATCATCGAACAGGAGATATGCCTTCATTGGACAAGTACTGTCCTCAGCTCCAATGACCTGCTGGAGGTCCTGGGTGTCCATTGCATTCAGTGGACAGATATGTGCCTTCATTGGACAAGTACTGTCCTCGGCTCCAATGACCTGCTGGAGGTCCTGGGTGTCCATTGGATTCAGTGGACAGATATGTGCCTTCATTGGACAAGTACTGTCCTCGGCTCCAATGACCTGCTGGACGTCCTGGGTGTGCATTCAGTGAACCGATACTGTTCCACTTGTGATATGCCTTCATTGGACAATTACTGTCCTCCGCCTCAATGACCTACTGGAGGTCCCGTGTGTGCATTTAGTGAACCGATACTGTTCCACGGAGGATCTCTCTTCATTGGACAAGTACTGTCCTCGGCTCCAATGACCTGCTGGAGGTCCTGCGTGTGCATTTTGTGAACCGGTAACTGATCTACGGAGGATGTCTCTTCATTGGAAAAGTACTGTTGTCGTCTCCATTAACCTGCTGCACGCCCTGGGTGTGCATTCATTTGACAGATACTCTTAAACTGGTGATATGCCTTCATTGGACAAGTACTGGCCTCGGCTCAAATGACCTGCTGGAGGTCCTGGGTGTGCATTCATTTTACAGATACTGATCCACGGAGGATGTCTTCATTGGAAAAGTACTGTCCTCGTCTCCAATGATGAATGAAGAGTATCTGACAAATGAATGCACACCAAGTACCTCCAGCAGGTTGTTGGGACCGAGGACAGTACTGGTCTAATGACGTCACATCTCCAGAGGAAATGTCTGTGTCCACGAGTGCATACCCAGAACCACCAGCAAGTAATTGGGGCCGAGGACAGTAATTGTTCAATGAAGGCACATCACCAGCAGGTCATTGCAGATGAGGACAGTACTTTTCCAATGAAGAGACATCCTCCGTGGATCAGTATCTCTTCACTGAATGCACACCCAGGACGTCCAGCAGGTTATTGGAGCCGAAGACAGTCCTTTTCCAAGGAAGAGACATCCCCCGTGGATCAGTCTCTGTCCACGAATGCACACCCAGAACCTCCAGCAGGTCATTTGAGCCGAGGACAGTAATTTTCAAATGATGGCATATCGCCAGTAGAACCATATCTGTAAAATGAATGCACACCCATGTCCTCCAGCAGGTCAATGGGTCCGAGGACAGTACTTGTCCAATGAAGGCACATCACCAGCAGGTTATTGGAGACGAGGACACTACTTTACAAATGAAGAGACATCCCCATGGATCAGTCTCTGTCCACGAATGCACACTGGCGATATGCCTTCATTGGACAAGTACTGTCCTCGGCCCCAATGACCTGCTGGAGGTCCTGGGTGTGCATTCATTTGAAATATACTGTTCCACTGGTGATATGCCTTCATTGGAAAAGTACTGTCCTCGTCTCCAATAACCTATTGGTGATATGCCTTCATTCGACAATTACTGTCCTCGGCCCAAATGTCCTCCTGGAGGTTGTGGGTGTGCATTCCTGGACAGAGACTAAACCACGGTGGATGTCTCTTCATTAGAAAAGTACTGTCGTCGTCGCCAATAACCTGCTGGTGATGTGCCTTCATTGGACAATTACTGTCCTCGGCCCCAATGACCTGCTGGAGGTTCTGGGTATACATTCGTGGACGGAGACTTGTCCGCTGGAGATGTGACCTCATTGGACACGTACTGTCCTCGACCCCAATAGCCGACTGGAAGTCCTGGGTGTGCCATCATCGGACAGGAGATATGCCTTCATCGGACAAGTACTGTCCTCAGCTCCAACAACATACTTGCGGTTCTTGGTGTCCGTTGTAATCAGTAGACAGATATGTGCCTTCATTAGATAAGTACTGTCCTCGGCTCCAATGACCTGCTGGAGGTCTCCAATAATCTGCTGGACGTCCTGGGTGTGCATTCATATGGCAGATACTGTTCCACTGGTGATATGCCTTTATTGGACGAGTACTGTCCTCGGCTCCAATGACCTGCTGGAGGTCCTGGGTGTGCATTCAGAGAAGAGATACTGAGCCACGGGGGATGGCTCTTCATTGGAGAAGTACTGTGGTCGTCTCCAATAACATGCTGGTGATGTGCCTTCATTGGACAAATACTGTCCTCGGCCCCAATGACCTGCTGGAGCTTCTGGGTATGCATTCGTTGACAGAGACTGATCCACGGGGATGTCTCTCCATTGGAAAAGTACTCTCCTCGTCTCAAATAACTTGCTGGTGATGTGCCTTCATTCGACAATGACTGTCCTCGGCCCAAATGATCTGCTGGAGGTTCTGGATGTGCATTGATGGAAAGAGACTGATCCACGGGGGATGTCTCTTCATTGGAAAAGTACTGTCCTCGTCTCCAATAACCAGCTGGATGTCCTGGGTGTGCATTCATTTGACAGATACAGTTCTACTGGTGACATGCCTTTATTGGACAATTACTGTCCTCGGCCCCAATGACCTGCTGGAGGTTCTGGGTATGCATTCGCGGACGGAGACTTGTCAACTGGAGATGTGACCTCATTGGACAAGTACTGTCCTCGTCACCAATAGCCTACTGGATGTCCTGGGTGTGCCATCATCGGACAGGAGATATACCTTCATTGGACAAGTACTGTCCTCAGCTCATACAACTTGCTTGAGGTTCTTGTTGTCCATCGTAATCAGTAGACAGATATGTGCCTTCATTAGATAAGTACTGTCCTCGGTTCCAATGACCTGCTGGATGTCCTGGGGGTGCATTTACTGAACAGATAATGACGGAGGATGTCTCTTCATTGGAAATATACTGTCCTCGGCCCCAATGACCAACTGGTGATGTGTCTTCATTCGACAATTGCTGTCCTCGGCCCCAATATCCTGCTGAAGGTTCTGGGTGTGTATTCGTGGACAGAGACTAAACCACGGGGAATGTCTCTTGATTACAAAAGTACTGTCGTCGTCTCCAATAACATGCTGGTGATGTTCCTTCATTGGACAATCACTGTCCTCGGCCCCAATGACCTGCTGGAGGTTCTGGGTATGCATTCGTGGGCGGAGACTTATCCACTGGAGATGTGACCTCATTGGACAAGTACTATCCGCAGCCCCAATAACCTACTGGATGTCCTGGGTGTGCCATCATCGGACAGGAGAGATGCCTTCATTGGACAAGTACTGTCCTCAGCTCCAACAACATGCTGGAGGTTCTGGGTCTCCATTGGAGTCAGTAGACAGAGATGTGCCTTCATTAGACAAGTACTGTCCTCGGCTCCAATGACCTGCTGGAGGTCCTGGGTGTGCATTCAGTGAACAGATACTGATCCACGGAAGATGTCTCTTCATTGGAAATGTACTGTCATCGGCCCCAATGACCTGCTTCAGGTTCTTGATGTGTATTCGTGGACAGAGACTGATCCACGGAGAATGTCTCTTCATTGGAAAAGTACTGTCCTCGTCTCCAATGACCAGCTGGTGATGTGCCTTTATTGAACAATTACTGTCCTCGGCCCAAATCACCTGCTGGTGGTTCTGGGTATGCATTCGTGGACACAGACTTTTCCTCTGGAGATGTGACCTCATTAGACAAGTACTGTCCTTGGCCCCAACAACCTGCTGGAGGTCCTGGGTGTGCATTCAGTGAACAGATTTTGATCCACGGAGGATATCTTTTCATTGGAAAAGGACTGTCCTCGTCTCCAACAACCTGCTGTTGATGTGCCTTCAGTGGACAATTACTGTCCTCGGCCCAATGACCTGCTTGAGGTTCTAGGTGTATATTCGTGGACAGAGACTGATCCACGGAAGATGTCTCTTCATTGGAAAAGTACTGTCCTCGTCTCCAATGACTTGCTGGTGATAAGCCATCATTGGGCAATTACTGTCCTTGGCCCAAATGATCTGCTGGAGGTTCTGAGTGTGCATTGGTGGACAGAGACTGATCCACTGGGGGATGTCTCTTCATTGGAAAAGTACTGTCCTCGTCTCCAAAAAACCTAATGGTGATGTGCCTTCATTGAACAACTACTGTCCTCGGCCCAAATCACCTGCTGGTAGTTCTGGGTATGCATTCGTGGACACAGACTTTTCCTCTGGAGATGTGACCTCATTAGACAAGTACTGTCCTCGGCCCCAACAACCTGCTGGAGGTCCTGGGTGTGCATTCAGTGAACAGATTTTGATCCACGGAGGATGTCTCCTCATTGGAAAATGACTGTCCTCGTCTCCAATAACCTGCTTGACGTCCTGGGTGTGCATTCATTTTACAGATACTGTTCCACTGGTGATATGCCTTCATTGGAAAAGTACTGTCCTCGGCCCCAATGTCCTGGGCGTGCATTCAGTGAAGAGATACCTATCCACGGAAAATGTCTCTTCATTGCAAAAGAAGTCCTCGTCCCAAATAACCTGCTGGTGATGTACCTTCATTGAACAATTACTGTCCTCGGCCTCAATCACTTGCTGGTGGTTCTGGGTATGCACTTCTGGACACAGACTTTTCCTCTGGACATGTGACCTCATTAGACAAGTACTGTCCTCGGCCCCAACAACCTGCTGGAGGTACTTGGTGTTCATTCATTTGACAGATACTCTTCCACTGGTGATATGCCTTCATTGGAAAAGTACTGTCCTCGGCCCCAACAACCTGATGGAGGTTCTGTGTGTGCATTCGTGGACAGATACTGATCCACGGAGGATGTCTCTTCATTGGAAAATGACTGTCCTCGTCTCCAATAACCTGCTTGACGTACTGGGGGTGTATTCATTTGAAAGATACTGTTCCACTGGTGATATGCCTTCATTGGACAAGTGCTCGCCTCGGCTCCCTTCATTGGAAAAGTTCTGTCCTCGTCTCCAATGACCTGCTGGTGATGTGCCTTCATTTGACAATTACTGTCCTAGGCCCCATTCACCTGCTGGTGGTTCTGGGTATGCATTCATGGATACAGACTTTTCCTCTGGAGATGTGACCCCATTAAACAAGTACTGTCCTCGGCCCCAACAACCTGCTGGAGGTACTTGGTGTTCATTCATTTGACAGATACTCTTCCACTGGTGATATGCCTTCATTGGACAAGTACTGTCCTCGGCCCCAACAACCTGCTGGAAATCCTGGGTGTTCATTCATTTGACAGATACTCTTCCACTGGTGATATGCCTTCATTGGACAAGTACTGTCCTCGGCCCCAATGACCTGCTGGAGGTTCTGGCTGTGCATTCAGTGAAGAGATGCTGATCCACGGAGGATGTCTCTTCATTGGAAAAGTAGTCCTCGTCTCAAATAACCTGCTGGTGATGTACCTTCGTTGTACAATTACTGTCCTCGGCCCCAGTGACCTGCTGGAGGTTCTCGGTGCGCATTCGTGGACAGAGACTGATCCGCGGGGATGTCTCTTCATTGGAAAAGTACTGTCCTCGTCTCCATTGACCTGCTGGTGATGTGCCTTCATTGGACAATTACTGTCCTCGGCCCCAATGACCTGCTGGAGGTTCTGGGTGTGCATTTAGTGAACAGATTTTGATCCACGGAGGATGTCTCTTCATTGGAAAAGGACTGTCCTCGTCTCCAATAACCTGCTGGTGATGTGCCTTCATTGGACAATAACTGTCCTCGGCCCCAATGACCTGCTGGTGGTTCTCGCTGTGCATTCGTGGACAGAGACTGATCCACGGGGGATGTCTCTTCTTTGCAAAAGTATTGTCCTCGTCTCCAATAACCTGCTGGTGATGTGCCTTCATTTGACAATTACTGTCCTCGGCCCAAATGATCTGCTGGAGGTTCTGGATGTGTATTCGTGGACAGAGACTGATCCACGGAGGATGTCTCTTAATTGGAAAAGTGTTGTCCTCGACTCCAATGACCTGCTGGTGATGTGCCTTCATTGGACTATTACTGTCCTCGGCCCCAACAACCTGCTTGAAGTCTGGTTGTGCATTTAGTGGACAGATCGATACTGATCTACTGAAGATGTGTTCCGTTCTCGGGTCAAGTAACCCCACTAGAGGTCCTTGGTGTGCGTTTCGTCGGACTAGTGTCATGTCCTCGACTCTGGCAAGAGGTCCTGGATGTCCTCGTCTCCAGCTGGCGGTCCTGGGGATGCCCACAATGGGCTTTAGTTACCTGGAAATAGAGTCTGTTTCTTTAATGGAGGAACGCCGTCTTCCAGTCACTTGAGCTTCGCGATCTCGGGTGTGCAGATTGTTCCTCTGCACTGGATGCAGCCTACACGGCCATGGAGTACATTGTACATCAGCCAACTTCTGCCTGTATCATACAGACTCACCATAGCTGGCACAGCATGAACTGAACACATTTGGGCCTATGGTAGATGTCATCAACGGGGCACGGGGCAGCGGTAGCGCAGTGGAAGAGAGGCGGTCTCATGATCAGGAGGTCGTGGGTTCGACTCCCGGCCGAGTCACTGCTCAGTTCCCCTACTGGTCGAGTTCAAGTGAGCACCTTCTGGTTGCTCCTTGAAACCCCTGATTTATTTCTGTGGAGACCGGGGTAATAATATGATATCCCAAAGCGCTTTGAGCGAGAACTTAGTGTCACGGAATTGCGCTTCAAAAAGACTCATTATTATTATCAACGGGAAGAACGCACAAGCCATTGTTCTCCTGATATGTCCTCCTGACGACTCCAAAGAACCAACGAAACTTGATAACTAAACGAAAAGCGTGTTATTGATATTCTTAAAATAAACCATCTTCCATTTTACCATGCTGCCACACACCTCCCAAAACTCTCACCAGATGGCAACACCGTACTCAGACGGACCTGTCTCTGGTTGTGACTTGTCTACATCACTCTTCAGAACATCCTCCCCTCCTTGGAAGCTTACAGTTTACAACCCAGTAATTATACATTTAATGTTTGTACCCAAAACTTAACCTAAAGCTTAGAACTCAAAACTTTGTCACAACTCTAAAACTCACTGAAGCAAATGACCCAAGTATAAAACCAACTACAATTAATGTATGATCAACTGTGAGATGGTGGCAAACCACATCACTTAAAACTCACAAGTGTTGCCATCAAAGAACTCAAGAATTTGTTGATTGGGCTCAAAACCTTCAAATTAAAACACTGGAGGGATTCTCCTCAAGATTGGTCAAAATGTCCAAAATTATTATTATACGGCATCAACACTGCTCTTGCTGTAAACAATGCTGTCCAATGTCCAATATTTCAACTTCAGTCGTAAACATATACCGTTTGTACATGATGAATAAATGTCGATTTTCACCAGAATCCGAAGTTTATAGATTTCTTTTCTTGTTATTGTCCATCCTGTAAGACCGCACAAGTCCCATCATGGAATTCAGAATTTGTCCAAATGCACGTACATGTACCTTATGTACACTGGTACATTGTATAGAAACCCAATTTCAGCTAGATTTGACACTGTTTGAGCAAGATTCTGGTCAGTGCAAATACAATTCTTATTTGCAACATTAACCCTGTGTTTTCCAAAACCTCAAAACTCTAAAAACTATCCAACTTCACCAAAAACTCAAAAACCTTGCCTTGACATGGCCCATAAAATAACTGAAAATTCACTTTGATGTCACAAATGAATTTCCTCCCTGAATTATGAATTGTGAGCCTTTCACTGACTTTCACTAGATTGACATAAGAGTTGTTTGACCAAAGAAGGACTTGAGCTATATTTTCACCAATTTTTCTCCCAAATAACACATACTGTGGAAAACCATCCACCAACACCCGGAAAACCAGGAAAATTCACCCAATTTTGCAAACTCTCACCCAGAAATGCAAATTAACCCCAAGCTCAGTCCCCTTTAGGCTTCAACAACTGAAAAATGCCAGTTTGTTTCACCTTATCGTTCCTTTTTCGAAATGACCGGACGAAATGCGACGAATGTCCCGAAAACGGCATTCTTGTTGTGGAAACGTCTCGAAAAAAGGTAGATTCGACGAATATTACTGGATGTCCTATATAAAAACGTTCGTGTTGTGGAAGTTGTCTCGGACGTGATGATTCTCTCGAATTTGATGTCCCTCGACGATTGAAAATCCCATTTGAACGGGGGATTTCCGATACTGTAGACCACGTAAATTCCATGGTAAATTTGCGTAGATTGTTCTTTTGATTACCATGGCAATACATTTCGTAACAATCGTTATTTTGGCATTGTCTCTGATCGAAAGTGACGATACGGCTCCCGATTTGATAATACGCTACTCGTCTTCTTCTTTGTTGTCGTCTTCGTAGTGTTCCAGTGGACATAGCTTTACCACTGGACGTTTGGAGATGGTTTCGCCAACTTGGACATCGGCGACTCTGACGTTTCCATCTGGCCCGGGGTAGACTCGGACAACCCGGCCAAGCGGCCATTTGCCTCTTGGGAGGTTAGTGGATGCGATGATGACTACATCCCCAACCTGACACTGCATGGTCTTGGTTCTTCTGCCATTTCTTCCTCGTATGTAGCGTTGGTAACCACTCCTGCATCCAACGATCCCAGAAGTGTAGGACGATCTCCTGGACTCTTCGCCAACGTCGTCTTGGATTGAAATCGGACGTGTCAATAGTCTCTGGTGCGAATCGTCCTCCAAGACTCCCATGTAGAAAGTGGTTGGGAGTCAGTGGGACAACATCTTGGTGATTTCCGGACTGATAAGTCAATGGCCGTGAATTTATCAATCCCTCTGCTCCAACGATGGCGCTGTGAAGTTCTTCATCATTGATCTCGGCATTCCTTAGGATTGCTTTGATCGCCTTTTTGGCTGCCTTGATCATGATCTCGTGTACCCCAGAGAAGTGTGGAGTCTCTGGGGGGTGAAAATGCCAACGTACTCCATAGGTTGTCGCCGTTTGCTGGATCTTCTTCTCATCAAGACTCCTGACTGCCTCCAATAATTCTAGCTCGTTCTTTCCACCGCGTAGATTTCCGCCATTATCTGAGGTCAAGTCAGCAGGTAATCCTCGTCTTGAAGCCATCCGGAAAAAGGCGTTCAGAAAGCTGTCTGTGTTCATGCTGTAAGCCATCTCTAAATGTATCGCCCTGGTTGCGAGACATGTGAAAAGACAGAGATATCTTTTCTGACGCGTCTTTCCTCGACCTTGTTTAGTGATGAAGGGTCCAGCGAAATCGACAGAGCTCTCCACAAATGCTCTCATGGACATTCTTGATCTTGACTCGGACAGTGGCGCCATCAATGGGGGTCGCGGTTGGCTTTTCCGACGTTTGCAGTGATTGCATTCTTTCTCCCATTATCGTATGACTTCTCTGGCTGACAGGATCCAATATCTCGCTGACAGGTGGGACAATACCTGGTTTGTCCCAAGATGTTTGCAGGTTTCATGGGCATCCTTTACTACAAGCTTCGTCACTCGATGGTTTCTTGGTAGGATTGTTGGGTACTTCATCTCCAAAGGTAGATACTGTGCTTGGCTCAGCCTCCCATCCAATCTCATCACATCATCGGTGTCTAATGTAGGCCTCAGCGATGACAACTTGGATCCTCTTGATACCTCTCGTTTTGACTTTATGGCCCTTTTCTCGGCCCCAAATTCAGCTGCCTGGCAGTATCGGATGTAAAAGGCTTCGGTGTCCTTTATCTCCTCTGGCTCTAATATGCTGCTTGTCCTTCTCAAATCAGCTGGCAACCTGCAATTTTCCAGAAAGCGATCAACCCATGCCCTTACTCGGCACATCCTCTTCCAACTGGAGTATCTTGCTGGCTCCAATCTTCCCAATCCTCCATTTTCTGGGACAGCAAGGTACGTCTACAACTGGGGTAGGTTTTCCTCCAAACATTGCTTCCTCGTTTCAGCTTTCACTGCTTCTGATGGTTGCTTCTTCTCGACTTTGTTCTCTGGCCACATAGTTGGGTCCTCTGTAAGAAATGCCGGTCCCTGCCACCATAGCGTGTTGTAGCTTAACTGACTCACAGTGAGACCTCTGGTGAGTAGATCCGCGGGATTCTCAGCAGTGGGTACGTATCTCCACTGGTCAGGATTTGTAGCTCTCTGGATCTCTCCAACGCGATTTGCAATGAATGGCTTGAAGGCTCGCCCTCTTCCTCGGATCCAATGCAGTGTATCCAGACTATCGCTCCAAAATGTCCAATCCCTGCTGCAGAGCTTTAGTGCTTTGCTCGCACTCTCCACGAGATGTAGGCCTTCCACCGCTCCCATGAGCTCCAATCGCGGGATACTGACTGGTTGTAGCGGTGCCACTCGAGACTTGGACGTTACCATTCTGCTGCTGACAGCTCCTCCCTCGTATCTCTGCATGCAAAATATGACTGCTCCATAGGCCTCCTGGGACGAGTCAGAGAACACGTGCAGTTTTTTCTCAACTACTCTGGCCTCCAATGTCAGACATCTTGGAATCTTCATCTTGGGAAGGTCCGGTAACTCTGCAAACCATCCTCGGATCCTAGTTGTGGTATCCTCGTCAACAGGATCATCCCAGTCAACACCTGTCTCCCACAGGTAAGGTGATAGAAAACCCAACGGGTCGAACAGACTGGCTGTCTTCTGCAGGAATTTTCTCTTGGTGATGGCCTCTTCATCTGGCAGGTTGAATCTGAAGCTGAAGACATCTTCTTTTGGCAACCAAAGGACTCCTAATGTCTTGACAGTAGGCAGATCTTCTGTATCCAAATCAACCTCCGAAGCGCAGTCTGCTGTTGGTATATTCTTCAAAACTTCTGGCTTGTTTGACATGTACTTTCTTGCATGCATCCCATTCTTATCCCACAGCTCTGATGACTGCTGATACCATTCCACTCCTGTTTCTACCGTCCTTACCGAATCCGTGGAGTCATCCATGTATGTGCTTTCCAAAACTGTCTCTGCGGCCAGTGGGTACTCTAAACGATACTTCTCTGCATGCTGCCTGCAGACATACTGGGCCAGGAAAGGACTTGAATTTACTACAAAGACGACACGTTGGAACTCGTATACATCTGGTGGTCTGTCTGTATCCATGGATCTCCATAGAAAACGATGATAGCGCCGATCCTCCTCCTTCAGTTCAATCTGACAATACATTTCAGCTATATCACTCATTAAGGCTACAGGGTGATGGCGAAACCTTAACAACACGGAGTAGAGACTATTTTGCAGCTTTGGCCCCTGGTGTAGTAGATCATTCAACGAGACTCCCTCCACCTTGGCAGAAGCATCGAATACTATTCTTGTCTTTGTTGTTGCCTTGTCCGGCCTCAATACTGGAAAATGAGGCAAGTACCATCCTGGTGTCTCCTTGTCTGCTGGTGCAACCTTCTTGATGTAACCCTTTAGCTGGTAATCTGCCAAGACTTTCGAGTATGCTTTCTCTAAATCTGGATCCCGCTGTAGCTTCTTCTCGGTGTTCTTCAGTCTCTTGGCAGCCATCGGGTAACTGTCAGGTATCTCTGACCGACCTGCCCTCCAGGGTAGGCCTACAGAATACCGCTTGGTCTCTGCATTGTATTCGATTGAACTACTGACTATCTTGACAGCTTCCTGGTCATCTGGACTGATGACCGCAGTCTCTGGCGAGTCTGGAATGTCCCAATATCGCCGTATTGTCTCGTTCAGGTCAGCGTGGTTACAATGGAACGTGAAATGCGTGGGTGTATACAAAACCAAGACCTAAGACATAAGACCTAAGACCTAAGATCCCCCAAAGTACAAAACTAAGATCCCCGAGGTACAAAACTAAGACCCAGGAGGCCAATTCCAAACTAAAATTTTGAAGAAAAATATCAAAGTCTGAGTTTTGTACATCAGGGGATCTTAGTTTTGTACGTACAAAACTAAGATCCCCCGAGGTACAAAACTAAGACCCGGGGAGGCCATATAATTGATATTGTTTGGAAGAAAATTAATTAATTTTTGTAGTATATTGTAAAACGGAAAATTTTTGCGGCTGGTTACGGTATTTTCACGGATTTGTTTGAATAAACTTTATTTAGAATTCCTGTTTTGCAATTTTTATTTTTGCGGATTACAGACATTCGCAAAAAACGCAAAATTTTATTGAAAATACCACAAAAATTTCCCATTTTACAAGTCATAAATGAAATAGCTTAGTAGTGTGTTGAGGTAAGAAGGGAGTCTCTGTTGTGTATAATGTATTGTTATATGCAACATGTACATACGCATGGATGTTTGATACAACCCATGTTCATTTCGTTGTAAAAGCTGTGTTTGACGACTCTGTACACTTAAATGCCGAAGGAACATTTTCATTTTGCTTCTTGGTATATTTTCAGTTAAGTCTCCCACAAATATTTTGTACACAATTCTCAAAATATTCTGATCGATTTATGTAAATTCATTAAATAACGGCCTATATTGCAATAACGTTGTTTGACTCGGTTAGTATGTAATTGATGGATAAGAAAACGTTCATATTTTACTCGTTCCAACTCTTCCGATGGCGGCGCTCCTCAGAATGACTCAAAGGAGTATTGCACCGGTTTCGCCACTTTTTGTGGAGCTGGATGGAGGCCGTATATGCTAGAGTATATGCTAGAGTGATGACCGGTCGTGCCTGCATAGTGCATATGGAGGTATTATTCAGATGGAGCAACTGCATGCATCTCAAAGGTGATATTACTACATCAAAATGAATTCGAAAGAGGGGCAGAATTTGGAAAGAAATCATGGGTCTTAGTTTTGTACCTCGAGGGGTCTTAGTTTTGTACGTACAAAACTAAGATCCCCTGATGTACAAAACTAAGACTCTGATATTTTTCTTCAAAATTTTAGTTTGGAATTGGCCCCCCCGGGTCTTAGTTTTGTACCTCGGGGGATCTTAGTTTTGTACGTACAAAACTAAGATCCCCTGATGTACAAAACTAAGACTCTGATATTTTTCTTCAAAATTTTAGTTTGGAATTGGCCTCCCCGGGTCTTAGTTTTGTACCTCGGGGGATCTTAGTTTTGTACGTACAAAACTAAGATCCCCTGATGTACAAAACTAAGACTCTGATATTTTTCTTCAAAATTTTAGTTTGGAATTGGCCTCCCCGGGTCTTAGTTTTGTACCTCGGGGATCTTAGTTTTGTACCTGGGTCTTAGTTTTGTACTTCGGGGGATCTTAGGTCTTAGGTCTTATGTCTTAGGTCTTGGTTTTGTATACACCCTCCGTCGCTGCTGCCGCTGCATCCTCCGTGACACCGACACAGGTCCAGCCTAACGGCGTTAGCCTGGCAATGGGTTCTCCTGGTTTCCCCTGAAAATCTGGTTGTGGTGGCTGCTGCCTCGATCGAATGTCATCAATAACTTCTTAACGCGTTATACCTTTAATGAATGATTTAATGATATCTCTCGTGACACATCTGACCTTACATTCTTTCTCTTAAAAACGGTTTAAAACAGTTATTTGTTCTGGGTTTAGCATTTCCTCCCGTCTTCTAACGCACACGCAACAACAGCAGCGCCTGGCCACCGGACCAATTCCGGGGGCGCCGGACGGAGCCGTCTTCGCGGCTGCAAACCCTACCAAAAATTGCCACAAAGATTTACACTCCCCCCGAATCATCACAATGATGATTCCAACATCAATAAAAATCTTTGCAAAATTCCTATGGAAAAGACAAGTTTCCAAATTCCAGCACAATCTTCACAAGAATGAAATGCTAGTAATTATTACACAAAGATAGTCCACTCTTCGGAAGATATTAGTTTATACCGATATATAGTCCATGATCAGGAAGATATCAGTTTATACTGATATATAGTCCAACAAACACAGAATGCGAATTAAAGCGCAGTACTATTAATCTCAATGGAAATGTCAATTTAGACACAAAGCGCAATGATTACGGCGCGTTTTGAGATAAATTCTTAACACAAAATAGATTATATCTGCACTCTCAAACTAGAGAAGACAATTGAAACAGCGGATTGTTCTGATGTCTTATGCGAAACTTTAGAAATATGATAATGCGTTGGAATGGGTAGACTGCCTAACCCAACAATAAGAAGACTGGAACAGGGGATTATTGTGCCCCTCGGCACAGTTCCAGTTAATAGCGAGCAAGATGTGATGCAGGCATTATATGCACCACCGAATTATTTCTGAATTGCGCAATCCTTGTAGTTCAGTTTACGTTTGGATGAGACTCGTTTTAGTCTCATTAGTGTCCGCATATTCCTGACACAAATATATAATATTGACGCGAGTAGCTCATATTTCGACACGTTAGTCCGTTCCTTCAGCCTCCAGTAGTACGATGCTCTTCACTGGCCTGGCATACGTTCCCTTGCTTGTCTTGAGTTGCACCGTTCGCACGTTGTTGTCTGCTGTTGACGGATTTACAGCGGTGATTCGTCCCATTGGGTAATGTCCTCGATGTCCAAGTTTCATGTCTTCGACGAGTAGAACGACGTCGCCAACTTGGAAGTTACGTGTTTCCTTGAGCTGTTTTGTCCTCTCTTGCAGTGAGGTCAAGTACTCGAGACGAAATCGATGCCAGAAAATGTCGACCATGGCTTGGACTTGACGGAAGTGGTTGCGAACCATCAAGTCACGGTCGACAAATACCCCTGGAGCATAGGCTGCAGCTGGTTCTGGATTGAGGAGATCGTTTGGCGTTAACGGCTGTATGTCGTCAGGGCTGTTGCTCTGAGCACATAGAGGACGACTATTGTAGAGGAACTCACATTCAGCAACGATCGTCATCAGCTGGTCCTCTGTTGGCGTCCTGTCTTTTAACGTTCCTAGGAGGGCTCTTCGCAGTGACCTGAATGGCCTTTCAAAGAGACCATTCCGATTCGATGCCTTGGGAATGTTCGGGACCCAGCAGATTTCCTTCTGTCTCAAGAAATCTTCTACTGCTAAGTTGTTGTAGACATCTTGAAGTTCATTCAGTTCCTTTATCCCTGCCGCAAACGTCCCAGCACAATCAGTCGACAGCTCCTGGGGCCTGGATCGACGGGCAATGAATCTTCTTAGAGCGTTCAGGAATGCAGGCACGGTCATATCGGGCAAGACTTCGAAATGAACGGCCTTGATTGTAAATGACACCAGTCCCAGGATGTACCGTTTTGGCGTGCTGCGTCCCATCTTGCTGAGTACAGGACCCATTATGTCACATCCTGTGTGCAGCCATGCACTACCAACAGCGACCCTGGAGACTGGCAGAGTTCCTTGTACTTGCTCCTTGGGTAATGCGACTGTCCGAATGCATGTTTTGCATGTCTCCTGTATCTTGTAGCTCAGCCTTGTCCCGTGGATGATCCAATAATGTTTCCTGATCATGTACAGTAAGGTCTTCGGTGGGGCGTGCATGTATGACTCATGGTAGTATCTGGCTATGATCATTGTCAGGTGATGACTGTTTGGCAGAAGTAGCTGATGTTTCCTGTTGTATGGCAAACTCGACTCAGAAAGACGGCCTCCAACTCTCAGTGATCCCTTGGGGTCGATGAATGGGCAAAGCTTCTGAAATTGACTATGCTTCATTTTTGGACCAACGTTCCCCAATTTCTTGATCTCGCTGCTGAATTCCTGTCTCTGAACATATCGAACTATTGCTTCACCAGCATCTTGAATTTCACTTCCTTTAATCCTGCCTTTCAACCGGGTGTAGTTGACTGCATTGCGTCCAAGGCGAGTGTCCTTGTTCCATATGATGAAGCGTATTAACCATGCTACTGCCACTCTCAACTTTGCCCAGCTAGAGTGGTGATGTACTAACTTCATCAGGGGGTCCTCCTTAACTTCTGTAGCCAGAACTGTAACAGTCACATCCTTCTTCCCTTCTGGATGGTCGTCAGGGAGACTCCCAATCTTCGGCATACTAGGCCAATCCTCCTCAGTGTTCTGCAGAAAACTAGGCC
This sequence comes from Lineus longissimus, assembly GCF_910592395.1. Lineage (NCBI taxonomy): Eukaryota > Metazoa > Nemertea > Pilidiophora > Heteronemertea > Lineidae > Lineus > Lineus longissimus. The sequence goes on along the minus strand of NC_088310.1, from coordinate 18,346,884 downwards.
CATGGTGGAACAGTTCATGTCTCAGAAAGTTCTCCACAGTCAACCCTCGACTACATACATCGGCCGGGTTCATCTCTCCTGGGACATGACGGATCTCGATTTTCAGGTCCTCCTTTAGATCTCTAATTTCCTGCAGCCTGTTTGCTACAAAAGGCAAAAAGCGTCTCTTGGAATTCTGTACCATCATGAGAACTGCCGAGCTGTCTGTCCATTGATATATCCTAAGGAAGCTGCAATCCGACTCTTTGATGACAAACTTGACCCCCCTCATCGACAGCAGCATGGCTTGCAGCTCAATCCTAGGAATCGTCTTGACCTTGGTGGGAGTTACCAGGGCCTTTGCAAGCAGGAATGAGATGTGACATGCTCCTTCTTCGTTGGTCGACTTTATGAAGATCTCAAATCCAAGTCCTGTCTCTGAGCCATCAGAGAACGCATGCAACTCTCTTGATACTATCTTGCCAAATCCCTTTGGTACTACTGCTCGTTCTCTCTTGAAATCTGCCAACTTCTGTATTGACTGCAGCCATTCCTGAACTTGAGTGGCTTCCAACTCTGGTAATGGCTCGTCCCAGCCATACCCCTTAGCTGTTATATCTTGTAGAATTTGCCTCGGTATGAGCGTCACAGGGGCTACACTTCCTTCTGGGTCAAACATAGCGGCTATGTTACCGAGCAGCCCTCTTCTTGTTAAAGGCCTTTCCTTTTCTCTTGTTTTGAAACCAAATGTGTCATCGGTGACATTCCATTTGACACCAAGGACTCGTTCTTCGTGTTCATATCCCATCTCAAGATCGGAAGATTCCTTCATTGAAGGTGCCTGCAGCTCTGGTTTAACCAACTCTAGAAGACTTCTATCCGTTGTTACAAACTTGGCCAGCTCAAATCCAGTTTTGCCATAAAGTTTGAAGATCTCTGAGACGACTATGACTGCCAGCTCAGGCCCCAAAGACTTAAGTATGTCATCTACATAACTGTTTCTGAGTCCCGTCTTGATTGTTTCTGGGTGGAAATCATCTCTGTTGTCGATGCATGTCTTCTTTACAGCATATCCAGCTAGGGCAGGAGCATGGGTACCACCAAAGAAATTGTGGAGGATTTGATATCCTTCAGGTTCTGCATCCAAGTCATCATCTTTGAACCATAGGAACCTCATCAAATTCCAATGTTGCCTTGTGATGAAGATCTGGTTAAACATAGCATTTACGTCAGCCTGGAATGCTATCTCTCCCCCCGTCCGGAATCTAAGTAGGACTCCCAGCAATGAGTTCATGTTGTCTTCTCCTGTATAAATATGGTCATTTAAGCAGGTGTCTCCATAGCGTGCAGCTGCATCCCAGACTATCCTCAGTTTACCAGGTTTCGCTGGGTGGTATACATGATGGAAGGGTACGTAATTCACTGGCTCATCAGCTTCAATCTCATCTCTTGGAATCCTTCTTATATACCCCTTTTCTCGGTATTTCTGGAACAGGTCACGGTAGGCCCCGTACTCTGTGAAGTTTTCTTTGACAATTTTCCTCTCTTCAACTTCGCCTTGACTCCCATAAGTCTTTTCAGTGCATACCCTCTGTTGTTCGGTATCTCCTTGGCTGAATCTCCGAGAGGTATTGGCATGTACAAGTGACCATCACATAGGTATGTGCCGCTGTCGAGAATTTCCTTCGCTTTGACATCTTCAGCTGACGTAGGCTTGGTGAAGTGATACTTGGTTCCAATCCCAGCTTGATCAAATTCTGCTAATCGTAGGAGTTGCTCGCTCAATTCCTTCTCCTTGACTACAATGTGATTACATTCTAGTCAGCTGTGACTGGAGCCACCTAACAACGTCCATCCCCATGGATATCTGGCTGCAATTGGCTCCTCTGGTTTGGATCCTTCTTTCCATTCGAGTTGCTTGTGGGCTGATGGGATGTTTCCTCCAATCAAAACCTTAATCTTTCCAACTGGACTCTCTGGGGTGGGTAAGTCTCTCAGATGCTCATAACTTGACCAAGTTTCCTTAGACGGCAGGTGTTTGTCTCCCATAGGCAAACTTTCCCAAGAGTATACTTCAGGAATATCGATCCAGCTGTTACCATCCAATCCGGAAATTTTCAGACTGATTTTAGTGCTTTTACCCGCACTAACTCCATTCAATGTCTTCAATTCGACTGGCTTTTCATCTGGCTCTATGGATAATTCCTGCAGAACGTCTTCTTCACACAGAGAGGCGCTGGAGTAGGAATCGATTCCTGCCCAAGTCTTCATTTCCTTTCTGGTAGCTGGACATCTGACTATGACAGGGAATGCTGGGAACAGGACTTTATCTTCGGTTTTTCCCAGGAAGCTGTTACCAATTACAGTAGGGGTGGTTCCATCCCTGTCTTCAGCCTTGTCAAAGTGTAGGAGAGTATGATGCTTAGTTGTAGACTTGCATCCCATCTTTTGACATTCCTTAGGGAGAGGGCATTTCCTGGCTGAGTTGTGGGCAGTGACCTTGTTGTCAGCATTCAGGCAATTAAAACAGAATCCCATTCCCTTTATGATGTCCTGCTTCTGTTTCCATGGCAACCTCTTGACACTTGAACACTCCCAGATGGAATGCGATGGTCCACTGGTGCAATGAGTACATTTCACTCTAGGTTTACTAGTACTCTGGGTTGTCCTTTCAGATCCTTGTTGCTTGGTACTCTTCCCAGTTTTCTTCTTAGCTTCGCCAGTATTATTGACATTTGATCTGGACTTCTCATCCTTCGAGCTCTCCTGGCCATCTGTGATAAAGTATGTCTTTACGGAGGGGGTCTTGTTCCGATCTTTGACTGCATCATTGTTCTTCCGCTTATCATACTTATGCTCAAGCAAGGCTGCAAATTCGCTGTCGTTTACCTCCCTTGAAAGTCCCTTGATGATTCTGACAACTTCTGAAAAAGTGACCTCCCCGTACTCCTCTCTGATCTTGGCTGCCTTTCTTAACCAGCTGCGGCGATCATGCATCGGTAGTTTTGCGATTACATCGACTAGGTAATCTGGATGATCTAGTGACTTTTCCTTGTTAACACTACGTAGAGACAACTCTGTGGTCTCCAGGAGATCTTTTCGCATCGCATTCCTGTCGCCAGCCTTGACGTCACCCTGGGTCTTCAGTTTCCTGTGAAACTCCATCGTGATGAGATGAGGCTGTCCGAAATTTAGATACAGTTCTCGCTTAGCTTGGCTGTAGGCCTCATCTGTCGCTAGCATATCATATTTCAATATGACTTCGCTGGCCTTTCCACTGCAGTATTTCCTGAGATTCTGGTATAACTCTCCTGGATCACGGGTTCTGGATTCGATGTTCTGTCTAAATGCTGTTGTGAATCGTGGATAATCAAGCGGGTCTCCAGAAAACCCTTTTTGCTCGGGCCTTGGGAGCTCTAGCCGTGTCTGGAGTGCTTGCAGTTGGTCGACTATGGGCAAGAAGGCATCTCTAGGATCCGTTTGACGTTGACCTTGAAAGCTGTATCCCCTGTCTTCAGCGTGACGATGACCTGTTGAACTAGGATGTTGATCAGCTTTCATCTGTTGACCTTGAAAGCTGTATCCCCTGTCTTCAGCGTAACGATGACCTGTTGAACTAGAATGTTGATCAGCTTTCATCTGTTGACCTTGAAAGCTGTATCCCCTGTCTTCAGCGTGACGATGACCTGTTGAACTCGGATGTTGATCAGCTTTCATCTGTTGACCTTGAAAGCTGTATCCCCTGTCTTCAGCGTGACGATGACCTGTTGAACTCGGATGTTGATCAGCTTTCATATGTTGACCTTGAAAGCTGTATCCCCTGTCTTCAGCGTGACGATGACCTGTTGAACTAGGATGTTGATCAACTTTCATCTGTTGACCTTGAAAGCTGTATCCCCTGTCTTCAGCGTGACGATGACCTGTTGAACTAGGATGTTGATCAGCTTTCATCTGTTGACCTTGAAAGCTGTATCCCCTGTCGTCAGCGTGACGATGACCTGCTGAACTAGGATGTTGATCAGCTTTCATCTGTTGACCTTGAAAGCTGTATCCCCTGTCTTCAGCGTGACGATGACCTGTTGAACTAGGATGTTGATCAGCTTTCATCTGTTGATCTTGAAAGATGTACCCTCTGCCCTCTCTGCTGACATGCTCTACATCTCGGCTCTGACCAACTTGAATCTCATCAGGCTTTGGTTGAAATGGTCTCGCATCAACATTCAGGGGGTAGGATTTAACAACTTGACCTTTGCTATCAAGATGCCCTGGTAGCTTGGCTTTGCTTGGTTTCCCACCAAGGTTTACAGGCGGTGTCAACTGGTTAACCTCCCTATGACTATTGATACTAGCAGTGTGATCATTATGACTTGGGATCATGGCACGGCTACCTCGGTTCACATCATGACTCTGTGTGGAATAATGTGTCAGCTCTGGTTTCGCACCCTTATCTTTTGACCTAGTGTGCCGCTGAAATTCCACCTCTTGACCTATATCATGAGTGTGCACCATCATTGATCTGGTCCCTTGAGCAGCATCTTGGGTGTGGAAAGGTGATAACCAGGGCTGGACTCTATCTGCTGATCCACTGTGTGTCTGCCTTTCTTTATCCCTTGCAAGCCATGTACATGCATGCATGTATCCGCTTGTGCTGGTGCTATCTCGAACATCTTCACTGTGAGTTTCGAAACGTGGCAGCCAAGGTTTCACACCCATATCAGCTGATTCAGTGTTCTTCTGTTGGGCTTCATCAGACTCTATCCCTGTAGAACTGCCATTACCAATTTCATTTCTATCCTGGGTAGCGTACTTCCTAACTTCAGCATCAGCGCAGAAATCATCCGCTTTCGACTTATCACCCATATCTTGATGAACAGATCTGTTGTCGACAGCGACTGGACCCTCCTCCAACTGGACAGCAAAGCATTAGGCCCAGGCATGGCATCTCGGTCCCCGGCAACATCAACCCTACCATTCTGCTTGTGGGACTCAAGGACATCAAACAACTTGTGACCTGTATCTTCTTTGCAGACTCTATCCTTCGAAACTGGTTCTTCATCTTGATTTTGGACCTCTAAGTCCTCATCCTCAAAATCCCTCAACCGTTCCTCAAGATCTCGGTCTACAGACTGAAGTGTGGCGCTCATCTTTGCGCGAATGTCAATCATCCTTCTTCTCATTGCCATATTAATCTGAACCTGTTTTCTTGCCATCTCAGTTTCAATCTGGGCCTGTTCAGCGATGAGTCTCGTCTTCTCCATCTCGGCCTCCAACAACTTCCTCTGGCTCTGCCTGGACTTGGAGGACCTATTACTGCTAGTGCTAGGCCTTCTACTTGTGGCTATTATGCTATTGCTACAACTGTTGTTATGCCTACTACTAGCCCATGAAGATGCACCACTGGGTAACTTGGTGTCCGCCAACTGCAGCAGGGCCTCGGCTACCTCTGAAGACACATTTCCAGCGGGACCATTTCTCCTTCCACTCCGCGGTGCGCCGTCGTGTACTTCACTCATCGAATGCATTATGTATGTGTGTTCGTGCAAGCCGATCATCAAAATGTTTTAAACTGAAAATCTGGTTGTGGTGGCTGCTGCCTCGAATGTCATCAATAACTTCTTAACGTGTTATACCTTTAATGAATGATTTAATGATCTCTCTCGTGACACATCTGACCTTACATTCTTTCTCTTAAAAACGGTTTAAAACAGTTATTTGTTCTGGGTTTAGCATTTCCTCCCGTCTTCTAACGCACACGCAACAACAGCAGCACCTGGCCACCGGACCAATTCCGGGGGCGCCGGACGGAGCCGTCTTCGCGGCTGCAAACCCTACCAAAAATTGCCACAAAGATTTACATCCCCTTCACCTCTTTTATCGAGTATATCAGATCCGAGTATTATCCGCTCCCACTAAAACATCAACCTTGGATCTGTGTGGTAATGTCGGAAACTGGATATCTTGTAAGTGTTTCCATTTGTCTCTCCTGGTGTTCCAGTTCACAACCCTCATGGTACCCGTAACTGACTTCGAGGTTGTGTTCGCTGCCATCTTTCTGCATAGTTGACCATCAACGTTGCTGATTTTGAATTCAACTAATGACGAATTCAATGCTTCCCTCGCTCCGTTTAACATGTTCACCATCAGCTGCTCTCTCTCTTCGATGTCTAACCCAAGCTCGGCTGCTGCCTCCTCACTGATGTAAGATTTTGTGCTCGCATCATCCAGCAGCGCATTCACCTTCACTCTTCGGACACCATTGGATAAGAAAACCGGCACGGTCCTCAACCCGATAGTTATCTGTTGACCGGAGCTGCTGGTATGGGTATCAGCTTCTGTTGAACTCATCTGGGTGTGGGCTTCTTCAGGGCTTGCATTCTTCTCAGCAGGCTTCCCACCAGTCTTGTTCGACTCTTGTTTGTTGTCCTTTTTCTCAGTGTTCCCGGAATCCTTTCGATTACTCCTATTGGAGTTCTTCTTCTTGTCATGAAGCAGGCGGTGGTGGAGTGAGCGACATCCATCAATCCCGCAGACTCGACTCCGGTCACAGTTATCTCCCTGGTGCTGATAGCTAAGGCATCTAAAACATGCACCGTGATGGCGTGCAGCGGTCCATCGTTTATCCACAGGAAGGCCTTTGAAGGTCTGACATCCCCATAGCCCGTTATGTGATGTCTCGGCGCACTCTTTGCACTTGGTCCTCTTCTCAGCCTCTTGATTCCCAGTGAAAAATGTCCTACTGGTCTTGCCTCCTCTATCTTTTCCCCGTGGCTTGTTCTCAGACTCTGATGCCAATCCTGATATTGTTTCCTGGCCGCCACTAGATACTCGGCCTCTAGATTGATAAACTCCCTGATAGAAAGGACACTCTCTGTCACTCTCTTCTCAGCGATCCATTGCTTGTACTTGACCAGTAGATTTTTCGACATCTTCTTCTGCGTCCTAAGATACAGGGTTCCGTTCCCCAACTCTGATGACTGTCCCGCTTCTTCGAGATTGACTATCAACCCATCCAATAACTCTGCCAACTTTTCCAGGGCCTTCTCGTCACCATCTTTGATCTGATGGAAATTCTCTAGCTCATCCATCCGGATAAGTAGCCCCCTCCGCTTTCCTCCATATTTCTTCGCCAGGCGTGACTTTGCCAAACCGTAAGCGGCCGCGGAATACCCTAAATTTTCGATAATGTTCAGGGCCTCCCCTCCAAGACATTCCCGTAACCTCAGCAACTTGTATTCAGGTGTAGCAGACGTCTTGTCAACGCAGGCATAGAATGCAGCCTTCCAACCTTCATACGTCTTCTTGTTTCTGCTAAACTTGGGGATGGAAAATCTCCTTAAACTGCTTCGCACATCGGCGTCTAGCTGACTTGACAATGAATACCTGGGACTCTCTCCCAATCCTTGCTGTGGTGGAGACTGGTACGAGTGACCACCGTTACCTGGCGATCGATGCGATGGAGGGTACGACTGTTGATGTGAGCCAAGGGGGCTCAGCGACTGACTCGAGCACGGCAGGTATGGCGATCCTGACAAGGTCGGAGACTGATGAGGCATCCCCGAGATCTGACTTCTACAAGTGGTGCATGGCGACTGATCCTCCTGAGGAGACGGACGTGGCGACTGATGCATCAGTGGGTTCGAATTGGTCCTGGCGTATGACAAATCTGGGCTTTGACTTGAAGTGAACTGATTCGATGTGGACGGAGTCTGTGCCTGGTACACATACGAAGTCGGACTTGTTATGTTGTATGCTGAATATGGGCTATGATGACTGTATATAGGCCCATATTGCGGCGCCATAAACTCCAATCTTGAAATTGGATTCGAAATGGCAGTATGAGGCGGGCCCCCCATACTGGGTGTTGCAGCGTGGCTCCAAGAGCATGGTGTACGGTACGGACTAGTAGTGGTGTGGTAGCTACGAGGTGGTGGGGCGGCTGCTGGCATTGACAACTGAGGCGATTCAGTTGGGACGGCTGGAAAGTTTGATCTGTACGGGCTGGAAGTGGAAGCAGATGGCCTTCTTGGTGTGACTGTTGACTGGCTTACACTGACAGGTGACGCTGAGGCACTCTCGGGTTCATCACCCTTCAAGGTCTGGTAATATGCATTCATCGTGTCGAACGTCTCACCACACTCGTCGTCTAGTTGCTCCATCTCCCCACATACACGGTCAAATTCATCTAACTGACCCCCTGCCATATACTCGTACGACATGGACGACATGTTCTCCATGGCCTGCTGCTGGGCGAAATCAACCAGTTTCGACATCTGCTCGATTTCTACGGACTGAGCCCTCTGTGTGATGGCTAACAGCAACTTCTTTCTGGACCTCGTAAACGCAGACTTGACCTTGGCCTTCTCCTAACACGGTCAAAGTGGGCCTCATAATTGCTGTACAGGTCATCATCATCTTCATAATTATTCTGGTAACTGTGCTGACTGCCCTGACTACCCTCAGGACTGGATTCTTCACCACCACCACCAGCAGCACCACCACCACCACCACCACCATGCATGCCCTGTGCATTCTCATCATGCTCATGATGTACACTATCAGTGTGTGCATTCTGCTGTGCATTACCACTACCCGGCTGCACTGCGTTTTCTTCATCTTTCTTTCCTTGATTCTGACTCATTTTTACCTCTTCTGGTTGATCCTCTACAACTACGCAAGCTGCTTCCAAATGTTCTCCTGATATGTCCTCCTGACGACTCCAAAGAACCAACGAAACTTGATAACTAAACGAAAAGCGTGTAATTGATATTCTTAAAATAAACCATCTTCCATTTTACCATGCTGCCACACACCTCCCAAAACTCTCACCAGATGGCAACACCGTACTCAGACGGACCTGTCTCTGGTTGTGACTTGTCTACATCACTCTTCAGAACAGCCATGTCATCTGCCAAAGATTAGGTGACAGTTTATGAAGTAGTTGCGCTTTCGTTATTGAGAAGAATATAAAGTATAACATATTCCTCGGCCTCGGAAAACCAAAATTGAAGATGAGAAAAGTGAAAAAGAAATGCCCCGTTCTATAAATATCAATTACCAACCATTCCTGTTACGTATTGTCGGCGATGGTGACACGCGATGAGTCGAGACCTGTCAAACTGGACGCCCTTGACTTCATTCTACCCGCGCTTGAAAACAATTCACTTGTCTTTCTAAATCGGTGAAAAGAAGAGGTAAGTGTTGTCTTTAAACGCTTATATTTCTGCCCCCCCCCCTCGCGAATTTGTAAACAATCCACGGGGCAAATTGACAGCCCGTCGGTGAGACTCGCGAGGCAGTCCTTTCGTAGTTTTCCCAGGGGAGAGACGAGGCTGATCCACGGCGTCCAGAGTGTACCGTCAGTAAGTGTCTGCGTGACACTAATATACTGACAACTCCGAAGAATGATATCTGAACAGTGTAACGGAGAGTTTATTGGTACATGTATCATAGATACACTCCGATTTCGTCATTTATTCTAATAATTGCCGGTGTAGAAGTTTAAAATGTCCTTTTAATATCTGAGGTGTTGACAGTCATGGCATCAAGAGAACCATGGACCATAATGCGTCAGAATAAAATAGGACCGGACACTTTTTCCAGGGAGACACTTTCTACTTCTTCACCGGCCTGCATTAATCTACTCCATTTGTCTGACATTTTATCACTTCTTCCACAGGCCTATATTTCACGACCTAAAAATAGGCTCCAGAAAAACTCATTTTTGGAAAGTTCACCCCCGATTTAACCAAGAAACATGGTTTTCTGTTGGTGCCACAAATTGTCAAACGAAACTTCATTTCTAAGCACATTTCTATTGTTCATGAAGCATGAAAATGTTAATTCCGTTTGACAATTAACCGTACCAAGTTCTGTGACCTGGAAAATGTAGTGTGAGATACACAGGACATAAAAACGCAGTTTTCTGGAATCAATACTTGCATATTGATGTGTACAACTAGTTTAAAGTTTATGGGCCAGTTATAGATTCAAGTCTTTGTTTTATAAATACTCTAATTGCTATCTTGTTTAATATGCGTCTCTGTTTTATTTTTAGGTCGTGATTCACCGAGCGCCATTTGCAATCTAAAGTCGAGTACATTGTGAGAACAACAATCTGGTTTTATCGTTTTATAGATAGTTTCGAAGTTGAGAATATTAGGATGGATTCGGGGCGTGACTTTGAAGAGGAGGACCCAGAGGCCGACACAAAATTAGAGGAACCCCGGCGAGCCGTATCAGTTGAAGGTGCTGGGAGACATAATATCATGGAAGTAGACCCCGATGCGGACACGAAAGTTAATGTAGATGTAGCGAATAAGGATAATGCGGGATGTGACTACGAAAAAAGGGCAAAACCGCGAAATGATTTTTCTTCGAGAGATGTCTCGGTTAAGTTAGGTGTTCCCAGCAGTGGATTAGAAAAGGACAATTCCGTGGCGGATAGTGGTATTGTCGTCGAAGAGAATCCGGAGGCTGAAACATACGTTCAACTGGGTGGCGGGACGGACGTGCACAAGGTGGTTTTCAGCTACTCGCCTCTCACGCCAAAACCATGGAAAGAATTCTACCCGAAGGATAAAGTGATAGGTGACGGGGTAATGGTGTTTGGCAGACTTGCACCTTCAGGGGGTGTCCAGGTGAAACTTAATGACGCGACGATTTCACAAAGACAATTTTCATTGACACTTGTCCACAAACCGGACCAGTGGTACTTCGTTTTTAAAAACCTGAGCAGGCTTAAGAAGGTTTTCCTAAATGAAGAAACTTTGGGACTGGATGAAAGCAGACGACTTCCCCAGGTATCACGATTGCGTATTCGTGATCTTGATTCTAAGTACGGTGAAGGGCAAAGCATGGACTTTTTGTTGTGCGTGGAGACGTCAAATAGATCGAGAAGTTACATATTCGAGGTAACATTTAAATCTGACTCGAACTTAGACGTCGCAATGAATACACCAGGTTCACAGCTGAATGCGCCAGTGCAGTGTTCCGACTCACGCAATGTGTCAACAGTGACACCCAGAAGGTGTCATGATGATGATGCCTTCCAACAATGAGCATTGTCTCTCTGTCATGAAGTGTACTGTAAAGTTTATCAAATCCGTCGCGACTGTCATGTTTTGATGATATCGCTCATAAGGTTCCATCAGCTCAGTGGAGAGTCGCGACGGCGCCTTGCTGAGTTTATTGTAGAGAACGACGCGTCGTAGGAGTGTTAAAGTGTCGTTCATTTGCTTCGCAATCCAAAGATTTAATCCAGAGTCTCATAAGACGCATTAGAAGAACTGTTGAGGTGATTCACTCTATGAATGTATCAAAATTGTTTAAGGATATGCTTTTGCTCTCTGTTAAAACATGTAAAAATGGAATAAATTTTATGCCACTTTCTGTGTCGGAGTAATTTCTTTTGCACCATGTGTATCGATCTCACAAAAGTGTCATGGAGCTCTTGATAATCTTCTTGATCATACTCAACACCGATGTCCGAAAGTGACGTTCGTGACGGGCAAATTATTTCTGCTTGCTTTTCCGGAAATCGAGTGCGGTCGGCTTAACCAAGTCTGTTCCTATCCGAATTTCTGCAGGCAAATCTGCAGTATGATTTTGCGTGTCCTGCTGGAGGTCCTGGGTGTGCATTCAGTGAACAAATTTTGATCCACCGAGGATGTCTCTTCATTGGAAAAGGACTGTCCTCGTCTCCAATAACCTGCGTGACGTCCTGGGTGTGCATTCATTCAACAGATTCTGTTCCACTGGTGATATGCCTTCATTGGACAAGTAAAGTCCTCGTCTCTAATGACCTGCTGGAGGTCCTGTGTGTGCATTCATTTGACAGATACTGTTCCACTGGTGATATGCCTTCATTGGACAAGTACTGTCCTCGTCTCAAATGACCTGCTGGAGGTCCTGGGTGTGCATTCATTTCACAGATACTGTTCCACTGGTGATATGCCTTCATTGGAAAAGGACTGTCCTCGTCTCCAATAACCTGTTAGACGTCTTAGATGTGCATTCATTTGACAGATACTGATCCACTGGTGATATGCCTTCATTGGAAAGTTACTGTCCTCGGCTCGAATGACCTGCTGGAGGTCCTGGGTGTGCATTCATTGAACAGATACTGATCCACGGGGGATGTCTTTTCATTGGAAAAGTATTGTCTTCGTCTCCAATAACCTCTGGTGATGTACTTTCATTCGACAATTACTGTCCTCGGCCCTAATCACCTGCTGGAGGTTCTTGGTGTGCATTTGTGGACAGAGACTGATCCACGGGGGATGTCTCTTCATTGGAAAAGTACTGTATTCGTCTCCAATAACTTGCTTGTGATGTGCCATCATTGGACAAATACTGTCCTCGGCCCAAATGATCTGCTGGAGGCTCCGGGTGTGCATTGGTGGACACCGACTTTTCATCTGGACAAATGACCTCATTAGACAAGTACTGTCCTCGGCCCCCAACAACCTGCTGGAGGTTCTGGGTGTGCATTCGTGGACAGAGACTGATCCCTGGGGGACGTCTCTTCATTTGAAAAGTACTGTCCTCGTCTCCCAAAACCTGCTGGTGATATGCCATCATTGAATAATTACTGTCCTCGGCCCAAATCACTTGCTGGTGGTTCTGGGTGCATTCGTGGACACAGCCTTTTCCTCTGGAAATATGACCTCATTGGACAAGTACTGTCCTCGTCTCCAATGACCTGCTGGAGGTACTGGGTTTGCATTCGTGGACAGAGACTGATCCACCTGGATGTCTCTTCATTGGAAAAGTACTGTCCTCGTCTCCAATAACCTACTGGTGATGTGCCTTCATTCGACAATTACTGTCCTCGGCCGAAATGTCCTGCTGGAGGTCTTGGTTGTGCATTCAGTGAAGAGATACTGATCCACGGGGGATGTCTCTTCATTGGAAAAGTACTGTCCTCGTTTCCAGTAACCTGCTGGTGAGGTGTCTTCATTGGACAATTACTTTCGTCGGCCCCAATGACCTGTTGAAGTTCCTGGGTGTGCATTCCTTTGACAGATACTGATCCACGGGGGATGTCTCTTCATTGGAAAAGTACTGTCCTTGTCTCCAATAACCTGCTGGTGATGTGCTTTCATTCGACAATTACCGTCCTCGGTCCCAATGACCTGCTGGAGGTTCTAGGTGTGCATTCGTGGGGAGAGACTGATCCACGGGAGATGTTTCATCATTGGATAAGTATACGGTCCTCGTCTCCGGTCCTCGTCTCGTCGACAGAGACAGAGACAGAGACAGAGAAAGGCACAAATTATTCCCTTGGCATTCAGATCGTTTTCTTTGCGTCTTATAGTTGTTTGTTGGGAGTCAGAGACGATGTTTAGTTGAGTGAAGGTATGTGGAATAGTGGGGAGGCAATGGAGTGAAGTTTGGGTCTGTCGAAATGCCCCAGACTTGAAGATTTTGTGCTCGGCTTTCGCGATTTCTGGAAGAGCGGACATTTTATTTTTCGTTGCTGTGTATACTATAATACGTATACGGAACAAGACGTGATTGTTTCACCGTAAGTGGTTTAGTGACTGTTGTATTGTGAAAAGCACGGGCTGTTGGTTCCATTATGGGCGGCCACAAGAACCGAGGCGGTAAGCCAGGGGATAAACATTCGCGCCCGAGTTCAGGTTCCAGTACATGCGAAACCCCGTCAACAGTCGTGAAACGGACCAAGCTGTTGTCAGCAGAGAGTCCAGAAGGCGACGACATGGGACGGCCGGTGTTCGAGGAACCACTGTCGATTGATAACCTCGAGAAAACTGTATCTGATCTTCTTGCGGGAAGCAAGATAAAGCAAGTAATCATGGACCTCATAAATGTTGCAATAGTCGATGTGTCAAAACGATTCACGGACCAGATTGCCCGTCTAGAATCGGAAATTTTTGAACTGAAAGGTGCGGACGACCGATTGAAAGCGGATACCACCCGCCTCGCGTCGGAGACCGAGCGGGATACGGAGGAGCTAATTGCCGCGTCCAAAAGGCTTGATAAACGTGTCAATGAAACTCAGAACTGGTCAGAGAGTACATGTGAGCAGCTTGAAATGTGCGGGCGAAGGGACTCCATCCGTATTTACGGCATCCAAGAAGCTCCTGATGATAATTGCGTCCTCATTGCAAGAAAGCTTTTCAACACCAAACTGAATGTAAACGTTGGCACGCAGGACATCAGTAGGGCGCATCGCGTTGGAAAACCGAATCGGGATCCTCGCGCCGACAACCCCCCCCCCCCCCCCCCCCCGCCCGATCATACTGAAGTTCGTAAGACATGATACGAAGTTCACTGTCATCCGAGCTAGACGTCTGTTAAAGGGAAGCCGGGTGGTTATTCGGGAGGACTTGACCATTTATAGAAAGGGTCTTCTCGACTCCGCTCGCTCGATCCAAGGCGTGACAGGAGTATGGTCAACTGACGGCCGCATCACGGCCCTGTTTAACAACAAGAAGTTCAATGTGGCAAACCGTTTTGACATTGAAAAACTTCGCGCTATCGCAACCTCGGGCTCATAAACTGTTCCAGACGAGTATCAGTGAGGCATTCCGTCCAAATCTGAGTTTATTTAAAACTATGAACTGATCTTCTGGTAAATGTGACTTTTATTTTAAAACTATGAACTGATCTTCTACTAAATGTGACTTTTATTTTAAAACTATGAACTGATTTTCTAGTAAATGGGACTTTCTTTTTTAGTGACCTGTGTAGATATATCATTGTTATCATGACTACTTATATATATATTCTACGAAATTGTGAATAATGGGTATTTAATTTATAGCATTGTTATATAACTTATATTTAAGAGCGAAATTGCAATTATACTGTACTCCCCCATCCATGCACTTTTTCACCCCGAATCACTCAATGGCAATTGCAGGACAGTTGCTCTTTCCAACACTTCTTTTTTTGTTTTCATTGTACCGTACTTATTTGTCCAAATATTTTTTTCTTATTCTTTCTGGCCCATTGGCTGGGTTTGATTTGATGTCACCATTGTTCTCTCCTTGTGACAAACCCGTCACCGTTTTTTCTTTACACCAGAAAGGTTCTAACACTTCAATTTTTTCTGTTATATATTTTTTTCCTTGTCGCTGGTATTCTATAGCCAACACGAACATTTCACAAACACCCTAACATGTAACAGGCACGAACTACATTTCATTACTTGATACGCTAGATGTCCACAACGATGCCACTCTGGACGGGCAAGAACCATTAACTTTTCTACTTGATTCCCCATACACTGATGATAAAACGCTTATAGAGATCGGTAAAAAATACTCAGAAAACTTTTTTATCTTGAGCATGAACTGTCAGAGCATCAATGCAAAATACAATGACATTATATTATATCTCGACCTCCTACACAAAGAGGGTTTCCACTTCAGTGCACTGTGTTTTCAAGAAAATTGGGTTTCCGATAATCATCAAGGTAGCCTTTTCCAAATTCCTGGTTATAACCTCATCCAACAAAGCCGAACGTGCTCAGCACACGGTGGACTAGCAATATATATAAAAGAAGGCCTCACGTTTAATTTAATTCAGACTCCTCGATTTAAAACTTGGGAAAACCAGTTTACAGAAATAATCTGCGCTAACAAACGGCTAACTCTCGGCAATCTCTATCGACCACCACGTGATCGTAACGAAGACTATTACTCCTTCATCGATGAATTTTCCCAAACACTTACACAATTTCAAAATACGCATGGCGAGCTTGTAATTGTTGGTGACACTAATATTGATCTACTGAAACATAAGAACAAACCTGCATTCTCCGACTTTATCGAAACTATTTTTACGCATTCAGTTTATCCAACTATTACACACCCAACTAGAATAACCACACACAGTAAAACCCTAATTGATAATGTTTCGCTGAAACAGCGTGGTTTATTGACATTTATATATTTGAATTTCGCGCCCGATTCGTTTCGCGCCTTTCTGTTCATTCCGGTTTGGTCATTGGTTGACGAGCTCTCGCGATACGCGCGTGATTTCTTCAGGTTCACTTTGCGCCAAGTTTTATAGCAAGTCGGACGTTCTGAAAAGTTTTTATCATGGATTATTTTGGTGTTGAATATTAGTTACGTGGACTAACAGATGCCAATGTATCTCCATATTGATTAGGCGTTGATTATATTACGGTTTGATTTCAGTGTTGATAGACAATTATTGTTGGTTTTTATTGAGAGAAAATACCACGACAATAAGAGGCCAAAAATAGTTCATAAATCATTGGTTCTAGTTAGCAAACATTTGTGTGTATAAACAAGTTGTATGTTTATCTTTATGTATTTCGTTGGTGCTAAATGTTCTTTATCATTTATTACAGGTTTCAAATAAAACCACTATACTGAAAGGCATCGTTATCAACTTCTGTGTTCGACCCCTGGCCGGGCACACCAGATAACTTCTTCTACAGGTTCTCCCCCCTCATCTCTAAAACTGTCACTGGCATCCTCACCAACCGAATATCAGATCACCAAGCCTATTTCATTGGAATAAGTAAAATTCACTCAAATCAACAAAAACATAAACAAATAGTCAAATACCGGAAGCGGCAACTGAGAACTTCAAATTACAAATAACAAGGGAATTAGCAACTCTGACACTGTGACGTTAATACAAATTTCAATAAATTTCATGACTTACTCTGTACGGCAAGGGACGATAACTTTCCCCTGATCACAGCTAAATTCAACAAATATAAGCATAAAAATTCCCCATGGATCACAAATGCACTTATAAACTCGATTAAAACACGAGACAATCTTTACAAGAAACTAAAAGCCACTCCGCCTAACTACGAAACTATAACAAAGTCCTAAGACGGCTTATCAATAGCACAAAAAAAGCTATTATACTAATGTTCTAGAAATGAATAAAAATGATACCCGTAAAACTTGGTCAACCATCAATACCCTTATAAATAAATCATCGAGGTCTAGTACCAAAGTTCCAGAATCGTTTCAAATTAACGAAGTTCAAACCTCTGTAAAACCGTAATAGCAAATGAATTCAATATTTTCATGTCAAATATGGGCCCAAACTTATCTGCCGCCATCAGGGATTCAACTTCTCACTTTACAGACTACTTGGGGCAACCACAACCTTACACCTTTAGTTTCGGAAACATTACCGAGAACACAGTTGCCAAAACAATAGATCATATACAATCAAAAACAAGTTGTGGGTAGGATGGGATCTCAACCAAGTTATTTAAAGCATGTAAAAATGAAATAGTGAAACCACTGACAGTTATGATAAATCATTCAATGTCCATTGGTGTTTTCCCTGATCGTCTTAAATTAGCACGTGTTCTCCCATTATACAAAAAAGGCGACAATGCCCTCCCAGACAACTACCGCCCCATTTCCCTGTTGCCCGCAATATCTAAGATTTACGAAAGAATTATCCACGATCAATTAAGAAACTACTTTGCCGAAAATAACCTTTTATACTCCAGTCAATACGGTTTCAGACCAAAACACTCTACCGACCTGGCCGCAGCTGAACCTATTGATAGAATTGTAAAAACACTTGATGCTGGCAATAAATCTCTTTCTATTTTTATGGACCTTAGCAAGGCTTTCGACACTCTAGATCACAACATACTACTGCGTAAATTGAAACATTATGGACTAAATTCAAAAGCTCTTTCACTTATGAGTAACTATCTTTTCAATCGGGAACAATTTGTTGACTACTGCGGTACAGAATCCACTCGTGCAAAAATCAAAACAGGGGTCCCCCAGGGGTCTATTTTGGGTCCTCTATTATTTATCATATATATTAACGATCTCAACAAAGCCAGTGATAGTTTTAACAGCGTCATGTTCGCTGATGACACTACTCTAGAGAGCGAATTAAACAACCTTGGGTCTGAACTAAATCTGAACGAAATGAATGTAAATATTAACACAGAATTATCAAAATTGGCAGATTGGCTAAAAGCTAATAAACTGTCACTAAACCTCCCCAAAACTAAATATATCATATTCGAACGGTCTAACTCAAAAGTCATCAACATCACTCCAAAAATCCACGATATCCCGATTGATCGCGTGGAACAATTTGATTTTCTTGGCCTCACACTCCATAAATACCTCAGTTGGGTCCATCACACACGTAAGATAGCCTTAAAGGTATCACGAGCAATTGGAATTTTGAAACACCTCAAATCCTATGTTAATCAAAAAACCTTAGTTACTGTGTACCACGCCCTCATTACTCCACATCTAAATTATCAGCTACTGTCCTGGGGCTACGAACATGGCTCTACCCTTAAACTTCAAAAAAGGCTATTCGAGTGATCACAAACAGAAAGCTTATTGCCCATACTGAACCTCTCTTCAAGACTTTAAAAGTATTGAAATTAACAGACTTACACTCACTTCTACAAATGAAATTCCTATACAAATTTTTCAATAATGACCTTCCGGGCTACTTCATGCATAACACTATCAAAACAAATGACTAAGTACATCCTCACAATACTAGAAACGGGCAGAAATTGATAACTTCACGATGCAGACTTAATTTTAACCAAAAAATACCACTTTATAGTATTGTCGCCATCTTCAATTCCCTCCCTTCCTTGGTCTCGGACAAAATTCACACTCACAGTCTTCATGGCTTCAGTACCTATTTAAAAAATTATTTATTGGGATTATACAGTTCTCGCTGTGTAATTCCACACTGTTATGTATGTGCTCATTCCTGAGTTTTGATATCAAAAACATTACAATTCGAGTAAATTTTATACTAACCATTTTGTGTAATTAGCTGTTCCATGCAGGTTCTTACCCAGAGGTACTTTTTGTGTTTGTTTGTCCTTTCTCTTAAATCTACTTTATTTCAGCAGGGGCACAGCCGTAAGCGATCTAATTGTTGATCTTGGCTGTGTCCCTGGCCGTTATTTCCACTGTTAAAAATCTCATACATGTACTTTAATTATTATGTTGGCCAAATAAATTACCAATTACCAATTACCAGTAACCTGCCTGTGATTTGCCTTCATTCGACAATTACTGTCCTCGGCCCCAATGACCTGCTGGAGGTTCTGGGTATGCATTCGTGGACAGAGACTGATTCACGGAGATGTCTCTTCATTGGAAAAGTACTGTCCTCGTCCTATTGGTGAGGTGCCTTTATTTGACAATTGCTGTCCTCGGCCCCAATGACCTGCTGAAAGTACTGGGTATGTATTCGTGGACGGAGACTTGTCCACTGGAGATGTGACCTCATTGGACAAGTACTGTCCTTCGCCCTAATAACCTACTGGGTGTCCTGAGTTTGCAATCATCGGACAGGAGGTGTGCGTTCATTGGACAAGTACTGTCACCAGCTCCAACAACATGCTTGAGGTTCTTGGTGAGAATGATAATACTGGGTTGCTAGGATTCCTAGGTATTTTGAAGCCCTTTTAACCAAAGCCCTTACAGGCCTTTGGTCTCAAAAAAGGCTTCAAATTACCTAGGAATCCTAGCAACCCAGTATTATCATTCTTTGGTGCCCATTGGATTCAGTGGACAGATATGTGCCTTCATTGGATAAGTACTGTCCTCGGCTCCGATGACCTGCTGGAGGTCCTGGGTGTGCATTCAGTCAACAGATACTGATCGACGGACGATGTCTCCTCATTGGAAAGGACTGTCCTTGTCTCCAATAACCTGCTGGTGATGTGCCTTCATTCTACAATTACTGTCCTCGGCCCCAAAGACCTGCTGGAGGTTCTTGGTGTGCATTCGTGAACAGAGACTGATCCACGGAGGATGTCTCTTCATTGGAAAAGTACTGTCCTCGTCTCCATTGACCTGCTGGTGATGTGCCTTCATTGGACAATTACTGTCCTCGGTCCCAATGACTTGCTGGACGTTCTTGGTTGTGCATATAGTTAACAGATACTGATCCACGGAGGATGTCTCCTCGTTGAAAAAAGTACTGTCCTCGTCTCCAATAACGTGCTGGACGTCCTGGGTGTGCATTCATTTTACAGATACTGTTCCATTGGGGATATACCTTCAGAACAGATACTGATCCACGGGGGATGTCTCTTCATTGGAAAATTACTGTCCTCGTCTCCAATAATCTGCTGTTGATGTGCTGGTGATGTGCCTTCATTGGACAATTACCATGTACTGTCCTCGGCCCCAAAGACCTGCTGGAGGTTCTGGATGTGCATTCCTGGACAGAGACTAATCCACGGAGAATGTCGCTTCATTGGAAAAGGACTGTCCTCGTCTCCGATAACCTGCTGGAGGTCCTTGGTGTGCATTCATTTGACAGACACTGTTCCATTGGTGATATGCCTTCATTTGACAAGTACTGTCCTCGGCTCCAATGACCTGCTGAAGGTCCTGGGTGTGCATTCATTTGACAGACACTGTTCCACTGGTGATATGCCTTCATTTGACAAGTACTGTCCTCGTCTCCAATAACCTGTTGGTGATGTGCCTTCATTGGACAATTACTGTCCTCTGCTCCAATCACCTGCTGGTTGTTCTTGGTGTGTACTCGTGGACAGAGACTGGTCCACGGGTGATGTCGCTTCATTGGAAAAGTACTGTCCTCGTCTCCACTGACCTGCTGGTGATGTGCCTTCATTGGACTATTACTGTCCTCGGCCCCAACAACCTGCTTGAGGTCTGGTTGTGCATTTAGTGGACAGATAGATACTGATCTACTGAAGATGTGTACCGTTCTCGGGTCAAGTAACCCCACCAGAGGTCCTTGGTGTGCGTTTCGGCGGACTAGTGTCATGTCCTCGAATCTGGCTAGAGCACCTGGATGTTCTCGTCTCCAGCTGGCTATCCTGGGGATGCCCACAATGGGCTTCAGTTACCTGGAAATAGAGTCTGTATCTTTAATGGAGGAACGCCGTCTTCCAGTCACTTGAGCTTTGCGATCCCGGGTGTGCAGATTGTTCCTCTGCACTGGATGCAGCCTACACAGCCATGAAGCACATTGTACATCAGCCAACCTCTGCCTGTATCATACAGACTCACCATAGCTGGCACAGCATGAACTGAACACATTTTGGCCTATGGTAGATGTCATCAACGGGGCACGGGGCAGCGGTAGCTCAGTGGAAGAGAGTCGGTCTCATGATCAGGAGGTCGTGGGTTTGACTCCCGGCCGAGTCACTGCTCAGTTCCCCTACTGGTCGAGTTCAAGTGAGCACCTTGTGGTTGCTCCTTGAAACCCCTGGTTGATTTCTGTGGAGACCGGGGTAATAATATGATTCCCAAAGCGCTTTGAGCGACAACTTAGTGTCACGGCATTGCGCTAAATAAAAGACTCATTATTATTATCAACGGGAAGAACGCACAAGCCATGTCATCTGTCAAAGATTAGAAGACAGTTTATGATACGATGACTAGAAATCCCAAGAACTTGTGTAGTCGAATTTGAAAAGGCTTTACTTCGACTTCGACTTCTTAAGAGAACTTAAATCTTATAATGCTTGTATATGTCATGTGTATGTACAGTTTGTATTGAAATTTGTATTGAAAGTAGTTGCGCTTTCGTTATTGAGAAGAATATAAAGTATAACATATTCAAGTGGCCTCGGAAAACCGAAAATGATATTTCGAATTCGACCAATCCGAAGTTGAGAAAAGTGAAAAAGAAATGCCCCGTTCTATAAATGTCAATTACCAACCATTCCAGTTACGAATTGTCGGCGATGGTGATACGCGATGAGTCGAGACCTGTCAAACTGGTCGCCCTTGACCTCATTCTACCCGCGCTTGAAAACAATTCTCTTGTCTTTCTAAATCGGTGAAAAGAAGAGGTAAGTGTTGTCTTTAAACGCTTATATTTCTGCCCCCCCCCCTCCCCCTCCTCGCGAATTTGTAAACAATCCACGGGGCAAATTGACAGCCCGTCGGTGAGACTCGCGAGGCAGTCCTTTCGTAGCTTTCCCAGGGGAGAGACGACGCTGATCCACGGCGTCCAGAGTGTACCGTCAGTAAGTGTCTGCGTGACACTAATATACTGACAACTCCGAAGAATGATATCTGAACAGTGTAACGGAGAGTTTATTGGTACATGTATCATAGATACACTCCGATTTCGTCATTTATTCTAATAATTGCCGGTGAAGAAGTTTAAAATGTCCTTAATATCTGAGGTGTTGACAGTCATGGCATCAAGAGAACCATGGACCATAATGCGTCAGAATAAAATAGGACCGGACACTTTTTCCAGGGAGACACTTTCTACTTTTGCACCGGCCTGCATTAATCTACTCTATTTGTCTGACATTTTATCACTTCCTCCACAGACCTATATTTCGCAACCTAAAAATAGGCTCCAGAAAAACCTCATTTTTGGAAAGAGCACCCCCGATTTACCCAAGAAACATGGTTTTCTGTTGGTGCCACAAATTGTCAAACGAAACTTAATTTCTAAGCACATTTCTAGTGTTCATGAAGCATGAAAATGTTAAGTTCCGTTTGACAATTAACCGCACCAAGTTCTGTGACCTGGAAAATGTAGTGTGAGATACACAAGACATAAAAACACACAGTTTTCTGGAATCAATACTTGCATATTAATGTGTACAACTACATGTAGTTTAAAGTTTATGGGCCAGTTATAGATTCAAGTCTTTGTTTTATAAATACTCTAATTGCTATCTTGTTTAATATGCGTCTCTGTTTTATTTTTAGGTCGTGATTCACGGTCGGTTTCTATCCGAATTGCTGCAGGCAAATATGCAGTATGATTTGGCGTAAAATCGACAAGTATATCATGAACGGCCCGCGGAAAAAAGATTCCGATAGTCAGTATTAATAGGTTATCAATATCACTATCAGGGTCAATGATGTCTGCATGCCATACCGCTGTCAGACAAGCACCGAGTTCATTCGTCATGAATCATTTGTCCACTTCAAATATGCATGTATCACTGCAACACGAGCACATGATCAGTCCCAACTTGTGCCAAGCCTACATTCAAGACGGCCGTCTTTATGACACTGGCTTGACGACACTCTCGGGACAATACGTTTTCCGGGCTGCTGGCTCCAAACACCATCCGCTTGGGCAGAGACCGGTATGTTGCGTCTCTGGACATCTATACCCTTAATGATTCAGTCTTCTCAGCTTCAACTCTGTGACGGTTTTTAGTCTTCTCAGCATCAACTCTGTGACGGTTTTTTCAAATCACTCATTTCAGTTCCCGTCCACGACTTGAAATGAAAGGAGTTGGGGTGCAACTAAAGAATTCCTCCTCGCAACACAAGACATTGAAGGAATGGTTCAGCGCGCTGTCGCCGAAACTCCAGCAGTTAGTTCGCGAGGCTGAGGACCAATCTTGGCCATTCGTCTTCGAGGAGTGGCAGTTCGAGCCGGACAACAAGAAGGAGATCGTCAACATCAATGATCTCATCCAGTCTAAGAATGCAGTGTATCCTGATATGACGGAGGAGGATGTTCTGAAGGTTGTTTCGCATGCCCCCTCGATCGCCGAGTTGTACAAATCTAGCATGAATTGCAGAATGCAGTCTTGATTAGAGAGGCAGTACGAATCTCATTGGCGTCACCATTATTCGATGCCCATCGGTGTTTCTTTTAGTCCTTCACCAAGACAAGGCTGACTAAGAACGCCGAAATCGGCATGCAGCAGTCAGGCGGGTCAACTTCTTTGAACCCCGGTGACTCCCATACCCCGGACGCAGTGGACGCGCGCCCTGTCGCCCAACGAGGAAAAACGATAGGGATGACGAAATGGACTGCAATGGAGTCTAGGTGACACAGGAAATTCGAACTTTTTAACTGCAACAAGTGATATGTCCCGGTACATGTACATGTATCGAAATTGTTGCTGAAATAACGTGTCTATCAAGTTTGATTTGGACGCCGTACTATGGCGTGATTGAAAATAATATTTCTAATGTTGTTGTTTTTTGTTTCCAGGAATGTCTTGAACATGCCTGTTCAGAGAAGGCCTTCGAGACGGCCGCGTCAGTCGTCCTCCTGCTTGATCGGTTGATGTATTTGCATGGTAACTCCAAATACATCCTCGACAAGGTGGACGACATCAAACAGCAGGCGCCCACCACGGCCATCGCGCCACAGGTCTACCTAAGGAAGGCAAGGTTCCTCAAAAATGGGGGCTCTCTCCAAGATGCGGACAAGACGCTCGATTTCATTCTCTCAGAGAAGGGACATAAAGGTTGGTCACACCTTTAAAACTTACACTCCGGACGCAGTGGACCGGCCTCGTACTTCATGAATAGGATGATGAAATGGAATGCCCCAGGGTCTATCAAAACTCTACTTTCCAGCTTATGCGTCCACAGATGGCGTTGTTGGAGACCACCTTTCATCAGGGCACATCCAGGTCTCTTGCGTATTCTCTGATATGCCTGTTATATCTGCAGACGTTTCATCTTGGTTTTGTACTATCTAACCTTTGTATAAAGTAAGGAGCTATGGTGCACCCAAAAAAACTGGAAGATCTGCTTCAGGAGAACTCCGTATTGGACTGTAGGTCCATGTCATTCTGAACCATCAGAGGTACTACATCTTTGAACTCCCTTCCCTTTTGTGTCACGGAGTCCGGGTTGGCGGTGTGGATCCAAAACCTAAGAGTCAAGATGGTCATTGTACTCAATTTGTCCTTCCAGAGCAATGGCGCTATAAGGACGAGAGCCAGTACAACCTTGTTCACGCAACATGCGTCCAGTTGAAAGGAGTCATCAGACATAATCTCGGTAAGCTATTACTTATACTATCATTATTTTGGCTGAGGACCAAAGTCCTACCCGGTCCATGGCTTCTCGCTGGCGATAAACTGGCCAGAGATTTGATCGAAGTCCTACCCGGTCCATGGCCTATCTGGCGGGATACTGGCCAGAGATACGAAGACCTACCTGGTCAGTGGCTTCTTTTGCGGGATACTGGCCAGAGGTGTGACTTAGCTGCGAATTTGCACCTGAGAATAAGCTGTTCTAATGTAATTTTGAACAGAACTGGAAATGACAGCAGGCCTTTTCAAAAGTGTGAACGTGCAAGCTACTGCAACAGTATCCTCAAGTTTAAAGTCAAGTACATGTGTTCAAGTATATACAGATGGCTAAGCTGAGCGCTCTTTCTTCGAATCGGATTGCGGAAATCGACTAGATTACACAAAAACACTTCGTTTATTGATATCAAGTGAGTGCTTGTTTTTTTTTCTGTCCCTCATGTTCTTGTATATAGGTCTTTGGGTGGAAGCTGCAGACCTTGTCCTCGAGTCTATCCGGAGATACAACAGCCTACCCAAGCCCGACCATAAAGGAATAAGCTCCTCGTTGGGCATCCTCTCAGATGCCCTAAGAAACATCTCTCATTCAGAGTTCAAGCAGATGCTGCTGAAGTATGCGTGCCACCATAACCATCCCCTTGAAGAGGCCTATGCTGCGAACAGACAGGCTGCCTGGCTGACTAGATTCGACCCATTTTTCTTCGCGAGGCATACGGTAAGCGGGCGGCCTTGAAAAGACATAGTCACAATCACGAAGACTGCTTTTTTTTTTTTAAATGAATTAATTGAAATACTCTGATACTACTATACTAGCTAGTATAGTCATCAATTGGTGATTCGAACAGTTTTGCATTCTGGTGTGAACAATTATGGCAGCAGGCCTACCACATCTTTGGGCACATCCCAGTGGGCGAGTAGTGCTAAACAGTCTAGGTATTACTCTTAAATCTTTATGCGACGCAACTAAATCTAGGGCAACTCGCAAATCGGGTTATGGCGGAAACGACTTCGGTATCTGGGGCACAGTCGATTCTGTGGGTGTGAGTGCGAAACTCCCCAAATTGGCGACTGGTCACAAGTTTTTTCCTCACTTCCTTTCATTGCTTTAGCCCCTCACATTTTCTGAGACTGATTTCATTCCATTTCTCTTCCAGCGAAGGGCTGGCGAAGTGTTGCTCATGTTCGTGATCACACTGCCTCAGGAAGACCGGCTTAAGCTGATCACTCAGGCTCTCAACGACCTCAAGATGAGTCTCAAGGGACACCTATCATTGAATAAACTCACGAGTCGAGAGCAGCTGAATGAATTCACATGCGCTGTGTACCAATGTTTCATAGCCTACTGTCTGATGGCTACCCCAGGAGCAATCTCGAAAGCTATTGAGATCGAAAGGACCTGCATCGTCATTTATGATCATCACTGCGCCGCTACTGACGCTGTTCCTCTCGAGGAGAACTTTGTCAAAGCAATCCATAAAGTCCATGACTTGCTGGAACTACCGCGAAAAACTGTCAGTGCTCCTGAAACTAATGAGTTTCTCAACCTACCAGCTTATGAATACCGGTACCCGACTCTCCGAGAATCTGTGGCATCGACCCCTAACCACATAGGCACTCAGGTGGTGTCCCATCCTGAGGACACAGCCAACAGTCGAGCGCCATTGTCCCGTTTCCGCACCCGGGTTACGAGACATGCTACTGGTGCTGCCACTCCAAGGAAAGACAATCGAAAAGAAAGGGCCATGGAAGAATCTGCAACGACACGTGTTCGTTCAATCTCTTGGAGCTTGGCACCTGCACTTACGGATCCAGAGGCTGACACCAAGCCATCCGAACGACAACCAGCGGCTACTACTCCTGTGGTGACCGAGCACAACCGCTCGGGTACTCGAGCTCGACTCACCCGTTTCAACACAAGAGCTAACAGACATGCTATTGGCTCCACTGCAGGGAATGGTGAACAAGAAGGAGACACTTCAGTCGCTGATCTCTCGGAAAAGACAACTTCCATCTCAGTGAGTTTGTCAGTAGCACCTTCTCTTATGGACCCAGAGGCAGACACTCAACCATCAGGACGAGACACAGGGATAGCAGTTAAAGTGGGAGATAGAGAAGGTCAGTTTCAGCAGATGACCAAATCTTACGGAGGTCGGAATGAAGAGAGCGGCACTCCTGCGGTAGTTCACCCGCCTGTCGCATCGCATTGCCTGGGGCTTCCGAGGGCCATTAATGTCGTAGAAACTGCTTTTGGGACTGGTAGTCTCGGAGGACAGTTTGAATTGCCGCATGAAGCTGCTACTCTTGCTGATGCTTTTGGTGTTTATGCTTCATCTGTGGATACAGGTTACAGTGGATCAACGCATGGCTTGATGAATCCAAAGACAGAAGATGCGTCCATCGCGAGTCAGGAACAAGGGGTCGAAATTGACGAGTACGTTGAGAGTGTTCAACCGATGTACCTCGAAGACAAACCCTCACAACTCCCAAAGACGTTCCTCGTGCCTGATCCAGTGAACCCAATAAGCTCTTTCGTAGACTGCACCCTTTCTGCATTGCCTGGACAGACAATGAATCCTAATATCGAGATGACTGATTCCTGCCAAGGTCACGCCTTGAAGACAGGCGAGATACCGTTGGGTGTTCATCGTAAGTATCTACTTGGCACCTCATGATTCCAATTTCTGAGTATTTCCTCAATGGCATAAGTAAGTACATGTACGTGTATCGGCAAAGGTTATGACGTCAATTTTGTCACTATAGACGCCATCACCAATAATTCTGACTGAAACAAACATACACAGGTACTGCGATGTTAACTGACCGCTGAGATATATTTTTTAGGCTATTGAACTGTAATCTCGTCCTTTTTTCCTTTTATATAGAAGAAATTCAGAGTTGTTTCATTAAAAGAAAGGTTTAAAATGGAAATTATTTCCATACTGACGATTGACTGAAATTCAAATTCAAGTCTCGTGCACTGAATATTAACTTGTGTGTAACCAGATAGAAAGAAAACTGCTGTCTATGTTGTTGTCCATGTGCAACTGGCAGTCTGGTGGACGCCGCCGGGGCATCTCTAGTCCTCGGTGTCCGCCTCCAGGGACCGGCCGTAATTTCAAGAATCTACACATGTATTTCCCAGGTGCCCGGGTGTTTAAATTCGACGCTGCCCACAATACATGGACTTGCTCGACAACCCTGGTCTACGTCGATGAGGAGCTGGACGTTCGTCGCAAGGGAGCCATGCGTGACGTCATCAAACTTCAGTATCTTAATCAGGATGAACCAAAAGCAAGGTAACAAATTAAAGGGTACATCCGGACACAGAAATAGACAATCTACATTGTATCTACTCTGAGGCCGAATTGCAGCAAGCGCTTGAAATATCTCTCTGATACGGTGTCCATTTTTAGATGCGTCTTTTACCTCACCAGATGTTCTTTGTCTTGATAGATACGTTGGCAAGAGCTACCGAGATGACAAGTGGAAAAAGCTGCATTTGTACTACCAGGATGTCGTCTGCCAGATGACAGCGCGCCATTTCGTGGCCCTGTTCAACCAGGCGCTCAAGGACGACAATCAGGCCTGGAAGATCCAGTTTGTCCCTGTAGCGCACATCCAACTTTTGTCAGATGACCACAAGGACATAGTTTATTTGTTTAATGTTGAGCCGTTCGTGGAGGGATCAGATTTTGTCAAAGTGACCAACAACTTCACGTATGTCAACCCAAGATTAACTAAGAAACTTGTGGACGTGTCCCTAGCCTTTATGCACTTTACATTGGAGAAGTCCGAAGGCAGGATACTGGTGACAGATCTTCAGGGCTGGTTTCCCCGGGACCAAAAAGGCACCATCATTTTCACAGACCCGGCCATTAATTCAGAACCTCTGAAGACCGCATTTGTTACTGGCAACCTTGGTAAAGAGGGTGTTGACGCCTTTTGGAGTCATCAACATCCAACATGTAACGATATATGCTACTCGCTAGGAATAGAGAGACCTCAATTTGGCTCTTAATTCTTACACTCCAGACGCAGTGGACGGGCCTCGTCCCTCATCCTAAGGACATCCAATTAGGATAATGCAATGGACTGTCCTGGGAGAGTCTACTGAATTCCTAGCTGAACAAAACGCTATTTTACCAGAAATGTAATATATCTATTTAGTGAAGGGTGTGTGATTCATGAATTCATAACACTTTAAGAAGTGAAACACTCTGAAGAGTCTATACACCTTGGAACTGCCAACTTTGGTAAAGGTGGCTGGGGCGTTTTTTTGCGCGGTCACTGACTTGTAAGCTCAGTCCGTGACGCGATTGACATCGAAATGCAATATCTATCACATCCTGTCAGTCAACATGACATCAATCGATAGGACTGGAAGGCAGAGGGTATGGTTTGGATATAAATTTATTGCTTGGAATTTTGAAGACCTCTATTTCGGCTTGGGTTCTGAGTTTACATGCTACTGCAAGTCTTCAAAATACTATTAAATTGAAGAATATTGCGAGCCAGCATTTGACCTTCATTTGTAAGGTTAAAATAAGCAAAGTTTGTATTTCTGAGTTGAAACTTTCCAGAATACATGTAAATAAAGTTCAGTCATGCAAGTGTAATGTTACTATTTGTTCTTAGCAGATTAGTGGCTCGTGACTGTGCTAATTTCTAAACATTGTGTTTGTTTGAAGTGTTAACAAACAATGAAAGGGAAATATTCTGGGAGTGCTGAAACTGCCGGGGAATGGGTTTCCTCAAACATGCACAAATCATGTATGGTGGTATTCTTGTTGTCAGTTATTACACAAGATGAAGTGTTCTTATGTAATTGTCGCATGGTTTTGACTTCGATGAAAAAGTACAAGCACTTTTGTGCAAACCGTTCCAGACTTTGTAGCTTGAACTGCAGACTAATTTATTTCGTGAGGGACTGGTAGCTTATCCTGTGTAGCAGGGCTTTCCAACTACTACAAGCAGCCTGTAAGGGGCACCAGGCTGATCCTGGGGGTACAAAGAAACTGCCAGGGGTGCATGACTGATGGTCCAAGTTGCACTTAACCACCGTGCACCTGGCTAATGAGTATGACGGGTCTATTTTGGCCTTAAAGTCTCCCTTTGTATAGTACCCCCAGGTATATGGCACGGCTTAACCCGCCGGCCATGAGGGAATTCCTTTATGGCCCAGTGGTTGGCGCGTTGGCCCCAGAGTGGAAGTTAAGCAAAAGTTGGTTATATTTGTCGCATGTCGAAGGGTCGTCACAACATTGGAGACCTTCTGCAACTGTCCCGGGTTGAGGAAAAGTTGGAAGGCCCAGCTGCAATAGAATCATTGGGGTAGCTGATTTTACATCATATCATTATTGGACTTTCATGAACCAAAATGTGGGCTTTGTCCTTGATATCACCGTCAGAATTACTGACACAAGCTCACTTTCAACATTGGCCAACAGTCTAAGAAAAGCTTCAGAGAAGTCTTCATCAACGTTTCGAAGCAAAATTGAGTAGTGCCGCGGTGAGCTTCAAATTGCTTGACATCAGATGCTACAGAAAGTGTTAGATGTAATTAGGGGATTCATCATACTAATGAGGGGGTCATCATACTCCCTGTCCCAGGAAACGTGTCAGGAGTTGAGCTGGTTTGAAGTGACCAGTCCGTAGAGGATTATTGTACGTGTCATTTGATTGGGTCAGTGGCATCAAGAATTCATAAAGTCTTGTCTTTATTAATTCTTGGAGGCATGTGTATGAACACAAGGCAAGGTGGGCTACACAAGGCTTTGTTACCATCTTTAAATTGTCTTGATTTGTATATTTAAATCGGAGAAAAATACACATTAGAATGTATATGAGGAAGTGCGTCTCGGTGTTCGTTACGTTATAACATGGTGAGGTTTTTAAACCTGCCTGAGCATTGGCGAGAAATGTTTAATGACCTAGGTGCTGTCTGCGATCTTATGTCGGATATACTTTCAGTTGATGCGAATTGAAAGCTAAATAGCTTGCCACCAATTTGGTGAGTTAATTAGTCAACAGCTACATGCATATTGGTGTGAACTGAAAAAAAGTCCGTGAAACATCCATCTTCATGAGACTCGAATTGAAAATCATGCAAAGTTGTGATGCATGCCTTTATCAGATCAAGTACATGTATTGTCCACAACCCCCATTAACTTACTGGATGTCCTTGGTGTGCAATCATCGAACAGAAGATATGCCTTCATTGGACAAGTACTGTCCCCAGCTCTAACAACATGCTTGAGATTCTGGGTGTCCATTGGATTCAGTGGACAGATATGTGCCTTCATTTGACAAGTACTGGCCTTGGCTCCAATGACCTGCTGAAGGTCCTGGTTGTGCATTCAGTGAAGAGATACTGATCCACGGAGGATGTCTCTTCCTTGGAAAAGGACTGTCCTCGTCTCCAATAACCTACTGGACGTCCTTGGTGTGCATTCATTTGAAAGATACTGTTGCATTGGTGATATGCCTTCATTGGACAAGTACTGGCCTCGGCTCCAATGACCTGCTGAAGGTCCTGGGTGTGCATTCAGTGAAGAGATACTGATCCATGGGGATATCTCTTCACTGGTCAAATAGTGTCCTCGTCTCTAATAACCTGTTGTTGATGTGCCTTCAGTGGACAATTACTGTCCTCGGCCCCAATGTCCTGCTGGAGGTACTGGGTGTGCATTCGTGGACAGAGAATAAACCACGGGGGATGTCTCTTCATCAGAAAAGTACTGTCGTCGTCTCAAATAACATGCTGGTGATGTGCCTTCATTGGACAATTACTGTCCTCGGCCCCAAATGACCTGCTGGAGGTTCTGGGTATGCATTCGTTGGCGGAGACTTCTCCACTCGAGATGTGACCTCGTTGGACAAGTACTGTCCTCGGCCCCAATAACCTACTGGATATCCTGGGTGTGCAATCAGTGAACAGATACTGATCGACAGAGGATGTCTCTTCATTGCAAAAGTACTGTCCTCGTCTCCAATAACCTACTGGTGATGTGCCTTTATTCTACACTTACTGTCCTCGGCCCCAATGACCTACTTGAGGTTCTGGGTGTGCATCCCTGGACAGAGACTGACCCACGGAGGATGTCTCTTCATCAGAAAAGTACTGTCCTCGTCTCCAATAACCTGCTGGTCATGTGCCTTCATTGAAAAATTACTGTCCTCGGCCCCAATGACCTGCTGGAGGTTCTGGGTGTGCATTCATTTGACAGATACTGTTCCACTGGTGATATGCCTTCATTGGACAATTACTGTCCTCGTCTCAAATGACCTGCTGGAGGTCCTGGGTGTGCATTCGTGGACAAGACTGATCCACGAGGAATGTCTCTTCATTGGTCAAGTACTGTCCTCGTCTCCAATAACCTGCTGGTGATGTACCTTCATTGGACATTTACTGTCCTCTACCCTAATGACCTGCTGGAGGTTCTGGGTATGCATTCGTGGGCAGACACTGATCCACGGGGATGTCTCTTCATTGGAAAATTACTGTCTTCGTCTCCAATAACCTGCTGGCGATGTGCCTTCATTGGACAAGTACTGTCCTCGCCTCAAATGACCTGCTGGAGGTTCTGGGTGTGCATTCAGTGAACAGATACTGATCCACGGAGGATGTCTCTTCCTTGGAAAAGGACTGTCCTCGTCTCCAATAACCTACTGGACGTCCTTGGTGTGCATTCATTTGAAAGACACTGTTCCATTGTTGATATGCCTTCATTGGACAAGTACTGGCCTCGGCTCCAATGACCTGTTGAAGGTTCTGGTTGTGCATTCAGTGAAGAGATACTGATCCACGGAGGATGTCTCTTCCTTGGAAAAGGACTGTCCTCGTCTCCAATAACCTACTGGACGTCCTTGGTGTGCATTCATTTGAAAGATAATGTTCCATTGGTGATATACCTTTATTGGACAAGTACTGGCCTCGGCTCCAATGACCTGCTGGAGGTTCTGGTTGTGCATTCAGTGAAGAGATACTCATCCACGGGGATATCTCTTCATTGGACAAGTAGTGTCCTCGTCTCTAATAACCTGTTGTTGATGTGCCTTCAGTGGACAATAACTGTCCTCGGCCCCAATGACCTGCTGGAGGTTCTGGGTATGCATTCATTGAACAGAGACTGACCCACGGAGGATGTCTCTTCATTGGAAAAGTACTGTCCTCGTCTCCAATGACCTGCTGGTGATGTGCCTTCATTTGACAATTACTGTCCTCGGCCCCATTCACCTATTGGTGTTTCTGGGTAGGCAATCATGGACACAGACTTTTCGTCAGGAGATGTGACCTCATTAGACAAGTACTGTCCTCGGCCCCAACAACCTGCTGGAGGTCCTGGGTGTGCATTCATTTGACAGATACTCTTCCACTTGTGATATGCCTTCACTGGAAAAGTACTGTCCTCGGCCACAATGACCTGCTGGAGGTACTCGGTGCGCATTCGTGGACAGAGACTGATACACGGGGGATGCCTCTTCATTGGAAAAGTACTGTCCTCGTCTCCAATAACCTGCTGGTGATGTGCCTTCACTGGACAATCACTATCCTCAGTTCCAATGACCTGTTTGTGGTAATGGGTGTGCACTCGTGGACACAGACTTTTCCTCTGGAGATGTGACATTATTAGACCAGTATTGTCCTCGGCCCCAACAACCTGCTGGAGATACTTGGTGTGCATTCATTTGTCAGATACTCTTCCACTGGTAATATGCCTTCATTGGAAAAGTACTGTCCTCGTCTCCAATAACCTGCTGGTGAGGTGCCTTCATTGGACAATTACTGTCCTCGGCCCCAATGACCTGCTGGAGGTTCTGGGTGTGCATTCGTGGACATAAACTGATCCACGGGAAGTCTCTTTATTGGAAAAGTACTGTCCTCGTCTCCAATAATCTACTGGTGATGTTTGTTCTGGGCATGCATTCGAGGGCGGAGACTTATCCACTGGAGGTGTGACCTCATTGGACAGGTACTGTCCTCGGCCCCAATAACCTACTGGATGTCCTGGGTGTGCCATCATCGGACAGGAGATATGCCTTCATTGGACAAGTACTGTCCTCAGCTCCAACAACATACTGGAGGTTCGGGGTGTCTAGTGGAATCAATGGACAGATATGTGCCTTCATTCGACAAGTACTGTCCTCGGCTCAAATGACCTGCTGGAGGTCCTGGGTGTGCATTCAGTGAACAGATACTGATCGACGGAGGATGTCTCTTTATTGGAAAGTGCTGTCCTCGTCTCCAATAACCTACTGGATGTCCTGGGTGTGCCATCATCGGACAGGGGATATGCCTTCATATTGGCCAGGTACTGTCCTTGGCTCCAACAACTTGCTTGATGTTCTTGGTGTCCATTGTTATCAGTAGACAGATATGTGCCTTCATTAGACAAGTACTGTCCTCGGTTCCAATGACCTGCTGGAGGTCCTAGGTTTGCATTCGGTGAACAGATACTGATCGACGGAGGATGTCTCTTTATTGGAAAGTGCTGTCCTCGTCTCCAATAACCTGCTGGTGATGTGCTTTCATTCGACAATTACTGTCCTCGGCCCCAATGACATGCTGGAGGTTCTGGGTGTGCATTCCTGGACAGAGACTGATCCACGGGGGATGTGACCTCATTGGACAAGTACTGTCCTCGACCCCAATAACCTACTGGATGTCCTGGGTGTGCCATCATCGGACAGGGGATATACCTTCATATTGGACAAGTACTGTCCTCGGCTCCAACGACTTGCTCGAGGTTCTTGGTGTCCATTTTAATCAGTAGACAGGTATGTGCCTTCATTCGACAATTACTGTCCTCGGCCCCAATGACCTGCTGGAGGTTCTGGGTGTGCATTCAATTGACAGATACTCTTCTATTGGTGATATGCATTCATTGGACAAGTACTGGCCTCGGCCTCAATGACCTACTGGTGATGTGCCTTCATTCTACAATTACTGTCCTCGGCTCCAGTGACCTGCTGGAGGTCCTGGGTGTGAATTCAGTGAACAGATACTGATCCACGGAGGATGTGCCGTCATAGGAAAAGTACTGTCCTCGTCTCCAATAACCTACTGGTGATGTGCCTTTATTCTACAATTACTGTCCTCGGCCCCAAAGACCTGCTGGAGGTTCTGGGTGTGCATTCGTGAACAGAGACTGATCCACGGAGGATGTCTCTTCATTGGAAAAGTACTGTCCTCGTCTCCATTGACCTGCTTGTGATTTGCCTTCATTGGACAAGTACTGTCCTCGGTACCAATGACCTGCTGGAGGTTCTGGGATTAGCTACCCCAATGATTCTATTGCAGGGCCTTCCAACTTTTCCTCAACCCGCGACAGTTGCAGAAGGTCTCCAATGTTGTGACGACCCTTCGACATGCGACAAATATAACCAACTTTTGCTTAACTTCCACTCTGGGGCCAACGCGCCAACCACTGGGCCATTAAGGAATTCCCTCATGGCCGGCGGGTTAAGCCGTGCCATATACCTGGGGGTACTATACAAAGGGAGACTTTAAGGCCAAAATAGACCCGTCATACTCATTAGGCAGGTGCACGGTGGTTAAATGCAACTTGGACCAGCAGTCCTTTACCCCTGGCAGTTTCTTTGTACCCCCAGGATCAGTCTGGCGCCCCTTACAGGCTGCTTGTAGTGGTTGGAAAGCCCTGCTACACAGGATAAGCTACCAGTCCCTCACGAAATAAATTAGTCTGCAGTTCAAGCTACAAAGTCTGGAACGGTTTGCACAAAAGTGCTTGTCCTTTTTCATCGAAGTCAAAACCATGCGACAATTACATAAGAACACTTCATCTTGTGTAATAACTGACAACACGAATACCACCATACATGATTTGTGCATGTTTGAGGAAATCCATTCCCCGGCAGTTTCAGCACTCCCAGAATATTTCCCTTTCATTGTTTGTTAACACTTCAAACAAACACAATGTTTAGAAATTAGCACAGTCACGAGCCACTAATCTGCTAAGAACAAATAGTAACATTACACTTGCATGCCTGAACTTTATTTACATGTATTCTGGAAAGTTTCAACTCAGAAATACAAACTTTGCTTATTTTAACCTTACAAAT
This sequence comes from Lineus longissimus, assembly GCF_910592395.1. Taxonomy (NCBI): domain Eukaryota; kingdom Metazoa; phylum Nemertea; class Pilidiophora; order Heteronemertea; family Lineidae; genus Lineus; species Lineus longissimus. Next base: position 18,311,054 of record NC_088310.1, on the reverse strand, counting down.
GCTCAATGTCAAATGCTGGCTTGCAATATTCTTCAATTTAATAGTATTTTGAAGACTTGCAGTAGCATGTAAACTCAGAACCCAAGCCGAAATAGAGGTCTTCAAAATTCCAAGCAATAAATTTATATCCAAACCATACCCTCTGCCTTCCAGTCCTATCGATTGATGTCATGTTGACTGACAGGATGTGATAGATATTGCATTTCGATGTCAATCGCGTCACGGACTGAGCTTACAAGTTAGTGACCGCGCAAAAAAACGCCGCAGCCACCTTTACCAAAGTTGGCAGTTCCAAGGTGTATAGACTCTTCAGAGTGTTTCAATTCTTAAAGTGTTATGAATTCCTGAATCACACACCCTTCACTAAATAGATATATTACATTTCTGGTAAAATAGCGTTTTGTTCAGCTAGGAATTCAGTAGACTCTCCCAGGACAGTCCATTGCATTATCCTAATTGGATATCCTTAGGATGAGGGACGAGGCCCGTCCACTGCGTCTGGAGTGTACGAATTAAGAGGCAAATTGAGGTCTCTTTATTCCTAGCGAGTAGCATATATCGTTACATGTCGGATGTTGCTCACGCCAAAATTCGTCAACACCCAATTTACCACGGTTGCCAGTAACAAATACGGTCTTCAGAGGTTCTGAATTAATGGCAGGGTCTGTGAAAATGATGGTGCCTTTTTGGTCCCAGGGCAACCAACCCTGAAGGTCTGTCACCAGTATCTTGCCTTCCGACTTCTCCCATGTAAAGTGCATAAAGGCTAGGGACACGTCCACAAGTTCCTTAGTTAATTTACGGTTGACATAGATGGAGTTGTCGGTCACTTTCTCAAAACCTAGTGACCCCTCCACGAACGGCTCAACATTAAAAAAATAAACTATGTCCTTGTGGTCATCCGACAAAAGTTGGATGTGCGCTGCAGGGACAAACTGGATCTTCCAGGCCTGATTGTCGTCCTTGAGCGCCTGGTTGAACAGGGCCACGAAATGGCGCGCCGTCATCTGGCAGACGACATCCTGGTAGTACAAATGCAGCTTCCTCCGCTCGGCATCTTGGTAGCTCTTGCCAACGTATCTATCAAGACAAAGAACATCTGGTGAGTTAAAAGACGCATCTAAAAATGGACACCGTATCAGAGAGATATTTTCAAGCGCTTGCTGCAATTCGACCTCAGAGTAGATAGATTGTCTATTTCTGTGTCCGGATGTACCCTTTAATTTGTTACCTTGCTTTTGGTTCATCCTGATTAAGATACTGAAGTTTGATGACGTAACGCATGGCTCCCTTGGGGCGAACGTTCAGCTTCTCATCGACGTAGACCAGGGTTGTCGAGCAAGTCCATGTATTGTGGGCAGCGTCGAATTTAAACACCCGGGCACCTGGGAAATACATGTGTAGATTCTTGAAATTACGGTCGGTCCCTGGAGGCGGACACCGAGGACTAGAGATGCCCCGGTGGCGTCCACCAGACTGCCATTGGCACATGGACAACAACACAGACAGAAGTTTTCTTTCTATCTGTTTTATACACATAGGTTAATATTCAGTGCACGACACTTGAATTTGAATTTCAGTCAATCGTCAGTATGGAAATAATTTCCATTTTAAAACCTTTCTTTTAATGAAACAACTCTGAATTTCTTCTATATAAAAGGAAAAAAGGACGAGATTTCAGTTCAATAGCCTAAAAAGTATGTCTCAGCGGTTAGTTAACCCGTCGCAGTACCTGTGTATGTTTGTTTCAGTCAGAATTATTGGTGATACCGTCTTCAGTGACAAAATTGACGTCATAACCTTTGTCGATACACGTACATGTACTCACTTATGCCATTGAGGAAATACTCAGAAGTTGGAATCATGATGTGCCAAGTAGATACTTACGATGAACACCCAACGGTATCTCGCCTGTCTTCAAGGCGGGACCTTGGCGGAAATCAGTCATCTCGATATTAGCGGAAGGATTCATTGTCTGTCCAGGCAATGCGGGGAGGGTGCAGTCTGCGAATGAGCTTATTGGGTTCACTGGATCAGGCACGAGGAACGTCTTCGGAAGTTGTGCGGGTTTGTCTTCGAGGTTCATCCGTTGGACACTCTCAACGTACTCGTCAATTTCGACCCCTTGTTCGTGACTCGCGATGGACGCATCCTCTGTCTTTGGATTCATCAAGCCATGCGTTGATCCACTGTAACCTGTATCCATAGATGAACCATCAACACCCAAATCATCAGCAAGAGAAGCAGTTTCATGCGGCAATTCAAACTGTCCTCCGAGACTACCAGTCCCAGAAGCAGTTTCTACGACATTATTGGCGCTCGGAAGCCCCAGGCAATGCGATGCGACAGGCGGGCGAACTACCGCAGGAGTGCCGCTCTCTTCATTCGGACCTCCGCCAGATTTGGTCATCTGCTGAAACTGACCTTCTCTATCTCCCATTTTAACTGCTATCCCTGTGTCTCGATACCTTGACGAGTCTGCTGTCTCTGGCTGCCGTCGTCCTGATGGTTGAGTGTCAGCCTCTGGGTCCATAAGAGTAGGTGCTACTGACAAACTCACTGAGATGGAAGTTGTCTTTTCCGAGAGATCAGCGACTGAAGTGTCTCCTTCTTGTTCACCATTCACTGCAGTGGAGCCAATAGCATGTCTGTTAGCTCTTGTATTGGAACGGGTGAGTCGAGCTCGAGTACCCGAGCGGTTGTGCGGGAAACGGGACAATGGCGCTCGACTGTTGGCTGTCTCTTCAGGATGGGACACCACCTGAGTGCCTATGTGGTTAGGGGTCGATGCCACAGATTCTCGGAGAGTCGGGTACCGGTATTCATAAGCTGGTAGGTTGAGAAACTCATTAGTTTCAGGAGCACTGACAGTTTTTCGCGGTAGATCCAGCAAGTCATGGACTTTATGGATTGCTTTGACAAAGTTCTCCTCGAGAGGAACAGCGTCAGTAGCGGCGCAGTGATGATCATAAATGACCATGCAGTTCTTTTCGATCTCAATAGCTTTCGAGATTGCTCCTGGGGTAGCCATCAGACGGTAGGCTATGAAACATTGGTACACAGCGCATGTGAATTCATTCAGCTGCTCTCGACTCGTGAGTTTATTCAATGATAGGTGTCCCTTGAGGCTCATCTTGAGGTCGTTGAGAGCCTGAGTGATCTGCTTAAGCCGGTCTTCCTGAGGCAGTGTGATCACGAACATGAGCAACACCTCGCCAGCCCTTCGCTGGAAGAGAAATGGAATGAAATCAGCCTCAGAAAATGTGAGGGGCTAAAGCAATGAAAGGAAGTGAGGAAAAAACTTGTGACCAGTCAGGGTTGTCGCCAATTTGGGGAGATTCGCACTCACACCCACAGAATCGACTGTGCCCAGATACCGAAGTCGTTTCCGCCATAACTCGATTTGCGAGTTGCCCCTAGATTTAGTTGCGTCGCATAAAGATTTAAGAGTAATACCTAGACTATTTAGCACTACTCGACCACCGGGATGTGCCCAAAGATGTGGTAGGCCTGCTGCCATAATTGTTCACACCAGAATGCAAAACTGTTCGAATCACCAATTGATGGCTATACTAGCTAATAGTAGAATCAGAGTATTTCAATGAATTCATTTAAAGAAGACAAGCAGTCTTCATGATTGTGACTATGTCTTTTCAAGGCCGCCCGCTTACCGTATGCCTCGCGAAGAAAAATGGGTCGAATCTAGTCAGCCAGGCAGCCTGTTTGTTCGCAGCATAGGCCTCTTCAAGGGGATGGTTATGGCGGCACGCATACTTCAGCAGCATCTGCTTGAACTCTGAATTAGAGATGTTTCTTAGGACATCTGAGAGGATGCCCAACGAGGCGCTTATTCCTTTTTGGTCGGGCTTGGGTAGGCTGTTGTATCTCCGGATAGACTCGAGGACAAGGTCTGCAGCTTCCAACCAAAGACCTATATACAAGAACATGAGGGACAGAAAAAATAAACAAGCACTCACTTGATATCAATAAACGAAGTGTTTTTGTGTAATCTAGTCGATTTCCGCAGGATACTGTTGCAGTAGCTTTTGAAAAGGCCTGCTGTCATTTCCAGTTCTGTTCAAAATTACATTATAACAGCTTATTCTCAGGTGCAAATTCGCAACTAAGTCACACCTCTGGCCAGTATCCCGCAAAAGAAGCCACGGACCAGGTAGGTCTTCGTATCTCTGGCCAGTATCCCGCCAGATAGGCCATGGACCGGGTAGGACTTCGATCAAATCTCTGGCCAGTATCTCGACAGCGAGAGGCCCTGGACAGGGTAGGACTTGCATGCATGTCTTTGGTCCTCAGCTAAAAATAATGATAGTATAAGTAATAGCTTACCGAGATTATGTCTGATAACTCCTTTCACCTGGACGCATGTTGCGTGAACAAGGTTGTACTGGCTCTCCTCCTTATAGCGCCATTGCTCTGGAAGGACAAATTGAGTACAATGACCGTCTTGACCCTTAAGTTTTGGATCCACTCCGCCAACCCGGACTCCGTGACACAAAAAGGAAGGGAGTTTAAAGATGTAGTACCTCTGATGGTTCAGAATGACATGGACCTACAGTCCAATACGGAGTTCTCCTGAAGCAGATCTTTCAGTTTTTTTGGGTGCACCATAGCTCCTTACTTTATACAAAGGTTAGATAGTACAAAACCAAGATGAAACGTCTGCAGATATAACAGGCAAAGCAGAGAAGACGCAAGAGACCTGGATGTGCCCTGATGAAAGTTGGTCTCCAACAACGCCATCTGTGGACGCATAAGCTGGAAAGTAGAGTTTTGATAGACCCCAGGGCATGCCATTTCGTCATCCTATTCATGAAGTACGAGGCCGGTCCACTGCGTCCGGAGTGTAAGTTTTAAAGGTGTGACCAACCTTTATGTCCCTTCTCTGAGAGAATGAAATCGAGCGTCTTTTCCGCATCTTGGAGAGAGCCCCCATCTTTGAGGAACCTTGCCTTCCTTATGTAGACCTGTGGCGCGATGGCCGTGGTGGGCGCCTGCTGTTTGATGTCGTCCACCTTGTCGAGGATGTATTTGGAGTTACCATGCAAATACATCAACCGATCAAGCAGGAGGGCGACTGACGCGGCCGTCTCGAAGGCCTTCTCTGAACAGGCAAGTTCAAGACATTCCTGGAAACAAAAAACAACAACATTAGAAATATTATTTTCAATCACGCCATCGTACGGCGTCCGAGTCAAACTTGATAGACACGTTATTTCAGCAACCATTTCGATACATGTACATGTACCGGCACATATCACTTGTTGCAGTTAAAAAGTTCGAATTTCCTGTGTCACCTAGACTCCATTGCAGTCCATTTCGTCATCCCGATCGTTTTTCCTCGTTGGTCGACAGGGCGCGCGGCGACTATAGGACGAGGTCTGTCCTCTGCGTCCGGGGTATGGGAGTCACCGGGGTTCAAAGAAGTTGACCCGCCTGACTGCTGCTGCCGATTTTGGCGTTCTTAGTCAGCCTTGTCTCAGTGAAGGACTGAAAAAATTCCGATGGGCATCGAATAATGGTGACGCCAATGAGATTCGCACTGCCTCTCTAATCAAGACTGCATTCTGCAATTCATGCTAGATTTGTACAACTCGGCGATTAAGGGGGCATGCGAAACAACCTTCAGAACATCCTCCTCCGTCATATCAGGATAGACTGCATTCTTGGACTGGATGAGATCATTGATGTTGACGATCTCCTTCTTGTTGTCCGGCTCGAACTGCCACTCCTCGAAGACGAATGGCCAAGATTGGTCCTCAGCCTCGCGAACTAACTGCTGGAGTTTCGGCGACAGCGCGCTGAACCATTCCTTCAATGTCTTGTGTTGCGAGGAGGAATTCTTCAGTTGCACCCCAGCTCCTTTCATTTCAATTCGTGGACGGGAACTGAAATGAGTGATTTGAAAAAACCGTCACAGAGTTGAAGCTGAGACGACTGAATCATTAAAGGTACAGATGTCCGGAGAGGCAACATACCGGTCTCCGCCCGAGCGGATGGTGTTTTGAGCCAGCAGCCCGGAACAACGTATTGTCCCGGGAGTGTCGTCAAGCCAGTGTCATAAAGACGGCCGTCTTGAATGTAGACTTGGCACAAGTTGAGACTTGCTGGACAGACTGGGGCAGTGGGACTGATCATGTGCTCGTGTTGCAGTTATACATGCATATTTGAAGTGGACAAATGATTCATGACGAATGAACTCGACGCAAGGGCCCAAAGCGCCGCGTAGCGGCAAAAAAGCGAAGCTGGCGAAACATTTATAACGGGTCACCGTCACTTATTATTCATGTTATTGGACTTATAGCGCATTCACGGGGTTGCAACTATTTTGCTTTATAGTGACACCAGGAAAGAAAAGCATGCGACCTAACGCCGATCTATTTGTATAAAGTGATAATTGGAAGGTATATAGTAGGAAATATCAATAAAATAATCATTCCATGTTGTCTTTTGAGGGCATTTTTGATTGTAAAAAATATATGTGTACGTAACCGGAGTCTCTGCAATGATAATTTTATCAGAGCAGTCTCGCGCAAGTAGAAGTTCTTTACCTATTAGTTCTTCACTTATTAGTCTGAATGTCTGGCGCAAAGCCAGACGTTTTCCATTACGATTTCACTACGATGTTTGACAAGAAGGAGCAGTGCGCGAGCTATGCTAATGAGCAGACTTCCCTCGCTTGAGTTTCGGAAGAATGTTCCATATCGCGCTAAGCTGACCACTGCTGACCATGACAGGCGTGCATTGGACTGGTACAGGTTGGAACTGAACATTGTATATGCTGGTGGTGACGCTTTCTGATGAGAAGTTGGTCGTGACTGATGCAGTATCCTTGGACTTGTCCACAGCATCGTTCAATCATTGCTTTCTGAGCTGGCTTGATTCTGTACTTACCCAAAAACTGAGACCAAATGCATGTTGACTGTGCTTTAAGAGAGACTGGCGCCATGCCTAGTCTCTCTTAAAGCACAGTCAACAGACACCAACCCCCTCAGACTCAGAACCCACAAACGCCCAACCCTTCCTGCTACCTTAATACTTATGGATTTCCGGAAAAGCAGGCAGAAATAATTTGCCCGTCACGTCGGTGACGAACGTCACTTTCGGACATCGGTGTTGAGTATGATCAGGAAGATTATCAAGAGCTCCATGACACTTTTGTCGAAGAACTCTTGTGAGATCGATACACATGGTGTAAAAGAAATTACTCCGACACAGAAAGTGGCATAAAATTTATTCCACTTTTACATGTTTTAACAGAGAGCAAAAGCATATCCTTATAAACAATTTTGATACATTTATAGAGTGAATCACCTCAACAGTTCTTCTAATGCGTCTTGTGAGACTCTGGATTAAATCTTTGGATTGCGAAGCAAATGAACGACACTTAACACTCCTACGACACGTCGTTCTCTACAATAAACTCAGCAAGGCGCCGTCGCGACTCTCCACTGAGCTGATGGAACCTCATGAGAGATATCATCAAAGCAAGACAGTCGCGACGGATCTGATAAACTTTACAGTATATATAAAAGTTCATTTTTATTAGTAAAGGAATTCAGTGGAACATTCTTAACGTCGGATTTTTACCCACAAATAGTGTATATACATGTTTACGTGGACCCCGAGTCGTCCCCGAAGTGTGTAAGATAGAACTTGGAACTTATACATTTCTCTTGGCTATTTGCAGTTACAGTCGGCCATATTGGCCCAGTGCTAAACTACGTGCATGCAGTGGTTGTACATTTGGGCCAGTCATTTACGCACTAAATAGAACCTCGCTGTGCTTTGATACATATGCAAATTACGGATTTCAAGTATGCCTCGTTATGCTGGTCTTCCGGAGGAGGCTTGTCCGAGAAAAGCCAATGATTCGTCCGTCAAGCTCCGCCAAGGCGACTTATTTCTGTGCCCGGATTGTAACAATACCCGGTTCAATTCAAGCGCTGGTCAACTGACCATGAATAATGACAGACCTGACTCAGATGTAATAAGGCAACTCAAAGATATCCTTGGTGTTTCCAAAGCAGACCTGCCGGCTGTGTTTGGGAAATCATTAGACTGTATATATGCGTACTCACAAAAGGATATAAGCGACACTCTAAAGAAATTAGATACGGACACTCTTACCGCATTACATAAGAAACTTTGTGAGGATATAATTGTGCAATTTCCGCAGTTTAAGGATAGACGTATCGTCAACAGGCAGGCGAAATATAAGATAGAGGAGGACATATGTAATATGGGCTACAGTCTGGTGAATAAGCAAATGACAAGGGATCTTGATAAGATATTCGTTTGCAAGCAGTCTCAGTCAGTGAACGAGGATGAGACATCAGATAGAGAAACGGAACTGTCAAATATGATGAAAAATGTTCGGACCATACTCGAACGGCTCGCTACGGCAGAGAGCGAGCTTAAATCAATGAAAAAGGAGAACGCTGCCTTAAACCAAAAAGTGAAAGCCTTAGAGAACTTTCGCGCTCAGTTCGATTCCGAACTCTTGAAGGGCGGCGCCCTAGATGAACCTTCCTCTTCGTCCGAGAGTGACGATAGCGATAATGATGATAAATTAACAACATGATACACTTTTGCCAGCAAAGGAAACCTCCCCTCAGAGTGTGGCGGGTGATAGGCCTAACTCTGTGAACGAGAAGGACCACATGACTGCTCGCGCTGATGCCGACGCTCCTGACGAGGCTTTTCAAGGCGCAAGACAAATCAAACGGCAGAAACGAAACGACCGTAAACGATCACAAAACAATGCTGCACTGGTTGTTAGCCAACCTGAAGGCAACCAGGGAAACGATGCGGAAACGGTGGAAATGTCGGATGTTTACGTCGGGCAGGTTGACCCAAAACACACGGCGCATCATATAAGCGAGCATGTGCAATCAATGGGCATCCCCAACGTGAAGGTGTCCATTCTCGGTAACAAAATGGTGTACAAATCATTCAAAATTAGTGTTCCAAAGGATGTTGTAAGACTGGTACTGAATTGTGATATGTGGCCCACTGGTGTGGTGGTGCGGCCCTTTCGTCCGACCAGCGAGAGGCTGCAAGCAGCGTCCTCCCGGCCATTTCGGCAAGGAGCATCAGCAGGTGGACGCATCCGCCTCGACAGACCATTATACTGGGATAAACCTAAATCACGAAACTATGATCGACGCCAATCAGGGGCCCGTTCAGGACAGCGGCAACGGAATACGTACGAATCACGTGACGAGAACCGGCGTGGCTACAGTGACTCCGAGTTCCGTCCAGGACAGTGGCAACGGAATACGTATGAGTCACGGGATGAAAACCGGCGTGACTACAACGACTTCGAGCTCCGTCCAGGACAGTGGCAACGGAATACGTATGAGTCACGGGATGAAAACCGGCGTGACTACAATGACTTCGAGCTCCGTCCAGGACAGTGGCAAAAGATACTGGAACTAGCCGCAGTGTAGACATAATATGTGAATCTTTTAACTGTAAAGGTTTCAAACAGTCGGCAGACTATATTCTGGAACGACTCAAGAAAGTCAATATTTTATGCCTTAATGAGACATGGTTGAGGCCTGGCGAGATCTATTTAGTGGATGAAGTTAGCAATCGTAATAATGATTCACAGGCAACTTATAAGTCCTTTTCAAAGTCAAGTATGAACGATTTAGACGCGAGTTATACAGGGAGGCCGTTCGGCGGCGTCTCAATCATTTAATATCAGGAGTCTCCAGATTATAACTGTTATGAAATTGACGTCGACAATCCTCGGGTTGTTTCTATAGGCATTCGTGATAATACTGGTAAACTAAAGACTGTTGTTGTGAACGCTTATATGCCTTTCTTTGATGCGTCAAACGGGAAACAAACAGAACAGTATATAGAATGTCTTGATGCTATTCAATCGCTTTTGGACAAATACGCCCATCTCTGTCCAATAAAGATAATGGGAGATCTCAACGTTCAATTACCAACTCCGCCTGATCTTAACAAATATTGGTATAGGGCCAAAGGTTTTAATCAACATAGTGCAATTTTATATGATTATATTTCTGCCAATGATTTACATGTTTTGGATTTTAACTATAAGCAACCGGTGCAATATACATATTTTTGTGTGAAGCGGAATGCATGTCTATACCTGGATTGACCATGTTTTGGCCTCAAGCCAGGAACATAATAAAGTTAAATCATGTAGCATTGTTCCCCTACAAGAGGGCAACGTGAGTGACCATTTGCCAATCGACGTTGTTTTCACTCTGGAGTGCAGTGACCCGAAAGTTGGTGGCTCAAAGTGTAAAACATCTATGAGAGATAGTAGGCCGGTCTTTCCTTAAGCGTGTTGGCAAAATAACGCAAAAACCAAAAAGTATCGGTCACTTCTAAATGAAAAATTGTCGGCATTAAATCCGTTGCGCATAGATAAGCCTTGTGAAATGGAAGCCTCTGTGAATGAGTATATCGATGATGTTAATTCCGCCATTCACGAGGCTTGTTGTGAAGCTGGATGTACTAGGTCAAATGGTTTTAAACCCAGAAGGTTTTGGTGCCCGCAATTGGGAGAGTTAAGACAGAAAAAACGTTTCTGGTGGAAACTCTGGGTACAGAACAACAGGCCACGACACGGTGCAGTTTTTGATTGTTGGAAAGCGGTGAAAAAACAATTTCGTAAGGCCTGCCGAAATGGATTGAATAATGCTGGTCAAATGAGAAACGAACGCTACAATAGGCTATTTAGAGACAGGAAAATGGATGTTTTTTGGAAAATTATGAAAAGAAAGAGGGGGGGGGAAATCTCCCCTCGACTTTGGTGCCGAATGACTTTGCCAACTTCTTTGGAAAAATTATGAAGAACTCGGAACCATATACTGAGTTTCAGATGAACATTGCAAATATAGTTAGAGATAGGTATGAGACCTTATTGGCACAGGAGAGGGATGAGTGTGTCATATCCCCTGAGATGGTTAAGGAAATGATAAAAGCTCTTCCACGGAATACTGCTCCCGGTTGTGACGGAGTGACAACAGAACATTTACTGTATGGACTGTCAGAGGAATTATGCGACCATCTATCGGCTAAAGAAAACAACTCTGGATCCGAACTCTCCCAATAATTATCGCCCCGTGACCCTCAGCTCAATACACACCAAGTTGGTGGAGGGATTTATGATACCGGATGATGTGTCTATAATGATAATCAGTTTGGGTTATTCTTTACTGACTGATGTTGTCAGTTTGAATTGCGTTCTGCATCTCTCCATGCGCCTGGCTTTGGTCCGACAGTGGCATACGGTACGGGAGTGGGTAGGTGATATGCCTAATATGTGAGGGCCTTATTTGGAACAGGATCTGCTGTCACTGGTCTCAATGCATTGTGCAAAATAGCGTACTCCAATAAATCTATTGGGGGTTGCATGTAGATAGCAGCAATAAGTCCCTAAATGCAGTTAATTTCGTGTTTAACCTTTAATAAAACTTCAGTAACGTTAGAAATTTAATGTAGCTCAATCATCGTGCCCATTTAACTAATGTATATTACATTTCAACTTTGCCCGCTCCATGGGTATATGCTATGGGATAGAATTCGGCATGATTTAGCAGATGAAGTAGCGATGGGTCGCCTTTGTTTGTTTGTTCGCTAGATGCACAGAAATGCTTTGACAGCATTTGGCATGATGGCCTTTTTTACAAACTGTGGGATAAAATCCCTAATCATCACTGGTTCTTCTTGTATAGGTGGTATGGTAAAATGAAGGCGATGGTAAGATGGAATGGTGCTTGTAGTAGGGAGATAAGTGTGCTCGAGGGAACTAGACAAGGGAGTAAACTCTCTCCTACTTTGTTTAAGATATTTCTGAATGATATGTTGTCTATGGTTACCGATGCCAAACGGGGTTTCTGTATTGGTGAGGACCATTACAATTCGACGGCTTAGTCAGTGGTCTCCAAGAATTGATTGATGTATGTGGTCAATACTCCATAAGATGGCGTTTTAAATTCAATGTGATGAAATCTCGATGCCTCATTATGGGTAAGCATAACTTTAAGAAAGACCCTGTATGGAAGATTTATGGTAGCTGTCTCGGTTCGGTGGAGCAGCTAGATATACTAGGCGTCAGTTACAACAAACTGGGTTGTAGTACGGACCATGCGAACAATAGAACTAAAAAATGCCGTGGAGCTTTCTATGGCCAGAATGACAAAGGTTTGTGTTACCCCGGTCTGTGTACCGCAGCGAAGGTTTACCTATGGAAGTCTTTATGTATGCCCTGCCTTATGTTTGGCTGTGAAACCATGTATATTTCAAAAACAGACATACACAGTAGAAACTACTCAGGGAAATCTTTTAAAACAGGTACTTGGTTTGTCACGGAGAAGCCGTACATCCTTCTTGTTACGGGCCCTTGGAGTGCCAAAAGTTAAAGAGGTATTGGTTAAGAGGACTAACGGTTTGTTTACGAGAATAATGGGTGGTGAGTCACCCTGCTCTCGGCTGTATTGTACACTTTTGTCCAGATATATAATTACCGGCCAGTTCAACCCTCACACGTTGCTTGGCAGAATTATTGGAAGTGGTCAGTCTCCCTCGGATCTTATTTTCGGCATAAATGATAATCAAGTGGAAGCGTCACCTCCTAATGGAATTGAAGATTCCATACGGTCTCTTATTTTCTCTGATAGTTACAACCGTAAAGCATCACTGCACCATAAGCTTGTTTGTCTCTTAGTAAAGGCCTCATAGGCCTACGATGGTCATGTTTTTTGCTGGGTTGGCCCTAGGGTGTTGGGTACAATGTATTTAACTGCTTTTTAAAGATTGTATATTTGTATGTCCTGCTATGTATTGTTATTGTAATGTCCCCAGTTATGGGGTTTTTGAATAAATAAATAAATACCACTTCATGACAGAGAGACCAATTTCATTGTTGGAAGGCATTATCATCAAGACTGTGACACCTTCTGGGTGCCTCTGGTGACGCATTGGCTGAGAGGGAACACTGCACGGGCGCATTCAGCTGTGAACCTGGTGTATTCATTGCGAAGTCTAAGTTCGAGTCAGCTTTAAATGTTACCTCGAATAAGTAACTACTCCATCTATTTGACGTCTCCACGCACAACAAAAAGTCCATGCTTTGCCCTTCACCGTACTTAGAATCAAGATCACGAATACGCAATCGTGATACCTGGGGAAGTCGTCTGCTTTCATCCCGTCCCAAAGTTTCTTCATTTAGGAAAACCTTCTTAAGCCTGCTCAGGTTTTTAAAAACGAAGTACCACTGGTCCGGTTTGTGGACAAGTGTCAATGAAAATTGTCTTTGTGAAATCGTCGCGTCATTAAGTTTTACCTGGACACCCCCTGAAGGTGCAAGTCTGCCAAACACCATTACCCCGTCACCTATCACTTTATCCTTCGGGTAGAATTCTTTCAATCGTTTTGGCGTGAGAGGCGAGTAGCGGAAAACCACCTTATGTCTCCCCGCATCTTCAATTGATACGGCTCGCCGGGGTTCCTCTTCTTTCGTGTCCGCATCGGGGTCTACTTCTTTGATATTATGTCTCCCAACACCTTCAACTGATACGGCTCGCCGGGGTTCCTCTTCTTTTGTGTAGGCCTCTGGGTCCTCCTCTACAATGTCATGCCCCGAATCCATCCTAATATTCTCAACTTCGAAACTATCTATAAGAGACAAGACCACTAATGAATATTCATAGGTTGGAGGCCTGTCAATTAGACGAGTGCATGTTTTTAACTCTCAAGTACATATTTGGAGAGGCATTGAAAAAATATTTGTTGTGGCAAGTCTACAGATATAAAGAAATTATTTGATGAAAAAATTAATTTCGAATTTTGCTAATTTGGTAATAGGGGGCGTGTTTTGAGATTTTTCTGCCAGTTGGGTGAAAAGAGTGGAAATATCAATGTCTGTCTAATTTGTCGATTATCAAAAAATTTCCGTGGTCAACTACCAGTTTATTTTTCACCATTTACTTGCCCGACTGTCCGGAATATCATATCAAAATTTCAGATTCACAGCCCCACGCAGTATTTGATGCATCGCGGTCAAACATTGACAATTTAACTGCTAAAAGGCTTAAAGAATCAATGGTGGTCTTGTCTCATAAAACGATAAAACCAGACTGTTGTTTACTCACTATGTACTCGACTTTAGATTGCAAATGGCGCTCGGTAGAATCACGACCTAAAAATAAAACAGAGATACCTATTAAACAAGACAGTAATTAGAGTAGTTATAAAACGCAGACTTGAACCCATAAACTTTAAACTAGTTGTACACATGTGCAAGTATTTATTCCAGAAAACTGTGCTTTTATGTCTTGTGCATCTCGCACTACATTTTCCAGGTCACAGAACTTGGCGCGGTTAATTGTCAAACGGAACTTAACATTTTCATGCTTCATGAACACTAGAAATGTGCTTAGAAATGAAGTTTCGTTTGACAATTTGTGGCACCAACAGAAAACCATGTTTCTTGGGTAAATCGGGGGTGCTCTTTCCAAAAATGAGTTGTCAGTATATTAGTGTCACGCAGACACTTACTGACGGTAAACTCTGGACGCCGTGGATCAGCGTCGTCTCTCCCCTGGGAAGACTACGAAAGGACTGCCTCGCGAGTCTCACCGACGGGCTGTCAATTTGCCCCATGGATTGTTTACAAATTCGCGAGGGGGGGGGGGGCAGAAATAGAAGCTTTTAAAGACAACACTTACCTCTTGTTTTCACCGATTTAGAAAGACAAGAGAATTGTTTTCAAGCGCGGGTAGAATGACGTCAAGGGCGTCCAGTTTCACAGGTCTAGACTCATCGCTTGTCACCATCGCCGACAATACGTAACTGGAATGGTTGGTAATTGATATTTATAGAACGGGGCATTTCTTTTTCACTTTTCTCAACTTCGGATTGGTCGAATTCGAAATATCATTTTCGGTTTTCTGAGGCCAATTGAATATGTTATACTTTATATTCTTCTCAATAACGAAAGCGCAACTACTTTCAATACAAATTTCAATACAAACTGTACATACACATGACATATACAAGGATTATAAGATTTAAGTTCTGTTAAGAAGTCGAAGTACTCTTTTCAAATTCGACTACACAAATTCTTTGGATTTCAAGTCATCGTATCATAAACTGTCTCCTAATCTTTGACAGATAACATGGCTTGTGCGTTCTTCCCGTTGATAATAATAATGAGTCTTTTATATAGCGCAATTCCGTGACACTAAGTTCTCGCTCAAATCGCTTTGGGTTATCTTATTATTACCCCGGTCTCCACAGAAATCAATCAGGGGTTTCAAGGAGCAACCAGAAGGTGCTCACTTGAACTCGACCAGTAGGCGAACTAAGCAGTGACTCGGGAGTCGAACCCACGACCTCCTGATCATGAGACCGACTCTCTTCCACTGCGCTACCGCTGCCCCGTGCCCGTTGATGACATCTACCATAGGCCCAAATGTGTTCAGTTCATGCTGTGCCAGCTATGGTGAGTCTGTATGATACAGGCAGAGGTTGGCTGATGTACAATGTGCTCGATGGCTGTGTAGGCTGCATCCAGTGCAGAGGAACAATCTGCACACCCGGGATCGCGAAGCTCAAGTGACTGGAAGACGGCGTTCCTCCATTAAAGATACAGACTCTATTTCCAGGTAACTGAAGCCCATTGTGGGCATCCCCAGAATAGCCAGCTGGAGACGAGAACATCCAGGTGCTCTAGCCAGATTCGAGGACATGACACTAGTCCGACGAAACGCACACCAAGGACCTCTAGTGGGGTTACTTGGCCCGAGAACGGTACACATCTTCAGTAGATCAGTATCTATCTGTCCACTAAATACACAACCAGACCTCAAGCAGGTTGTTGGGGCCGAGGACAGTAATTGTCCAATGAAGGCACATCACCAGCAGGTCAGTGGAGTCGAGGACAGTACTTTTCCAATATAGAGACATCCTCCGTGGATCAGTCTCTGTCCACGAATACACACCCAGAACCTCCAGCAGGTCATTGGGGCCGAGCACAGTAATTGTCCAATGAAGGCATATCACCATTAGGTTATTGGAGACGACGACAGTACTTTCCCAATGAAGAGACATCTTCCGTCGATCACTATCTGTTCACTGAATGCACACCCAGGACCTCCAGCAGGTCATTGAGGCGGAGGACAGTAATTGTCCAATGAAGGCACATATCGTTCACTGAATCGATTGGACACTAAGAACCTCAAGCATGTGGTTGGAGCTGAGGACCGTACTTGTCTAATGAGGTCGCATCTCCAGAGGAAAAGTCTGTGTCCACGAATGGATACCAAGAACGACCAGCAGGCGAATGGGGCCGAGGACAGTACTTGTGCAATGAAGACACATCTCCTGTCCGATGATTGCACACCCAGGACATCCAGTTACAGGACAGGTTATTAGGGCTAAGGACAAAACTTGTCTAATGAGGTCAAATCTCAAGAGGACAAGTCTCCGTCCACGAATGCATACCCAGTACCTTCAGCAGGTCATTGGGGCTGAGGACAGTAATTGTCCAATGAAGGCACCTCACCAGCAGGTTATTGGAGACGAGGAAAGTACTTTTCCAATGAAGAGACATCCCCGTGGATCAGTCTCTGTCCACGAATGCACACCCAGAACCTCCAGCAGGTCATTTGAGCCGAGGACAGTAATTTTCCAATGATGGCATATCACCAGCAGGTTATTGGAGACGAGGACACTACTTTACAAATGAAGAGACACCCCCCGTGGATCAGTCTCTGTCCACGAATGCACACTGGTGATATGCCTTCATTGGACAAGTACTGTCCTCGGCCCCAATGACCTGCTGGAGGTCCTGGGTGTGCATTCACTTAACAGATACTGCTCCACTGGTGATATGCCTTCATTGGACAAGTACTGGCCACGGCTCCAATGACCTGCTGGAGATTCTTAGTGTGCATTCAGTGAAGAGATACTGATCGACGGGGGATGTCTCTTCATTGGAAAAGTAGTGTCCTCGTCCCTAATAACCTGTTGTTGATGTGCCTTCATTGGACAATTACTGTCCTCGGCCCCAATGACCTGCTGGAAGTTCTGGCTATGCTTTCAGTGGAGAGATACTGATCCACGGGGGATGTCTCTTCATTGGAAAAGTACTGTCCTCGTCTCCAATAACCTGTTGTTGATGTGCCTTCATTGGACAATTACTGTCCTCGGCCCAAATGTCCTGCTGGAGGTTCTGGGTGTGCATCATTGACTGACTGATTCCCGGGGGATGTCTCTTCATTGGAAAAGGACTGTCCTCGTCTCCAATAACCTGCTGGACGTCCTAGGTGTGCATTCATTTGACAGATACTGTTCTACTGGTGATATGCCTTCGTTGGACAAGTACTGTCCTCGGCCCCAATGACCTACTGGAGGTTCTGGGTATGCATTCGTGGACGGAGACTTATCCACTGGAGATGTGACCTCAATGGACAAGTACTGTCCTCGGCCCCAATAACCTACTGGATGTCCTGGGTGTGCCATCATCGGACAGGAGATATGCCTTCATTGGCCAAGTACTTTCCTCAGCTCCAACAACATGCTTGAGGTTCTTGGTGTCCATTGTAAGCAGTAGACAGATATTTGCCTTCATTAGATAAGTACTGTCCTCGGTTCCAATGACCTGCTGGAGGTCCTGGGGGTGCATTTACTGAACAGATAATGATCGACGGGGATGTCTCTTCATTGGAAATGTACTGTTCTCGGCCCAAATGACCTGCTTGAGGTTCTGGGTGTGTATTCGTGGACAGAGACTGATCCACGGAGAATCTCTCTTCATTGGAAAGGTACTGCCCTCGTCTCCAATACCCTGCAGGTGATGTGCCTTCATTGGACAATTACTGTCCTCAGCCCCAATGACCTGCTGGAGGTTCTGGGCGTGCATTTGTGGACAGAGACTGATCCCCGGGGGATGTATCTTCATTGGAAAAGTACTGTCCTCGTCTCAAAAATCCTGCTGGTGATGTGCCTTCATTGAACAATTACTGTCCTCGGCCCAAATCACTTGCTGGTGGTTCTAGGCATTCGTGGACACAGACTTTTCGTCTGGAGATGTGACCTCATTAGACAAGTACTGTCCTCGGCCCCCAACAACCTGCTGGAGGTCCTTGGTGTGCATTCATTTCACAGATACTCTTCCATTGGTGATATGCATTCATTGGACAAGTACTGGCCTCGGCCCCAATGACCTGCTGGAGGTCCTGGCTGTGCATTCAGTGAACAGATACTGATCCACGGAGGATGTCTCTTCCTTGGAAAAGGACTGTCCTCGTCTCCAATAACCTGCTGGACGTCCTGGGTGTGCATTCATTTGAAAGATACTGTTCCACTGGTGATATGCCTTCATTGGACAAGTACTGGCCTCGGCTCCAATGACCTGCTAGAGGTTCTGGGTGTGCATTCGTGTACAGAGACTGATCCACGGAGGATGTCTCTTCATTGGACAAGTAGTGTCCTCGTCTCTAATAACCTGTTGTTGATGTGCCTTAAGTGGACAATTACTGTCCTCGGCCCCAATGACCTGCTGGAGGTTCTGGGTGTGCATTCGTGGACAGAGACTGATCCACGGGGATGTCTCTTCATTGGACAAGTACTGTCCTCGGCACCAATAACCTACTGGATGTCCTTGGTGTGCCATCATCGGACAGGAGATATGCCTTCATCGGACAAGTACTGTCCTCAGCTTCAACAACATACTGGAGTTTCTGGGTGTCCATTGGAATCAGTAGACAGATATGTGTCTTCATTAGACAAGTACTGTCCTCGGCTCCAATGACCTGCTGGAGGTCCTGGTTGTGTATTCATTTGACAGATACTCTTCCACTGGTGATATGCCTTCATTGGACAAGTACTGTCCTTGGCCACAATGACCTGCTGGATGTCCTTTGTGTGCATTCAGTGAACAGATACTGATCCACGAAGATGTCTCTTCATTGAAAAAGGACTGTCCTCGTCTCCAATAACCTGCTGGACGTCCTGGGTGTGCATTCATTTGACAGGTACTGTTCCACTGGTGATATGCCTTCATTGGACAAGTACTGTCCTGGGCTCCAATGACCTGCTGGAGGTCCTGTGTGTGCATTCATTGAAGAGATATTGATCGACGGAGGATGTTTCTTCATTTGAAATGTACTGTCCTCGGCCCCATTCACCTGCTGGTGGTTCTGGGTATGCATTCGTGGACACAGACTTTTCCTCTGGAGATGCGACCTCATTAGACAATTACCGTCCTCAGCTCCAACAACATGCTTGAGATTCTGGGTGTCCATTGGATTCAGTGGACAGATATGTGCCTTCAGTGGACAATTACTGTCCTCGGCCCCAAAGACCTGCTGGAGGTTCTGGGTGTTCATTCGTGAACAGAGACTGATCCACGGAGGATGTCTCTTCATTGGAAAAGTACTGTCCTCGTCTCCATTGAACTGCTGGTGATGTGCCTTCATTGGACAATTACTGTCCTCGGCCCCAATGACCTGCTGGAGGTTCTGGGTGTGCATTCAGTGAACAGATTTTGATCCACGGAGGATGTCTCTTCATTGGGAAAGGACTGTCCTCGTCTCCAATTACCTGCTGGTGATGTGCCTTCATTGGACAATTACTGTCCTCGGCCCCAATCACTTGCTGGAGGTTCTCGCTGTGCATTCGTGGACAGAGACTGATCCACGGAGGATGTCTCTTCTTTGCAAAAGTATTGTCCTCGTCTCCAATAACCTGTTGGTGATGTGCCTTCATTGGACAATTACTGTCCTCTGCCCCAATCACCTGCTGGTGGTTCTGGGTGTGTATTCGTGGACAGAGACTGACTCCAATGACCTGCTGGTGATGTGCCTTCATTGGACTATTACTGTCCTCGGCCCCAACAACCTGCTTGAGGTCTGGTTGTATATTTAGTGGACAGATCGATACTGATCTACTGAAGATGTGTACCGTTCTCGGGCCAAGTAACCCCACTAGAGGTCCTTGGTGTGCGTTTCGTCGGACTAGTGTCATGTCCTCGAATCTGGCTAGAGCACCTGGATGTTCTCGTCTCCAGCTGGCTATCCTGGGGATGCCCACAATTGGCTTCAGTTACCTGGAAATAGAGTCTGTATCTTTAATGGAGGAACGCCGTCTTCCAGTCACTTGAGCTTCGCGATCCCGGGTGTGCAGATTGTTCCTCTGCACTGGATGCAGCCTACACAGCCATCGAGCACATTGTACATCAGCCAACCTCTGCCTGTATCATACAGACTCACCATAGCTGGCACAGCATGAACTGAACACATTTGGGCCTATGGTAGATGTCATCAACGGGGCACGGGGCAGCGGTAGCGCAGTGGAAGAGAGTCGGTCTCATGATCAGGAGGTCGTGGTTTCGACTCCCGGCCGAGTCACTGCTTAGTTCCCTTACTGGTCGAGTTCAAGTGAGCACCTTCTGGTTGCTCCTTGAAACCCCTGATTGATTTCTGTGGAGACCGGGGTAATAATAAGATAACCCAAAGTGATTTGAGCGAGAACTTAGTGTCACGGAATTGCGCTATATAAAAGACTCATTATTATTATCAACGGGAAGAACGCACAAGCCATGTTATCTGTCAAAGATTAGGAGACAGTTTATGATACGATGACTTGAAATCCAAAGAATTTGTGTAGTCGAATTTGAAAAGAGTACTTCGACTTCTTAACAGAACTTAAATCTTATAATCCTTGTATATGTCATGTGTATGTACAGTTTGTATTGAAATTTGTATTGAAAGTAGTTGCGCTTTCGTTATTGAGAAGAATATAAAGTATAACATATTCAAGTGGCCTCGGAAAACCCAAGATGATATTTCGAATTCGACCAATCCTAAGTTGAGAAAAGTGAAAAAGAAATGCCCCGTTCTATAAATATCAATTACCAACCATTCCAGTTACGTATTGTCGGCGATGGTGACACGCGATGAGTCGAGACCTGTCAAACTGGACGCCATTGACTTCATTCTACCCGCGCTTGAAAACAATTCTCTTGTCTTTCTAAATCGGTGAAAACAAGAGGTAAGTGTTGTCTTTGAAAGCTTCTATTTCTGCCCCCCCCCCCTCGCGAATTTGTAAACAATCCGCGGGGCAAATTGACAGCCCGTCGGTAAGATTCGTGAGACAGTCCTTTCATAGTCTTCCCAGGGGAGAGACGACGCTGATCCACGGCGTCCAGAGTGTACCGTCAGTTTGTGTCTGCGTGACACTAATATACTGACCACTCCGAAGAATGATATCTGAACAGTGGAACGGAGAGTTTATTGGTACATGTATTATAGATACACTCCGATTTCGTCATTTATTCTAATAATTGCCGGTGTAGAAGTTTAAAATGTCCTTTTAATATCTGAGGTGTTGACAGTCATGGCATCAAGAGAACCATGGACCATAATGCGTCAGAATAAAGTAGGACCGGACACTTTTCCCAGGGAGACACTTTCTACTTCTGCACCGGCCTGCATTAATCTACTCCATTTGTCTGACATTTTATCACTTCCTCCACAGACCTATATTTCACAACCTAAAAATAGGCTCCAGAAAACCTCATTTTTGGAAAGAGCACCCCCGATTTACCCAAGAAACATGGTTTTCTGTTGGTGCCACAAATTCTAAAACGAAACTTCATTTCTAAGCACATTTCTAGTGTTCATGAAGCATGAAAAAAGTTCCGTTTGACAATTAACCGCACCAAGTGCTGTGACCTGGAAAATGTAGTGTGAGATACACAAGACATAAAAACACAGTTTTCTGGAATAAATACTTGCACATTAATGTGTACAACTAGTTTAAAGTTTATGGGGCGGTTATAGATTCAAGTCTGCGTTTTATAAATACTCTGATTACTATCTTGATTAATATGTGTCTCTGTTAAATTTTTAGGTCGTGATTCTACCGAGCGCCATTTGCAGTCTAAAGTCGAGTACATGGTGAGTAAACAACAATCTAGTTTTATCGCTTTATGAGACAAGACCACCATTGATTTTTTAAGCCTTTTAGCAGTTAAATTGTCAATGTTTGACCGCGACGCATCAAATGCTGCGTGGGGCTGTGAATCTGAAATTTTGATATGATATTCCGGACAGTCGGGCAAGTAAATGGTGAAAAATAAACTGGTAGTTGACCACGGAAATTTTTTGATAATCGACAAATTAGACAGACATTGATATTTCCACTCTTTTCACCCAACTGGCAGAAAAATCTCAAAACACGCCCCCTATTACCAAATTAGCAAAATTCGAAATTAATTTTTTCATCAAATAATTTCTTTATATCTGTAGACTTGCCACAACAAATATTTTTTCAATGCCTCTCCAAATATGTACTTTAGAGTTAAAAACATGCACTCGTCTAATTGATAGACCTCCAACCTATGAATATTCATTAGTGGTCTTGTCTCTTATAGATAGTTTCGAAGTTGAGAATATTAGGATGGATTCGGGGCGTGACATTGTAGAGGAGGACCCAGAGGCCTACACAAAAGAAGAGGAACCCCGGCGAGCCGTATCAGCCGAAGGTGCTGGGAGACATAATATCATAGAAGTACACCCCGATGCGGACACGAAAGAAGAGGAACCCCGGCGAGCCGCATCAATTGAAGATGCGGGGAGACATAATATCATAGAAGTAGACCACGATGCCGACACGAAAGTTAATGTAGATGTGGCGAATACGGCTAATGCGGGATGTGACAACGAAAAAAGGGCAAAACCGCGAAATGATTTTTCTTCGAGAGATGTCTCGGTTAAGTTAGGTGTTCCCAGCAGTGGATTAGAAAAGGACAATTCCGTGGCGGATAGTGGTATTGTCGTCGAAGAGAATCCGGAGGCTGAAACACAAGTTCAACTGGGTGGCGGGACGGACGAGAACAAGGTGGTTTTCAGCTACTCGCCTCTCACGCCAAAACGATTGAAAGAATTCTACCCGAAGGATAAAGTGATAGGTGACGGGGTAATGGTGTTTGGCAGACTTGCACCTTCAGGGGGTGTCCAGGTAAAACTTAATGACACGACGATTTCACAAAGACAATTTTCATTGACACTTGTCCACAAATCGGACGAGTGGTACTTCGTTTTTAAAAACCTGAGCAGGCTTAAGAAGGTTTTCCTAAATGAAGAAACTTTAGGACTGGATGAAAGCAGACGACTTCCCCTGGTATCACGATTGCGTATTCGTGATCTTGATTCTAAGTACGGTGAAGGGCAAAGCATGGACTTTTTGTTGTGCGTGGAGACGTCAAATAGATGGAGTAGTTACATATTCGAGGTAACATTTAAAGCTGACTCGAACTTAGACTTCGCAATGAATACACCAGGTTCACAGCTAAATGCGCCCGTGCAGTGTTCCCTCTCACGCAATGTGTCACAAGAGGCAGCCAGAAGGTGTCTTGGTGATGATGCCTTCCAACAATAAGCATTGTCTCTCTGTCATGAAGTGGTACTGTAAAGTTTATCAGATCCGTCGCGACTGTCTTGCTTTGATGATATCTCTCACAAGGTTCCATCAGCTCAGTGGAGAGTCGCGACGGCGCCTTGCCGAGTTTATTGTAGAGAACGACGTGTCGTAGGAGTGTTAAAGTGTCGTTCATTTGCTTCGTAATCCAAAGATTTAATC
This sequence comes from Lineus longissimus, assembly GCF_910592395.1. NCBI lineage: Eukaryota > Metazoa > Nemertea > Pilidiophora > Heteronemertea > Lineidae > Lineus > Lineus longissimus. Next base: position 18,287,402 of record NC_088310.1, on the reverse strand, counting down.
CAGAGTCTCACAAGACGCATTAGAAGAAATGTTGAGGTGATTCACTCTATGCATGTATCAAAATTGTTTAAGGATATGCTTTTGCTCTCTGTTAAAACATGTAAAAATGGAATAAATATCATGCCACTTTCTGTGTCGGAGTAATTTCTTTTACACCATATGTATCGATCTCACGAGAGTTCTTCAACAAAAGTGTCATGGAGCTCTTGATAATCTTCTTGATCATACTCAACACCGATGTCCGAAAGTGACGTTCGTGACGGGCAAATTATTTCTGCTTGCTTTTCCGGAAATCGAGTGCGGTCGGTTTAACCAAGTCTGTTTCTATCCGAATTTCTGCAGGCAAATGTGCAGTATGATTTGGCGTATAATCGATAAGTATATCATGAACGGCCCGCGGAAAAAAGATTCCGATAGTCAGTATTAATAGGTTATCAATATCACCATCAGGGTCAATTATGTCTGCATGTTCTACCGCTGTCAACATGCACCGAGTTCATTCGTCATGAATCATTTGTCCACTTCAAATATGCATGTATAACTGCAACACGAGCACATGACCAGTCCCACTGCCCCAGTCTGTCCAGCAAGTCTCAACTTGTGCCAAGTCTACATTCAAGACGGCCGTCTTTATGACACTGGCTTGACGACACTCCCGGGACAATACGTTTTCCGGGCTGCTGGTTCGAAACACCATCCGCTCGGGCGGAGACCGGTATGTTGCATCTCCGGACATCTATACCTTTAATGATTCAGTCGTCTCAGCTTCAACTCTGTGACGGTTTTTTCAAATCACTCATTTCAGTTCCCGTCCACGAATTGAAATGAAAGGAGCTGGGGTGCAACTGAAGAATTCCTCCTCGCAACACAAGACATTGAAGGAATTGTTCAGCGCGCTGTCGCCGAAACTCCAGCAGTTAGTTCGCGAGGCTGAGGACCAATCTTGGCCATTCGTCTTCGAGGAGTGGCAGTTCGAGCCGGACAATAAGAAGGAGATCGTCAACATCAATGACCTCATCCAGTCCAAGAATGCAGTGTATCCTGATATGACGGAGGAGGATGTTCTGAAGGTTGTTTTGCATGCCCCCTTAATCGCCGAGTTGTACAAATCTAGCATGAATTGCAGAATGCAGTCTTGATTAGAGAGGCAGTGCGAATCTCATTGGCGTCACCATTATTCGATGCCCATCGGTATTTTTTTCAGTCCTTCACTAAGACAAGGCTGACTTAGAACGCCGAAATCGGCATGCAGCAGTCAGGCGGGTCAACTTCTTTGAACCCCGGTGACTCCCATACCCCGGACGCAGAGGACCGACCTCGTCCTATAGTCGCCGCGCGCCCTGTCGCCCAACGAGGAAAAACGATAGGGATGACGAAATGGACTGCAATGGAGTCTAGGTGACACAGGAAATTCGAACTTTTTAACTGCAACAAGTGATATGTCCCGGTACATGTACATGTATCGAAATGGTTGCTGAAATAACGTGTCTATCAAGTTTGACTCGAACGCCGTACTATGGCGTGATTGAAATTAATATTTCTAATGTTGTTGTTTTTTTGTTCCAGGAATGTCTTGAACTTGCCTATTCAGAGAAGGCCTTCGAGACGGCCGCGTCAGTCGCCCTCCTGCTTGATCGGTTGATGTATTTGCATGGTAACTCCAAATACATCCTCGACAAGGTGGACGACATCAAACAGCAGGCGCCCACCACGGCCATCGCGCCACAGGTCTACCTAAGAAAGGCAAGGTTCCTCAAAGACGGGGGCTCTCTCCAAGATGCGGACAAGACGCTCGATTTCATTCTCTCAGAGAAGGGACATAAAGGTTGGTCACACCTTTAAAACTTACACTCCGGACGCAGTGGACCGGCCTCGTACTTCATGAATAGGATGACGAAATGGAATGCCCCGGGTCTTTCAAAACTCTACTTTCCAGCTTATGCGTCCACAGATGGCGTTGTTGGAGACCAACTTTCATCAGGGCACATCCAGGTCTCTTGCGTCTTCTCTGATATGCCTGTTATATCTGCAGACGTTTCATCTTGGTTTTGTACTATCTAACCTTTGTATAAAGTAAGGAGCTATGTTGCACCCAAAAAAACTGAAAGATCTGCTTCAGGAGAACTCTGTATTGGACTGTAGGTCCATGTCATTCTGAACCATCAGAGGTACTACATCTTTAAACTCCCTTCCCTTTTGTGTCACGGAGTCCGGGTTGGCGGAGTGGATTGAAAACCTATGGGTCAAGATGGTCATTGTACTCAATTTGTCCTTCCAGAGCAATGGCACTATAAGGAGGAGAGCCAGTACAACATTGTTCACGCAACATGCGTCCAGGTGAAAGGAGTTATCAGACATAATCTCGGTAAGCTATTACTTATACTATCATTATTTTGGCCGAGGACCAAAGACATGCAAGTCCTACCCGGTCCATGGCTTCTCGCTATCGAGATACTGGCCAGAGATTTGATCGAAGTCCTACCCGGTCCATGGCCTATCTGGCGGGATACTGGCCAGAGATACGAAGACCTACCTGGTCCGTGGCTTCTTTTGCGGGATACTGGCCAGAGGTGTGACTTAGCTGCGAATTTGCACCTGAGAATAAGCTGTTCTCATGTAATTTTGAACAGAACTGGAAATGACAGCAGGCTTTTCAAAAGTGCAAGTGTGAACGTGCAAGCTATACTGCAATGCATCCTCAAGTTTAAAGTCAAGTACATGTGTTCAGTTATATACAGATGGCTAGGCGGAGTGCTCTTTCGTCGAATCGGATTGCGGAAATCGACTAGATTACACAAAAACACTTCGTTAATTGATATCAAGTGAGTGCTTGTTTATTTTTTCTGTCCCTCATGTTCTTGTATATAGGTCTTTGGTTGGAAGCTGCAGACCTTATCCTCGAGTCTATCCGGAGATACAACAGCCTACCCAAGCCCGACCAAAAAGGAATAAGCTCCTCGTTGGGCATCCTCTCAGATGCCCTAAGAAACATCTCTCATTCAGAGTTCAAGCAGATGCTGCTGAAGTATGCGTGCCGCTATAACCATCCCCTTGAAGAGGCCTATGCTGCGAACAGACAGGCTGCCTGGCTGACTAGATTCGACCCATTTTTCTTCGCGAGGCATACGGTAAGCGGGCAGACATAGTCACAATCACAATCACAAAAGACATAGTCACAATCACGAAGACTGCTTGTCTTCTTTAAATGAATTCATTGAAATACTCTGATTCTACTATTAGCTAGTATAGCCATCAATTGGTGATTCGAACAGTTTTGCATTCTGGTGTGAACAATTATGGCAGCAGGCCTACCACATCTTTGGGGGCACATCCCGGTGGTCGAGTAGTGCTAAATAGTCTAGGTATTACTCTTAAATCTTTATGCGACGCAACTAAATCTAGGGGCAACTCGCAAATCGAGTTACGGCGGAAACGACTTCGGTATCTGGGGCACAGTCGATTCTGTGGGTGTGAGTGCGAATCTCCCCAAATTGGCGACAACCCTGACTGGTCACAAGTTTTTTTCCTCACATTTTCTGAGACTGATTTCATTCCATTCTTCCAGCGAAGGGCTGGCGAGGTGTTGCTCATGTTCGTGATCACACTGCCTCAGGAAGACCGGCTTAAGCTGATCACCCAGGCTCTCAACGACCTCAAGATGAGTCTCAAGGGACACCTATCATTGAATAAACTCACGAGTCGAGAGCAGCTGTATGAATTCACATGCGCTGTGTACCAATGTTTCATAGCCTACTGTCTGATGGCTACCCCAGGAGCAATCTCGAAAGCTATTGAGATCGAAAAGAACTGCATGATCATTTATGATCATCACTGCGCCGCTACTGACGCTGTTCCTCTCGAGGAGAACTTTGTCAAAGCAATCCATAAAGTCCATGACTTGCTGGAACTACCGCGACAAACTGTCAGTGCTCCTGAAACTAATGAGTTTCTCAACCTACCAGCTTATGAATACCGGTACCCGACTCTCCGAGAATCTGTGGCATCGACCCCTAACCAGATAGGCACTCAGGTGGTATCCCATCCTGAGGAGACAGCCAACAGTCGAGCGCCATTGTCCCGTTTCCGCACCCGGGTTAAGAGACATGCTACTGGTGCTGCCACTCCAAGGAAAGACAATCAAAACGAAAGGGCCATGGAAGAATCTGCAACGACATGTGTTCGTTCCATCTCTGGGAGCTTGGCACCTACACTTACGGATCCAGAGGCCGACACCAAGCCATCCGAACGACAACCAGCGGCTGCTACTCCTGTGGTGACCGAGCACAACCGCTCGGGTACTCGAGCTCGACTCACCCGTTTCAATACAAGAGCTAACAGACATGCTATTGGCTCCACTGCATGGAATGGTGAACAAGAAGGAGACACTTCAGTCGCTGATCTCTCGGAAAAGATAACTTCCATCTCAGTGAGTTTGTCAGTAGCACCTACTCTTATGGACCCAGAGGCTGACACTCAACCATCAGGACGACGACAGCCAGAGACAGCAGACTCGTCAAGGTATCGAGACACAGGGATAGCAGTTAAAGTGGGAGATAGAGAAGGTCAGTTTCAGCAGATGACCAAATCTGGCGGAGGTCAGAATGAAGAGACCGGCACTCCTGCGGTAGTTCGCCCGCCTGTCGCATCGCATTGCCTGGGGCTTCCGAGCGCCAATAATGTCGTAGAAACTGCTTCTGGGACTGGTAGTCTCGGAGGACAGTTTGAACTGCCGCATGAAGCTGCTTCTCTTGCTGATCATTTGGGTGTTGATGGTTCATCTGTAGATACAGGTTACAGTGGATCAACGCAAGGCTTGATGAATCCAAAGACAGAGGATGTGTCCATCGCGAGTCACGAACAAGGGGTCGAAATTGACGAGTACGTTGAGAGTGTCCAACCGATGTACCTCGAAGACAAACCCACACAACTCCCGAAGACGTTCCTCGTGCCTGATCCAGTGAGCCCAATAAGCTCATTCGTAGACTGCACCCTCTCTGCATTGCCTGGACAGACAATGAATCCTTCCGCTAATATCGTGATGACTGATTCCCGCCAAGGTCACGCCTTAAAGACAGGCGAGATACCGTTGGGTGTTCATCGTAAGTATCTACTTGGCACATCATGATTCCAACTTCTGAGTATTTCCTCAATGGCATAAGTGAGTACATGTACGTGTATCGACAAAGGTTATGACGTCAATTTTGTCACTGAAGACGGTATCACCAATAATTCTGACTGAAACAAACATATACAGGTACTGCGACGGGTTAACTGGCCGCTGAGATATATTTTTTAGGCTATTGAACTGAAATCTCGTCCTTTTTTCCTTTTATATAGAAGAAATTCAGAGTTGTTTCATTAAAAGAAAGGTTTTAAAATGGAAATTATTTCCATGCTGACGATTGACTGAAATTCAAATTCAAGTCTCGTGCACTGAATATTAACTTGTGTGTTACCAGATAGAAAGAAAACTTCTGTCTGTGTTGTTGTCCATGTGCCGCTGGCAGTCTGGTGGACGCCGCCGGGGCATCTCTAGTCCTCGGTGTCCGCCCCCAGGGACCGGCCGTAATTTCAAGAATCTACACATGTATTTCCCAGGTGCCCGGGTGTTTAAATTCGACGCTGCCCACAATACATGGACTTGCTCGACAACGCTGGTCTACGTCGATGAGGAGCTGGACGTTCGTCGCAAGGGAGCCATGCGGGACGTCATCAAACTTCAGTATCTCAATCAGGATGAACCAAAAGCAAGGTAACAAATTAAAGGGTACATCCGGACACAGAAATAGACAATCTATCTACTCTGAGGTCGAATTGCAGCAAGCGCTTGAAAATATCTCTCTGATACGGTGTCCATTTTTAGATGCGTCTTTTAATTCACCAGATGTTCTTTGTCTTGATAGATACGTTGGCAAGAGCTACCGAGATGCCAAGCGGAAGAAGCTGCATTTGTACTACCAGGATGTCGTCTGCCAGATGACGGCGCGCCATTTCGTGGCCCTGTTCAACCAGGCGGTCAAGGACGACAATCCGGCCTGGAAGATCCAGTTTGTCCCTGCAGCGCACATCCAACTTTTGTCGGATGACCACAAGGACATAGTTTATTTGTTTAATGTTGAGCCGTTCGTGGAGGGATCAGATTTTGTCAAAGTGACCAACAACTTCACGTACGTCAACCCAAGATTAACTAAGAAACTTGTGGACGTGTCTCTAGCCTTTATGCACTTTACATGGGAGCAGTCTGAAGGCAGGATACTGGTGACAGACCTTCAGGGCTGGTTGCCCCGGGACCAAAAAGGCACCATCATTTTCACAGACCCGGCCATTAATTCAGAACCTCTGAAGACCGCATTTGTTACTGGCAACCTTGGTAAAAAGGGTGTTGACGCCTTTTGGAGTCATCAACATCCGACATGTAACGATATATGCTACTCGCTAGGAATAAAGAGACCTCAATTTGCCTCTTAATTCTTACACTACAGACGCAGTGGACGGGCCTCGTCCCTCATCATAAGGAGATCCAATTAGGATAATGCAATGGACTGTCCTGGGAGAGTCTATTGAATTCCTAGCTGAACAAAACGCTATTTTACCAGAAATGTAATACATGTATATTTATTTAGTGAAGGGTGTGTGATTCAGGAATTCATAACACTTTAAGAATTAAAACACTCTGAAGAGTCTATACACCTTGGAACTGCCAACTTTGGTAAAGGTGGCTGGGGCGTTTTTTTGGCGCGGTCACTGACTTGTAAGCGCAGTCCGTGACGCGATCGACATCGTATGCAATATCTATCACATCATGTCAGTCAACATGACATCAATCGATAGGACCGGAAGGTAGCCAGTGCTGGAACTGACAGCTGAAGCAGTGAAAAAGTGTATTCAACATCCAGAGTCTGTAATATCCTGGCAAATATAGAAAAATGCATCTTTTGCACAGTCACTGACTTCTACAATCACCTTTGAACTGCCAACATTGGTATTAAAAGGTGCCTCACGCGGTTTTTTTTTGCTGGGGCGGTCACTGACGTCTACATAAGTGCAGGACTATAGAAGTCTGAGGCGCTCTCACTATATGGAAATGCAATTCTATCCGATATCCAATGATATATATCTTGGCAAAAATACAAATATACTTTAGGGGGACACGCACTACTTATTTTCATAGAGGACTTTGTACTGGTGTTAAAAAAGATTCCTTTTTAATGCGCTCCCATGCACACAATTAGGGCGAGTATTATTAACGAACATATAGTTCATATATAAGTGTCACGAAAACTGAAATGTTGTCCTTTAGAATTTCTCTTATTGAATTAGAATTTCTCGTATTGCGAAGTCGAAAAAAGGTTACGTTTTCGTATGAGCAGCAAACAGGTGTCACATATTATAGGTATACAGATTGAGGCATCTAAATTTCTAACTGTAACATTTTAGCTATAACATTTTATTGAATAAGATGTCACAGCGGTAATACATAAGACAATGAGACGCGTTTTTTTTCACGAACCCAAAACACTCTGAGGTATATATACAACCTGGAACGCCAAGCTTGGTAAAGGTGGGTGTGCCTTTTTTTACGCGGTCAGTGTAAATGCAGGCCTAAAAGGTGATCCGTCGCATGTCGCTCTGAGCTTAGTAGGTTGAGATGGACTGGTTGTTCATTGTTGTCTGTTTTGTGAAATATGAGTACACCAATTTCTTCCATTATCTCCTGGTGTCATTAAGACGCATCTTCTGCGCGACATGCGCCTGGTTGCGCTGTGACGGGTCTGGCGCGATCAATATCATGATATTGCAATTGTATCAAATATCCAGAGTTCTTTAAAGGGGACACGCACGACCAATCTTTATACCTGGTCTCGCATGATGTTCTGAAAAGACTCCCGGGGGTCATGTGTCGACTATAATTCTAAAAAGCACGTGCCTGGTTCTTTTTCTACAATGTCAAGAAAGTGCAAACGACTAGCTCATAGAAAATCAAATAGTTGTCATTTTTGTGTGACGCCTACGTAAAAATGCCGGGCTGTCGCATTAGCACCAAGCAGGTGACACTTCATCAGGGGGGTAATCCTTGTCCAGTGCTCTTTCCCAAAAAAGGCAAGCTTGTCATGCCTGAACGAACCGTGCCGGCGACAACAGCGCGAGTTGCATCCTCTTACGCATCCGCCAGGCTGTGCCACATGCGACAATACATGTAATATTATGATTTAACAAAAACCATCACAATGATTCAACAAAAATCATCAAATCGCAAAAAATGGGGACTTGTCCAAAACAAGTGTTTCCTCGTCCTCGGTACACCAAATTGACAATAGTGCACGTACTTGACCGACTTTTTTTGTTGAGAGGCGTGACTGGCGTTTTTTCTTTCAAATTATCTTGCATCCGAAAAAAATCTCTGAAAATAAAGGCATGAATGTTTGCCACATTTTTTTTTCCTCTGATGCGATAAATTATGATGTCTCGTGCTTATACTCCGTCGAACGCATTCCTCGTTTGGATGACAAATTGCCCGTTATTGACGATATGCTTGTGATAAGGGTACATTTCCATAGACAGATCCCTTAACACATACTGCTCCTCTTTTCTCTTCGTTCTATCTGCACTCGAGTTTATTGTTGTTAAGCTTATGTAAAATTATTTTATAAGGCACAATAAACTATTTTGAATTTGAATTTGTAAAAACCTTAATGGTTAAAGGCCATTCCCCAAAGCAGCGATTATATTCAAGCATACCGTAGGACCGCGCCTTATCGCACTATATATCACTGCGTCGGAGTATGGTTAAAGGCCTAACGCCATTCGTTAAACATTTGAAATTTGTAATTGAATTTGAATACTTCCTAAATGTCTTAAATACGTACTTGATGCAAATTTCAGCATGGATTTCAAGTTCTGGCCAAAATGTTGGTGCCCATTGATCATGAGTAACAGGTGATCCAGGTGTCTTGTCAAGTGAAATTGGCCTTATGAGGACAAAGTCACAATCAGACGGCTTCGGCGAAATCGTGTCCTTTCCTGGTCACATTCCAGGAATAATTAGTGAAATTCCAGACCCGGTGTAACATCTGTGGTTGTTCCCCATGTTTCAGTGTTTCCAAACAATAGGCAACTAGAGAGACTATGACTTTTCAATAGGGGGGATACACAGAAAAACTCGTCAATCTATTTTTGAGCGTTCCCAAACAATGAGGGGAAACACTCAAAAACAGAAACACTCAAAAACATTACACCGGAACAGTCGCCATCGTCTACGTGTCTGTTCTGTCGCGCGATTTCATCGAATCTGAAACGAGTACTGAGAAAAATGTAAATAATCGAATACTCCTGTGTAACACATGTTTGCTCATTCTTCATCCAGTCCCCGTCCATCCATCAATCAAATTGTTTACGGTGACGTCACTCATCACGTGGACTGTCACTTGGGGTGCATCAGACATACGCCGGCGCCAACAGCAACCTCTTCTCTTCCTTGCTAGAGGGACAATAAAACCACACATCTGGCACCGTGCGAGGATGTGCAATCTGTGAGGCATTGATGCATTGTGAGGGATGTTGCCTGAATAGACGTTAAAAAATGCTGACACACCCTCATTGTTTATAGTGGTTGACAGATTGTACCGGCTGGGATGTAGGGGATTGATTGCAATGAATAGAAAATACAAGCATACAGTGATTGATGCGCGCATCCTTAGACTTATGACCAAAATTGAGTAAATGAACGATTTTTAACCAAATATCGGTTTGAATATATTGCAGCATTATACTTAATTGACCAGTAACATTGATATTAATCGTGTTCGTCCCAAGCTCTTCCCTGCATGGGAAGGGGCATGTGCGTGGTGCAAACAGCTGACTGATATTTAACAGTGCGATATTCAATCTATCTTGTAGTGAATGTATGTTTAAAGCAGTTGGATTCTGTAACACCTCCCTGTAGGCCAAGTTCATAGTTGCAATGCATCTGCGATTGTAAATTGAGACCGCTACATCTCTATCATGACAGTGCACAAAGATTGATGGTGGCCGCGGGTCTTGAGGTCTTAACATTAAAGTTAGATCATGAAATAATAATAAACGATTGGGAAGATTATCATACAGATCAGGATTCTGGCTATTCAGATGCAGCAGATTCAGATGAAGAGTTTTGGGATGAATTCAGTGCAGAAGGGTCCAAATAATGATTGGGATAACTGGAGGGAGGAATATCTTGAAGGTATATACTTTTTCTTACTAGTCTATGACATCACTGATTTCACAATCATGCCTCAAATGCATTCTTTCAGAAACATGTATATAAAACCTCTGCAAGCGACGTCGGAGACTTGTCCAGGCATGTCAAGTTTTTTGGCGGGACATCATTCTTGCATCACTATCTCAGTTCAAACCACCACCATCGTCTGGCCTGGTGACCATTTTCTCCGTATAAATTCCATCCTGAGATACAGGTTTTTGATACTCCTCCCTCGTATATCTTTCATTCGACGGTAAACTTTGCCCAGCAAGCTCAGCATGGCCAAAACATCTTTATTTTGTTAATTGTTTTTCTGTCGTCTGCAAGCCTTCGATCCAAACCGGTGTGCAAGGGATAGTAGTCCTAGGGCTGATAGTCCGTGTAACAATAGCCCGCATTGCTAAATGTTTTGGTTAGGGTTAGCGGTACAATAGATCATGCTGCTTAATTGATCAAATACAATGCTACCGGACTATGACTCCAGGGGGACTATATCCGCTGTCACACCGGAACGAAGGCTATATGTCTCGTACAATCACGTATCTAGGTAAAAAAGGTACAGGAAATAAAAGCACCGGAAAAAAGGTATAGGAAAAATAGGTACACAAAATGTCATATATATAGGTAAAAAAAGTTACGGAGGTCCTTTTTTCCGGTACTTTTATTTCCTGTACCTTTTTTCCTGCACCTTTTCCCGTATACATGTACCATGTCGTTGTACCTTGTGACTACGAATAATTCAAAGCGTGGCATAATCCCCAGGGCAGTCTATTTGGCACAACAATGAACACCTGCTGCCCTAATAAGCTATGGAGATGTATCCGCTTGTTTAGGCCCATTTAATTCACCCAACAGCCACAATATTCAAGCATCTCTCTACCAAAGCTTACAATTCATGTTGTACAGTCTAGCTTATATCAATATCAACACCTACTTCATACGATATTTCGCCGGCCAACCAATGGACCAAATTCAATGCGGTTTTTAGTATATTTGCAGAAAAATTTTTTTTAATCATGCATTATAGCAGGAATGTGATTGCATAAGTTTTTCATTATGTAATCGGCCATTTAAAAAACCCTTACAAAAAAACTTTTTTTATTTCAAACTTTTTTCAAGTCATTTTCTTTTGAATGATAAAACACAAAGTTCTAAGAATCTTGGTCTTTAGTCCATTAAAATCGACCAATCAGACTGAAAATTGCCGCGGCATTCTGACAACAGCGTGTTTCAGCAAATGAAAAAATGACGCCCCTATCAGTAATGATCGTAATGACGTAATGATCTAACGTAATTTGTAACGCAGCCTGGCGAAAAGTCGATTCGGATTACGTCATACAGGAGAGATATTTGGTCATACGAGCGCAAAATTCTCCTCTGCTTAAACTACCTAATGTTCGGATTGCGATACACATTGCTATTTATGTCATTTCATTTTGAATCAAAAGCTGTTATCAGTTTTTTCATACAAAGGGTTTTATCTATTTTCTTTGCTTCGTTCGATCAGAGAGGCGTCTTTTCAGTATCGTCCTCAATGGACCTACAGACCTTTGGCCTATTTAACAGCCTTGTCCCAACTTAAGCCGCCACAGTATAATACCCTAGTCCTGTTGTTGGACAGATCGAACCAAAAGAGAAGTGCAAACTCACAAAAGAGACACATAGCAGGGAATACATTGGCACATATCAAATTATATAGGCCTATATGTATACTGAAAGCGCTGATGGTTATCTGAGATCATTTTTCATAAACTTGTCCATCTGTGTCCTGGCATAACAATACTCCATCTGTCGATATTTGGTATATGACGGGGTGTCAAAAAGCCTTCAAACCTAGGGATGATTCATCTGTAACACAGATATGTTCATTTATATATCATAGATATATAAGTTTCTGGCAGCACCCGCTACATAAAAAGCAGACGAAACTTTTTAAAAGTTTTTTTGCTTTCAGCTTCATGTATTTAAATTTGGATCCAGCTTTCCTGGAAAGCACCCAACCATGAAATCGATACATGTATCAGCCGACGTCATGGAAAGTTTGCTCTGACATTTCTGAACGAGAATTGTTGGCAAAAACTTGAAACATTGTGACATCATCCACTGGATTGGAAGGTTTCCAAATCCCCTGGCTTATGGTCAAAATTCATCATGGGTCTATTTTGAAGGCGTGGCGACCATCAGCCAATCAGCACCAACCGGATTTAGGCGTGTATATAACCATTTGGCAGCGCGCAATCGAACCATAACGCAATTTTCGGAGACAAGAGACACCGAGACGCAATCACGCAAATTTAATCAAGATATCGTTTTGATCAATTTTACCTCTCAATAGTGACAATGATTTCAATCGTCGAAGCACCCGTAAACTCAGGCCAGGTGGGTAACAACACGTTTCGTCTTCATTTATCCAGAGATTTAGCCTTATTTTTTTCAATTGTTTGAAAAGCTTTTTTTGAAATGGCATTAAAACATAAACAACATTCGAAAGTCTTCCAATCGGAAACAAAATAAACTTAAACTAATTCTCGCACGTTAATGAAAAAATAATCATAATACTATATAATGCACACGGAATATCAGAGATTCGCCAAATTTTATTATAACTAGATGTATACTCCGTATTTTCAGTCAAATTCATATCAATTGCAGTTGCAATGAGAATATCAATTTAAACGTATATTCGCTTGTAGTTGTGACAAAGGCTCGTTGTGAAATACTTTTCTGCGTGCTATCAAGCGTATCAAATCTAACTGCGCATATCTTTCCGGCAATAGGCCTACTGCATTGAATTACTGGCATACACTCTGTCAATTAAGAATTGAAAATGTGCAACCACAAGCTTCCCATCGAAACGGGGGACATCTGGCATACCACGAGGAAAACGATTTTTGTCTTTTGTGGATGTGATAATGGTATTACTAGTAATGGGTTACGGATAGCTTTCACTGCTTGAATGTAATATTGTAATAAGCGGAAAATATTGGACTTCAATTTGGCAATTATCAACGCTGTGACCGTGTCTGACCGCATTTGCAATGGAATTTAAAAAAATGTTGTCATCATAATTGTCATCTTACACTGTTTTCCCGTATCATCTTTATGCGGGTCCATTTTTTGATTCCGGGTGACTGGCCGCCTAGCTCAGTGATCATTTTGAAGTTTTAGCAAAGCCCGCGAAGTTAAACGAGTATGCGTTGGCGTTTCGTGGAGTTGCGAAAACGTAGTCAGATGAAGCCATCGTCCGCTGCTCCGGCCGCGGTATGCACACTGAGCGCGGCATTGCGACTCCATCGCTCGATGTTCGAAGAAAATGAATTGATTATACGCCATTCATATACTTAACGTCTTCGTGAACTCAGTGAAGAAAAAAAAGTCAGATGTTTTTTTGTTCTTTCAGCCCAAGCCCGATGTGAGCACGGGAGCAGAAATGTTGTGGAAGAAACTGGCGCCCTATGTTAGGGAAACAGGTAAGTTAAGCTAGTTTTGACTAATATTGGCGAAGCGTCCTAATGCGATTGAGAATGAGAATGATATTGAGATTGAGTTTTCAAGCATGGCTTTTCCGGTTTTTGTCATGAGATTATGCAATAAAATCAGGAGAGCAACATGCAAAGTAAGGAGAAATCTAGGAGAAAAAAAAATTAAATGCGGTGCGTGATGTATACGTTGTCCACTTTTGACGGGAACCCACAGCCATCATTATCAGCATCATCATCATAAACGTATCGAAGGTCTGTTGTGATGTGTATGTCTTTCCTTCCATTTACAAAATGTAAACCGTCCATGATCCGTGTCTCATTTCTTCCAGACCAGAAGAACCACGTGGTCCTCGACATCGCCATGTCAGATGATCTACCAAGAACGGGGACGGATGTACCCAAGTCCATGGCGCCAATGATGAACGTCAGGAAGAACGGCGACGACAACAAAAAGGTTAGGAAGCCTGACAAATAATAGGGAGTTTTCGCAAAATGCCCGAAACGTCAACCCGAACGCCAATCCCATTGTTCGACCTCCTGATCACGATATCAAACAATGGGATAGGCGTTCGTTGGCGTCTCGGGGGCTTTGCGAAAACTCCCTAATATCTTTTTCAGTTCATCAATGATCTATATAGAAACTTGTCAACTGGCTGGCAAACTGGCCAAGCTTATTGATCAGCTAACGAACCGATCAGATAGTTAAAGATGTTGATATTGGGTTAAATAATTCCTCCACTGTTTGAAAAGCCGTGCAGAGCAAATTGGTTTATATTCTTTCCGCTCCGGCCCCCTTTTCAGATTTCCAATGCTGTCCTCGAAGAGTTGTCCAAAAATTCCTTGTGCCTGACGCTGGGCGGTGACCACAGCTTCGCGATTGGTTCCGTGTACGGCCACTCAGTCCACGCGTCAGAACACGGCGCTGAGGTAGTCATCCTGTGGATCGACGCCCATGGTAAGTATGTTATCTAACTACCGCTAGTCTGACCACCCAGCTAGCGCGAAATTGGTGCTCTCATAACGGAAATTTGCGGCGAAAACCAGTAGATATATAATTTTAGATATCATTTGTAGATTTCGACAGTAGATATCACTCTAACCATGATTGGCACAGTCAGAGTCTACAGATAATGGGACGCAAACACTTCAATTTTACGGAAATACGAGGGCACCAATTTCTGACTTCTGAGAAATCAACCGCTGATGGGCGAAACTTCAAGTCTCACCAGATCGAGAAGGACTTGACTTCAGCTGCTTGGCCTGGTTACCGCGTTGGCGCTGACCTCTTGGCGACAACATGGGAACATCGACGTATTGGAAGCTAATGCTACCGCGTCGGCGCTGGCACAATCCTCACTCATCAACTTGCCCACAGAATTCTTGACGAGACCCCAAGTGCTACCGCGTCGGCGCTGGCCTTGGCTGAACTTGGTCTACTGAGTCGGCCCAATAGCCAGAACCTTCAGGATGATGACAACCGAAACCAACAGCGCCTACATTGGTGGACTACCGCGTTGGCGCTGGTCCTTCTTCCTGAATGGTCGCTACCGCGTCGGCGCTGGCTGATCGTCCAGTATCAACGCATAGTCGAAACTTTCATGCACTTTCCTAGGCCTAAAGATTTATCATACAAATGTGTTATCAATGACAATGCAAAGTTTTAGTTTTGATGGGAAAGTAAAAAGGGTTTTTTTTCTGGAAAGTGTTTAGAATGCTGGAAAAAAATCGACAATGAGATAAGAATTAATAATGATCCAAAGTGTTGGTAACTGGGAATAAATTAGATCTGTTTTTATGAGTGGTGGGGCGGCGTTACTTTTTGGTGGGGGGGGGGGGGGGCTTTAAGTTGGCTAGAGGCCTGTATACGCTTCTTGATGTGAGTACATACAGGTTTGAAGCAGCTTCGACGACGACTTCCTAGTGGGAGGTATCAATCCCAGTGGACTGAGCCAACCTGACGTAATAGCTGAGCTGCCTGGTCAATGCTCGACATTGAGTTTGCAGAATGTAAGGGATATTTTTCAATTTTATGATGTTGAACTAGTTCTTCCTTGATGTTTTATAGCCAAAGTAAGTTTAGGCCTTACATACCTAAAAGAAGTGGACACCGCGTCGTTGTTGGTGGGGAAAGGGCGTAACCTTTATCTTTCACGAAACGGTTCACCATGTTTTCATATGTATGTATAATTCTAGGGTTTCAACCATTGTGAGGAGCGTTTCAGAGGCTACTGCGTTGGCGCTGGCCGGAGATAGATAAACTAGTGGATAATGGTAGCGTGTTCACTCGCACGCTGCTGCGAGTTGCATGTGCGCGTTCTCGTGACCTTGACATTGCACATCTTGTTCATGTTGAAACTGCGAGAACAATGCGCAATCGTCGCTCACACAGCCGAAAAGAGACGGCAAACATTTGGAAGAAGGTACGTTTAACTTGGTGCACGGCTTGTAGAAGTTGAACAGTATTTTCCTTTGCCTTATTTCATGCTTGTTTTCATCTATTCATACAGATTCACCGGAGAAATACGGCTCCGCATTGACCTGAGCTACTCATCATTATACCATTTTACCATGTTAAAACATTGCAACTGCTGGTGAGGAAGTATCAAATGTTCCCCAGGAAAAGTGTCCGGCCCTATTGTATGCTGACAGATAATGGTCTAGACTGATTCTATCAAAGCCATAACCGGCAATAGCTGAGAGATTGAACTTGCCGATTTAGCGGCGGTGTCCTTCAATCCAGTTGCCGACGCGCACCGCCGATTTAGATCGGCATGAGATTAACGCGCATAATAGAATCCTTTGTTCCCCGGACATTCGATCCTCGGACATTTCTAACTTCTACACCACGTTTCTCAAATTTTTCTCACACTAATGATTTTATTTAAGTTGCATGGCACGCAATTGATACACCAAACAGAGTTATATCGTTTTTGTTTGGAGACGCATGCTATACATGTATTTCGGTCGTTAGAAGCTTTTTGACAGCGGTTGTCATACTATGTACTAAACGGGTTTAGCAATTATGTCTATACCATTTCGCAACCCAAAGTATGTTGATGCCTGTCTTTTGACAGAATTCTCAAATTAGCTTGAGCCAATTGGAGAAACCATGACATTTAACACAATTTTCAAATTGTCAGGTAAAGAAATTCCATGTTTTACCTAAAGCAACGTGTCAAATGTACTGGAACTGCGATAAGCATTTTTTTTCCCCATTGGCTGATATGAATAACGTATTTGCATTTATTCATATCATGCATGATTTCTAAAATTATATTTCCAGCCGATATCAACACTCCCGCGGTGAGCCCCTCTGGGAACATCCATGGCATGCCCCTAGCTTTCAACGCCAAGGAACTCGTGGACCTTATGCCCAACAAAATCCCTGGCTTCGAATGGCTGAAGCACCCAAGGTAAGGCAAGGACACCTCGAAGACGCTAAGGCATGAAGACTAGACTTAAACACCAACAACCCCCGCATGGCGCTGGGCCTTTGTTTCTCGTTCGTCATGCTAATTAGTCAACACAGTGTTTTTCAAATAAAATGATTTATTTGAAAGACTCTGGTCAACCGGTCTCGGGGTCAAGTCGATGAAGCTAATGAGGATATAAGAATATGTAATGACTGCCATACGAATGCGCTGACGTGACAGTAGACTCCCG